>NW_025936903.1:0-435609 GCF_000764305.2 Hyalella azteca | reverse complement strand
GGGAAGGGAGGGGGCATTTTTTTAAGCATTTTTCATATTCGGCCGTGTCTGTCCCGAACGTATCAGGTACCAAATACGCGCGCCCCACGATCGCCCCAAGAGATGTGTATAAGAGACAGAGATTCCATTTCGGCGCTTATTTCGCTACGGCAACCGGAACCTAATGCGGACATAGAGCTTCTAATTTACCCGGCCATAAGAACCTGGGGCGTCCGTGTGCCAGCGGCTGACAGGTCTTCGAATTTCGATAGGGTTATGTCTCTCGATCAGGCAACAAATGTAAACTATAAGCGCTGAGGCCACAAATAAGTAACAAGTAAGGATATCAGATGTATTGGTGAACAGATTACGTACAGATCAATACTACCAGGGAATTAAGGAGCATGGGCAGAAAATACTGTAAATAAATAAATAAATAAATAGTATAAATACTAAAGTAAAATAACTGAACTATAAATACAACAACTGGACATTGAGACATCATAAACAAAACTCTAATCGTGCAAGATATTGAATTGAATATAGGGAACTAATAAATAAACATTAAGAATTCATGATATCCGACTAGCCAATCTTATTCTGCACAATCGGTCCAACAACTAACTTTAGCCAGCGACGCCGAACATGACAAGGCCGAATGTTTATAAAGAATCCTAGAAGTCGGATCCTTTACCCTAAAATGATACACGATGTTATTACCCAAAAATTACAAAAATATAGATACAAATTAATTAAGAATAAATTATGAATGAACGAATTTATTTTGCGACAAAAACCCAATAAGTAACCCGGTTACAATGTCAGCAGGCAATTCAAAACATCATTTTATTTTACATCCAACACTTTTCAGCTATTATTACTTGCGCATTTCTTCTCAAATCGACCAAAAATGCAAATATTTTTTTGTAACGTGTAATTGGCCGAGCTTTCGCTCCAAGCAATTCTAAATAACTTTAAACAAATTCAGGTTAATATTAATTCAAACTTCAATAATAAGCAATTCTTGATAATTTTGTCTTGGCGCACTGGATCAGCATAGTTCTTTTATGTAAATTAATATTTTATGTAACAAAGATTGTTTGAAACAGCATTTTTTATGCCGTGTATAAACAATTAGCACTATCGAGCAAATGATCTCACTTAGTGTTGATGGAAAAGCTATGGACGGAATGAACGATTATGATGTATTAATAATTTAAAAACGATAACTGCGAAGCCATCAGGAATCTGACGTTGAAACAACGTTGACTAATGGTTGAGTTAGGGTTGAAATGTTGAACAACCAAAATTAAACGTCAAATAAACGTCGAAATCTGACCAACGCTAGAAGGGTCGTAAAAAAACCTTATTTCAACGTTGCAACAACGTCGATATTGGTACGTTGAATGTATATTTATTCTTAAACATTCGATTAACGTCGAAATCTGACCAAAACTAGAACGGACGTATAACAACCTCATTTCAACGTTGAAACAACGTCGATATTGGTACGTTGAATGTTTATTCATTTTTAAACGTCCGATCAACGTCGAAATCTGACCAAAACTAGAACGGACGTAAAACAACCTTATTTCAACGTTGAAACAACGTCGATATTGGTACGTTGAATGTTTATTTAATTTTAAACGTCCGATCAACGTCGAAATCTGACCAAAACTAGAACAGACGTAAAACAACCTTATTTAAACGTTGAAACAATGTCGATATTGGGACGTTGAATGTTTATTTATTGTTAAACGTCCGATCAACGTCGAAATATGACCAAAGCTAGAACGGACGTAAAACAACCTTATTTCAACGTTGAAAAATTATCGATATCGATACGTTGAATGTTTAGCTATTTACCAGCCTGGAACTAATGTTATCACACCAACATTGAATTAAATTCATATATATAAGTGAACGATTAATGACCAGAGAATGCATTTCAATTTTCAAATAGTCGAACAATTTTTTAGTTTATTTCTATTGCTCATGCGCTCAAGCTGCAGTGGTCAAGGTTGCTAAGGCGTCGCGCGGTCTCCAGCGATCCCGGGTTCGAATCCTGCTACGGACGAAAAACAGGTTGGTTCTTCTACGTTTCAACTAGAGAATTTGACGTTGCAGCAATGTCGTAGTAGTAACATTGATTCAACGTTGCATTGTAACGTCAATACGCCGTTTCATGAGAGACGTTGCTTCAATTTTCATTCTAAACCTCTTTTCACCGCGATCTCAACGTCGTAATAGGTAGTTGTTTCAACGTCGATTCAACAATAGAATTCAACATTGCAGCAACGTCATAGTAGCAATATTGATTCAACGTTGCATTGTGACGTCAGTACGACGTTTAATGAAAGATGTTACTTCAATTTTCATTCTAAACCACTTTTCACCGCGATCTCAACGTCGTAATAGGTAGTTTTTTCAACGTCGATTCAACCATAGAATTCAATGCTGTAGCAACGTCGTAGTAGCAACATTGCTTCAACGTTGCATTGTAACGTCAGTACGACGTTGCATGAAAGATGTTGCTTCAATTTTCATTCTAAACCTCCTTTCACCCCGATCTCAACGTCGTAATAGGTAGTTGATTCATCGTTGATTCAACCGCCGAATGCCTGCTGGGAATCTTTCCTTCCTATTAACCAGCTTGGCTCCACTGGAAAGAGTCACTCTAAAATCAAGGACAATCATTTGTTTATAGAATGATGGCTCCATCACTCGAAAATAGCGTGGCGTCCTCCTACGACAAATAAACTCTGGGGTGCTCTCATTCTGTTTAAAACGCATGACTATGAAGATAGAGAGCGCATTGCTCGGGGTAGTTGCTTCCTTCCGAAATGATTTAAACTGGCGCTATTTTGACGCTATTATATAGAGGTGCATAAAGATGAGAGGGTATGTAGGTGAAATATGATAAGACAAGACAAAAGGAGTATAAATTAAGTAAAATTAATGCATAAAGCACGGAAAATATTGCGAAATAATGTGAAGTGTAACGAAAATGTAACGTAATTATTCGAAAAATTAACGCAAATGGAAATCGGTTGCAAATTATTGAATGATATTTGTAGAAATGTATCGGATTCGAAGGCTTCAAAAATGTATGAAGAATGCATGATATACTTAAATACGCACAAAAAAGTAGTACAAATCTAAAAAAAATTCTGAAAATAATTTTGGAGAGTTGGTGAAAATTTTGCAGAAAATTTCTGCAAGTTTTAAACAAATATATAATGTATATGTAGGACAAGCTGGCGAGCCCGGCGTTGCTCGGGATAGATTATCCGTGCAATTGGAAAATTAAATTATTCAAAATTCCGTTATCCTGAATGCCATCATCAAGAATCCGTTTAATAATTCGAAACACCTGAAGCACCAAAAATAAAAAGAGACCAGGATAAATACACGCAGCACCGAACACTCATTTAGGCCCTTTTTCAAATTCAAATTATAAATTAACTTGCTACTTTTTTAATGCAAGTCATATGGACCTAAGTAAAAATCAAATTTTAACGTCAAATTTTCTTCGCCTCCCCAGTTTTCTATGTCTCAGAATTCCGCAGAGGAAAAACTTCCCCGTAATATCTGAACCAAACTATTTTGAATTTGCGCTCGAACAATCGCGGAATATTTCCGGCGCGAGGCCTGAATGACAAAAACTTTGGTTAATTTAAATAGGAATGAAAACATTTGCCAACTGTATGAAAAATACGTGAATAATATATTGGTAACGAAGTAAAATTAGAACAAATGGATGAATATATGTTTGAAGAATTCATTAAATATCAGCACCTCATGATGCTCGAAGACCAAATAGATATCGAAAACCGAAGATAATATGACCATGATATTCACAAATGTGAAATAAGAGAAAGTTCAATAATAATAACCAATAATACACAGATATGAAATAAAAACTGTATGTAAGAAATTTCGAATTCATTGATTTAACAATGAATATATTTGAAACAAACTTTTCTAGAAGCCAGAAAGGCAACGAAAACTTAATGAATTTGTTTTTTATTCTTTAGGGCGCCCTTTACAGACCAACAGTGGCCAACTACGAACAGCGTACACTATCCCTTCCTTCAGTAACGTGACTTCCAACAATTCTGTCCTATCGCTTCATCGGCAGCAAGCATCTATGACAAAGAAAATCTTTTGAGTTTTATCAACCAGCCTTCAGCAAAGTAGCAGGGTTGAGTATGGCCAAGCATCGTCCGCCTAAGCAGTGAGTAACTTAGCATCAATCCGACGGAGCGAGCATGGACGTTCCACAATTAAATCGCCGAATCGTGAAGCTCTCATTATTCATCCTCTGCGTGAAGAGGCGCCGCCAAAACAGTGGGCTTGGAACTTCAAAGATCCCAAGCCCAGCCCCATTTCTGCAGGTTAATAGTAGCGTAATTAACTAAGATCACAGTTTTTCTCACGAAAATATTTAAAGATTAGCTTAGTTCCAAGTAATTTGAGGAATAGCAAGCAGGCCAGTTGGCCTGTTGGTGCAATGCATGTTTCGTGCGACCCCCGAAGATTTAGCTAGAATGACTTGTCGAAGTACGCACGGTCGCAGGTCTAATACTTGTTAATACTACCCCGAAGGTTCAGCTAGAATGATTGGTCGCAGTTCTAATACTTGTTAATACTAGCCCGGAGGTTTAGCTAGAATGATTGGTCGCAGTACGCACGGTCGCAGGTCTAATACTTATTAATACTAGCCCGGAGGTTTAGCTAGAATAATCGTACGCACTAGAATGATGCGGTCGCAGTACGCACTGTCACAGGTCTAATTCATGTCATGTTAGATAACTGTGAGTGGAGCGCTGCCGAGAGGCATAAATTTTTAACATTAATCGTCAGCCCTGAATAGAACGCCTGGAATCATCCCAGAGGCCTAAGGCGCCATCTCCTATTTTTTTACAATGAAGAGCTTTACACCACCAATTATGTGAGCGAAAAGCCCGGCGTGTAAAAAATGTGAAAAGCCCCGACTCCCTCACATTCACCCTCGACTCTCCACCTAACAATCATGATTGAACATAGTAATAATTGCAATCATTTTTTAGAAGATAGAAAGATGGGGTAATTGTGTAGGTAGTGATAGCATGGGGTGAAAATATGTGAAGTGAGATCAAGTGACAGTTATTTATGAGGTATCCTGTCATCAAATCTGGAGCATTGCTCATTTAAAGTGATCATAAAGTGTACTAAGATGTTAATTTATTAAAGCTCTTTATTGTAAAAAAATAGGAGAAGGCGTGGGCCTATTAGCGGCCAGAGTTTTCAATCTTGCATATATTTATCAAAGTTTCTGTGTTTGAGGCCTCGCGCCGGGAATATTCAGCGGTTGTTCGAGCGCAAATTCAAAAAAGTTTGGTTCAAATATTACGGAGAAGTTTTTTTTATGCGGAATTTTGAGACATTGAAAACTGGGGAGGTGAAGAAGATTTGAGGTTAAAATTTCGTTTTTACTTTGGTCTATAAGAATTGCATTCAAACAAGTAGCAAGTTGAGTTATCCTTCCAAATTCAAAACAGGGACTAAACGAGTGTTCGGTGCTGCATGAGTTTATCCTGGTCTCTTCTTAATTTCGGTGCTTTCGTTATTTCAAATTAACTGGATTATTGATGCTTGGTGTTTTCTTTGCTTTTAAATTCCTTGTGAACTTGCGATATAAGCAGACTGATAATATAAGTACTCCTACATATACATTATATATTTGTTTAAAATTTGCTGAAATTTTATTACACAATTTTCCACCATTCTCTAAAATTATTTTAATGAATTCTCTCTAGATTCGCACCAAATTTTTATGCGTATTTAAGTATCTCATACATTCTACATAAATTTTTGAAACCTGTCGATAAATTTATAGAATTTTAATCATTAGTTTGCAATCGATTTTCATATTATTTTTCGAACGATTATGTTCGAAAAATAAAATGAAAGGATTGTTATCCATAACATTTTTGTGCCTTATAAAATTATTTTACTTGATTTGTCACTCATTTTGTCTTACTTTTATCATATTTTACCCACATATCCTCCCATTTTTATGCACCTCTATATAATGTTAGATTTCGCCTCACTTTAACAAGTAAACAGCTACTTCGATCAATACGCTCTCTACTTTAACATGTCATACCTACTCATACGTTTTAAATAGAATGAGAGCATTCCAGGGTTTAGGAAAGACTCGCAGTTCTCTTTTTATATATTTACTTAATAATAATCATTTATTCCGTCCGTAGCTTTTCCCTCAACATTATGTGAGATCATTAGCTCGATACTTCTACTTGTGTTTTCACGGCATCAAAAATGCTACTTCGAATAATCTTTATTCTAGATAAATATTCATTTACATAAAAGAACTATGCTGCGCCATTGCGCCAAGGACAAGATAGTCAATACATGCTCATCGTTAGACTTAGAATGAATATTAACATGAATTTGTTCAAATTACATAGAATTGCTTTGAGCGAAAACTCTGCCAATTACAAATTTCAAATTTGCTAATGTGGTCGATATGAGAACAAATGCGCAGGTAAAAAACATCTGAGAAGTGTTGGATGTAATATAAAAGGATGTTGTACGTGAATTGCCTGCTGACATGTATGAGGATATCCATCTGGGTTGAACCAAAGGCCAAGAAAACCCTGCCTACGAATCCTGCTTGGATTCAACAAATCTTCCTAGAATGAAGTTTAAATAACGAAACTATATTATATGTTGAGACTGAAATGATCTAGACGAACATCAATAACTTGTTGTTATCGATGAGGAGCGAGCGCCGTGGTAGAGAGCAGTGGTGGGCCACTGCAGCACAGGTCTCAGCGAAGCACCGCACTTGTGCCAATGGCGTCACTTATGGCCTGAATTCCGCAAAATTCGAGAATATACTTTAAAATTTCTGGCTTTTAATGGTTATGATGTTTCTTTAAAATCAGGTTTTAGCCACCTATCTATTTTCGCGGCGCAACGATCACTGGCGCTGCAACAGGACGAGCCGCGGTGCAAAAATTTCCGGCTCTAAATCTGGACCCCATCGGGTTACAAAAATCACCGTCACTACAACTGGACGGCCCCGCTATGCAACTATCACTGACACCACTACTGAACGGCGTCGCAGTGCAAAGATCACTGGCGATACAACTGAACATCACCGCGGAGCTGTGATTGCTGGCGCCACAACTAGAGGGCTTGCGGTGCAAATATATCGCTTGTGCCACAACTGGACGGCGCCGCGGTGCAAAGATCACCGTCATCACAACTGGACGGCCCGCGGAGCAAATACGTCACTAAAACTTCCTAGTAAAACGAACAGAACGGCAAAAGCATGTGTCAGTGCTGAGTATGCATGAAGTGAGTTACGTGATTTTCTAAAGTATGTGGTTACACGTGATTCACACGTGCCTGTCAAATTTTTGACCGGCATCTGTAATCATTCGTGCAAAAATCTTAATAGAGTGTGATAGGAATTCAATACACCCTCCAGCAAATTTATTTTTGTTTGAGTGATACGTACCGAGGATTATTGTGGTTGTGGAGGATTTAGACCTCCATCTTCAATCTTGCTGGTATAGGAGGTCAGGGAAAGCAGCAAACGTCATCTACTGAACTTATGGCCACTCAAGATAATGTACTTTATGGTTATCTTATCAATATTATGATAATATTTTATACTAATACTAATATTTACCGTTCTTTTAAACAAAGGCTTTTTCGTTTCTCTTTACTCGCTGCCCATCCTGAAACTTTTGCCTAATTGAAAAACTATTTTCAATACAACTTCGTTACATGTTACAACCTAGACCTAGAGCATTGTAATCAAAATAAAATTTATTGTATTTTCACACGTTATTTACTCGTACTTGTCAAATTACAAATTTACTCGTACATGTCAATACAAATAATAATATCACTCGTTTGCTTGAATCGTAAATTCACTAAAAACTTAATTGCAAAGAAAACTCCACAAAAATTCATAGAAAACTCCAAAAAATTCTCCAAGAGGAATACTGTGAAGATTTTAACCGGTTCAGTCGCCGAGAGTGAAGCAAGAGTTGGTCGTTCGTTTTCCACCCTCGACGCCTTTGCAGTGCGCCGGCATGCCAGGCTGTCTACGGAAGCTTTCAAGAAAGCCACTAGTCAGACTCATCAACAGAAACTTCACAACCTCGGAATCCACAACGAAATTCATCCTGTCAACCCAGATAAGGTCGTTTTTAACTATAGTTCCTTCAGCCTGGAACCCCGCGCTAAATTTTTGTTAGCTTTTGGCCTTGATTTTTGTCTGCCCATTTTTAAGTTAGACTATTATAAATTTTTTTAGCCTTTGAAAGACTTGCTTTGAGCATAAAGAATGTTTCAATCCCCAACCGACCTGAATTTCTTGGGGAGCTGCAAAGCTTAGCCTACCGTCATTTTTATGGATTCAAGTCATATAAAATTTTTTCTTCTGTATTCAAACCCCGTGACACTCTTTTATTGAAAGATTTGGCCAAAAATAGAGACCTGATCATTTGTAGACCTGATAAAGGCAGGGGGGTTGTATTGGTCGATCGTAGCCGGTACAACAATAGCCTTACTGAACTTATAACCGATCCTTCTAAATTCGTGGAAATTACTTTTCTAAACACTTCTAAACGTTTTCTTTAAAGATACTATGGATTTTTGTGGAGTTTTCTTTGCTATTAAGTTTTTAGTAATTATTCAAAACCGCAGTACTGTAAACGAATATTTTTTTTACCGGTTCGATTCAACTATAAGGAAAGAGGTTTGATCAAAAATGTTATTTTTTCTGTTTTCTGAGCTCAATTTGTAGCTGTGAAGAATGCCTTCTTAATGCAGCCAACCTTATGTTTGTGAGGGCCTCAGTTTGTACGCAAGGCAGTTTCAACATGAAAAAAAGTCATATTTGCTAACAATCGGTACACATATGCCTATCAAGGACTACTACACACAGGACATGCATAGCCTATGTCCAGCCTCTGCTAGCAGAGGCGATCGCCTACACTATGAAAATGCTGGTGTTTTAGTGGCATCAACAAATGATATGCCCATAATTGTTTCATACAATAGTATTACAATGTGTGTAGTTAGCCTATGGGCATCATGTGACGCCTGGTAGCCTATGGGCGTCATGTGACGCCTGGTAGCCTATGGGCATCATGTGACGCCTGGTAGCCTATGGGCTTCATGTGACGCCTGGTAGCCTATGGGCATCATGTGACGCCTGGTAGCCTATGGGCATCGGATATTGCTGATGAGGCGATGCCCTGCATTATTGACAGTTTATTTATAGAATTAGAAATTTTTATCTTTAAAAATAACTAGCGTTAGTTTAAATTGCTCATTAAAAAGAAAAATTTCCCGCCAAGTACAAATTGTAGTTGCGATGTTATAATCATAAAATTATATATGAAATATTATTTAAGTTGAGTTAATTAAAGCTTTAAAAAAGAAACCAAAAAAATATAAACTGAAATGTGGGATTTCCAATTAAATTAGTAATGAAATCCATTTGCCAGCGAAAATAGATATGCGGCTTCGTGTGAGCGTCTGGGTATACAAACTTCTCAAATTACGTACGGATCATTTTGAAATTTTTAACGCATATGTAAAACAGATGTCTATTACTTTTTTGGTTCGGTTAAATTTCCTGAAAAAAAATTTTCTCGGGCAATTTACATGCTACATTATCGAGAGACATTTCAGTCGATTCGGAAAGTCCATAAATATAGTTGATTTTCAAGATGAAAATTCCAAGTGTTCAGGAGAGCAAAAAAACTGTAATTTGCGATCACTGAAAGCATAGGTTCTATATTCGTTTCTACGACTATCGTGAACGAACAAATGAACGTACAAACATGGATTTGGTATGTTTTTATTCGCAATTTCAGGAACTGTGAAATGATACTAAAAACCAGAATAGTTAAAAATTTGTATTTGTGACCAAGACGCTTCCCTTAAACTAACTTTAAACGTAACATTATAAGCATTAAATGCCTGAAATTTCAAAGTATGTACTCGAATATTGTGGACTACAAGCCATGCATGGATGACGCCAGCGGGACACCTGTGCGCTGTGTGACACCTGTGCTGGTGCGGCCCACCACTGCTCTCTGCACCTTGCTCGCTCCTCATCGATCGATAACACCGATGTTAAGGAGCCGTTCATTTTCCCAATTTCAATCTTATCATATAATATAGTTTCGTTATTTAAACTTCATTTTTGGACGATTTTTAGAATCCGAGAAGGATTCATTGGCTGGATTCTCCTTGCCTTTAGCTCAACTCAGGTGGATATTCTCATTCATGTTGTTGCCAGCGCATTTGCGGGTGAAGTCCACCCTACGTGACCTACTTATGTCTCTCAGGCAACTATATGTAAATTATAAGCGCAGAACAGATTACAGATCAATACTACCAGGGAATTAGGGCGCATGGGCAGAAAATACAGTAAAAAATAAAGAAATAGTATAAATACTATAGTAAAATAACTGAACTAAAAATACAACAACTGGACATGGAGAAATCATAAACAAAACTCTAATCGAGCAACATAATGAATTGAATATAGGGAACTAATAATGAAACATTAAGAATTCATGAAATCCGACTAGCCAATCTTATTCTGCACAATCGGTCCAACAACTAAATTTAGCTAGCGACGCCGTACATGACAAGACCGAATGTTTACAAAGGATCCTAGAAGTCGGTTCCCTTTACCCTTAAATGATATAAGATGATATTACCCAAAAATTACAAAAATATTTATACAAAGTAATTAAGAATAAATTATTAAAGAACGAATTTATTTTGCGACAAAAACCCAATAAGTAACCCAGTTACAATGTCAGCAGGCAATTCAAAACATCATTTTATATTACATCCAACACTTCTCAGATATTATTACTTGCGCTTTTGTTCTCATATCGACCAAAAATGCAAATATATTTTTTTTGTAACGTGTAATTGGCCGAGCTTGCGCTCCAAGCAATTCAAAGTAATTTGAACAAATTCAGGTTAATATTGATTCAAACGTCAATAATAAGCAATTCTTGATAATTTTGTCTTTGACGCATTGGAACAGCATAGTTCTTGTATGTAAATTAATATTTTCTATAACAAAGATTGTCTGAAGCAGCATTTTTTATGCCGTGTATATACAAGTAGAACTATCGAGCAAATGATCTCACTTATTGTTGAAGGGAAAGCTACGGACGGAATGAACGATTATTATGAATTAAACATTTAAAAACGATAACTGCGAATCTTTCCTTCCTAAACCATGCACTTGGCTCCACTGGAAAGAGTCACTCTAAAATCTAGGACAATCATTTGTTTATAGAATGATGGCTCCATCACTCGAAAATAGCGTGGCGTCCTCCTACGAAAAATAAACTCTGAGGTGCTCTCATCTATTTAAAACGCATGACTATGAAGGTAGAGAGCGCATTGCTAGGGGTAGTTGCTTCCTTCCGCAATAATTTAAACTGGCACTATTTTGACACTATTATATAGAGGTGCATAAAGATGAGAGGATATGTAGGAGAAATATGATAAAACAAGACAACAGGAGTAAAAATTACATCATATAAAGCACGAAACATATTACGAAATGATGGGAAGTGTAACGAAAATATAACGTAATTATTCGAAAAATTTACGCAAATGAAAATCGGTTGCAAATTATTGAATAATATTCGTAGAAATGTATCGGAAGGCTTCAAAAATGTATGAAGAATGTATGATATACTTAAATACGCACAAAAAAGTAGTGCAAATGTAAAAAAATTCTGAAAATAATTTTGGAGAGTTGGTGAAAATTTTGTAGAAAATTTCTGCAAGTTTTAAACGAATATATAATGTTATGTAGGACTAGCTGGCGAGCCCGGCGTTGCTCGCGATAGATTATCCGTGCAATTGGAAAATATTATTATTCAAAATTCCGTTATCCTGAGACCAGGATAAATACACGCAGCACCGAACACTCATTTAGGCCCTTTTTCAAATTTGAAGTATAAATTAACTTGATACTTTTTTAATGCAAGTCATATGGACCAAAGAAAAAATCAAATTTTAACATCAAATTTTCTTCGCCTCCCCAGTTTTCTATGTCTCAGAAATCCGCAGAGAAAAAACTTCCCCGTAATATCTGAACCAACTATTTTGAATTTGCGCTCGAACAATCGCGGAATATTTCCGGCGCGAGGCCTAAATTACAAAAACTTTGATTAATATAAATAGGAATGAAAACATTTGCCAACTGTATGAAAAATACGTGAATAATATATTGCAATGAAGTAAAATTAGAACAAATGGATGAAATGTTTGAAGAATTCATTAAATATCAGCACCTGCTTATGTTGGAAAACCAAATAGATATCGAAAACCGAGGAAAATATGACCATGATATTCACAAATGTGAAATAAGAGAAAGTTCAATAATAATAACCAATAATACACAAATATGAAATAAAAACTGTATATACGAAATTTTGATTCATTTTCTAGCAATGAATATATTTGAAACGAACTTTTCCAGAAGCCAGAAAGGCAACGAAAATTCAATGAATTTGTTTTATTCTTTATGGCGTCCTTTACAGACCAACAGTGGCCAACTACGAACAGCGTACACTATCCCTTCCTTCAATAACGTGACTTCCAACAATTCTGTCCTATCGCTTCATCGGCAGCAAGCATCTATGACAAAGGAAATCTTTTGAATTTTATCAACCAGCCTTCAGCAAAGTTGCCGGGTTGAGTATGGCCAAGCATCGTCCGCCTAAGCAGTGAGTAACTTAGCATCAATCCGACGGAGCGAGCATGGACGTTCCACAATTAAATCACCAAATCGTGAAGCTCTCATTATTCATCCTCTGCGTGGAGAGGCGCCGCTAAAACAGTGGGCTTGGAAATTCAAAGATCCCAAGCCCAGCGCTATTTCTGCAGGTTAATAGTAGCGTAATTAACTAAGATCACAGTTTTTTCTCACGAAAATATTTAAAGATTAGGTTAGTTCCAAGCAATTTGAGGAATAGCAAGCAGGCCAGTTGGCCTGTTGGTGCAATGCATGTTTCGCGTGAACGCCGAAGATTTAGGTAGAATGATTGGTCGCAGTACGCACGGTCGCAGGTCTAAAACTTGTTAATACTACCCCGAAGGTTCAGCTAGAATGATTGGTCGCAGTAAGCACGGTCGCAGGTCTTATACTTGTTAATACTATGTGTTTTCACGGCATCAAAAATGCTACTTCGAATAATCTTTATTCTAGATAAATATTCATTTACATAAAAGAACTATGCTGCGCCATTGCGCCAAAGACAAGATCGTCAATACATGCTCATCGTTAGACTTAGAATGAATATTAACATGAATTTGTTCAAATTACATAGAATTGCTTTGAGCGAAAACGTTGCCAATTACAAATTGCAAGTTTGCCGTTGTGGTCGATATGAGAACAAATGCGCAGGTAAAAAATATCTAAGAAGTGTTGGATGTAATATAAAAGGATGTTGTACGTGAATTGCCTGCTGAAATGTATGAGGATATCCATCTGGGTTGAACCAAAGGCCAAGAAAACCCAGCCTATGAATCCTGCTTGGATTCAACAAATCTTCCTAGAATGAAGTTTAAATAACGAAACTACATCATATGATGAGACTGAAATGATCTAGACGAACATCAATAACTTGTTGTTATCGATGAGGAGCGAGCGCCGTGGTAGAGAGCTGTGGTAGGCCACTGCAGCACAGGTGTCAGCGAAGCACCGCACTTGTGCCAATGGCGTCACTTATGGCCTGAATTCCGCAAAATTCGAGAATATACTTTAAAATTTCTGGCTTTTGATGGTTATGATGTTTCTTTAAAATCATTTTTCTCAAATCATTTTAAAATTATTTTTCTTCTGTATTCAAACCCCGTGACACTCGTTTATTGAAAGATTTGGCCAAAAATAGAGACCTGATCATTTGTAGACCTGATAAATGCAGGGGGGTTGTATTGGTCGATCGTAGCCGGTACAACAGTAGCCTTACTGAACTTATAACCGATCCTTCTAAATTCGTGGAAATTACGTTTCTAAAAACTTCTAAACGTTTTCTTTAAAGATACTTTGGATTTTTGTGGAGTTTTCTTTGCTATTAAGTTTTTAGTAATTATACAAAACCGCAGTACTGTAAACGAATATTTTTTACCGGTTCGATTTAACTATAAGGAAAGAGGTTTGATCAAAAATGTCATTTTTTCTGTTTTCTGAGCTCAATTTGTAGCTGTGAAGAATGCCTTCTTGCCTTCTTAATGCAGCAAACCTTATGTTTGTGAGGGCCTCAGTTTGTACGCAAGGCAGTTTCAACATGAAAAAAGTTATATTTGCTAACAATCGGTACACATATGCCTAAATATTACATGTTTATAAGTTATTGTTAATGCAAAAACTGGCAACATAAGTTTCAAAAGAGGCACAACCAAGAAACAGGTAGCCTTTCATAAAATTACATAACATAACATAATGATGTCTTCGCTGAAATGTAGGCCTGATGTGGCCTGTCGCCGATTCTTTTCCTTTTCGTGCCTTGTTCATAGATCTAAACTCGTATCATTTGATCGGATCTTTTCATGACTGGCGATAGTTTGAAGTAGCTACTAGACTTCCTTATCGCCAGTCATGAAAAGATCCGGTCAAATGACACGAGTTTAGATCTATGAACAAGGCACGAAATGGAAAAGAATCGGCGACAGGCCACATCAGGCCTACACTTCAGAGCCGACATCACTATGTTATGTTATAGATTAAGATTAACATAAAATTGAGATTCTACTTATGAATACCTAATTTTGTTATAATATGAAAATGACAACAACAGAGATAATAATGGAAAATATGACATGAAAAAATATTCGATCATCAAATGGTAATCTTGAATCATAAATGAATGACTGGAGGATTCAGTTGCATGAGTGAACTTTTCCGATTCCAGAACAAAATCTGTACATTATTCATATGTGGGCATGGTTACGACGACAGGGCATGGTTACCGGGGACGAAATACTCATCTTGTGAGATGAATATTTGCCTGGTACCTGACGGTGGTAGCCCCCAATTTTGTATTGCGTATCTCGTTATATCACAATATGCAGATGCGAGTGATTCTCATATGTTAATATGCAATATTTATTCGTTATCCCTTGTGTCATTGTCTGTTATGTTTTGCATTTTCTATTTTGATATTTCATTGTATTTTGTCCTCCTTTTGTGCTTCTTTTTACTTTTTTATTTTATTATTATTATTTTATTTTATTCTGTGTGTGTGAGTGTGTTTTCTTCCTTTAGCTTTTCAGAGTGGTTTGACACTTATTAAACCTGAATAGGACTACATGGACCAGCTTCCAGTACTCCCATAAGTATAAGTAAAAAGTAAAGACTTAGTAACAATTTGAGTCATGAGTTACATGGGGGACGACCCTAACTCCTAAAAAAACGAATAACAACAATTATTCATACTTAGTAGGTATGTTCAGAAGACGCCCTCCCGTGCAACTTTTGAGGGCGTTCAGTGTTGACTGAGCATCCACGAGAGCAGGTTGTGTGGTGCCTAGAGCTCTTCGATTGCTTGTTGTTTGCTCTGTAGCCTTGCGCGTACGTTGCTCCCATTCTCTCGTCTCGTTCTTGCTGACGCGGCGATTTTATTATTGACACGTCTTTCTACTGGGTGTGCTCGTTATTCTTTTGCGGCGTGCCACTTGCTTGACTGGTTGCACGTAGTATTCGATCTAGCATAAGCGTAATTTTGATTGTAGCCACAGCAGCCGTTCCGTCTTGGTTTTTGCCTAACCTTATGGAAACGGCCGGGGGATTGAGGGGAGAGGACGCGGGTGCCTGAGTTGCTCGACTGTTAACAACAGGAAGAGGACAGTTAGTTGTTCTTCGTGTGAGGGATGTTACCATCTTTCATGCGTGGGGCTGACTAGAGCGCAGGCAGACGCCTTCGGGCGTTGGCTGTGCCCGGGTTGCTTGGGTAGAGCCGGTGTCGGTATAGCAGAAGGGCCCGTAGATTTCGACTTCCTGGGGTATGTTTCTCGGTGTTGTGCTAATGGTAGAGCACTGAAAAGGGTGCCCCGGGGAGCTGTGGTCTGCGCAGCGGATGCTCTGCAGAAACTGCTGGAGGCGGCGTATTTAAAACATTTTAAAATATTGTAAGTAAATTTTATTTTCTTACATTTTTCATTTCTATTTTTATTTGAATGATAATAATATTTTATTTTCTATTTTTACTATTGGGTGTTTTATTTTTATATTCAATTTGTAAATTAAATAATCGGTTCAACATTACTGTGTATACCAGCATTAGAAAAGATGTTATGTCTAAAGACTTTATTCAACGCGAATACGAATGAAGTTACGATATCATGGTGTTCTCATTGGAAGAAATTTACCGTGATCGATCGAGCTTTACTGCATGATCAGGTTTTCCATCACGGTTCATTTGTGAGTCCAGGTTTCTTATTCACCAGACTGAAAAATATACTCAAAGTTCAGTGTGTTTGATCATGTGCGTCAATCAGAGCGTTACTAATTACTAGTTAGCATAAGTCTAGCTTTTCATGCTGCGCGTTCAGCATGAAGTCTAGCTTTTATTTTACTCATCGACGTCAGTGATTTTTTTTCACTATATCAGAATATTTCTTAGAAGTGTTGTGGGTTTAAACATCAGACTCCATCAATCAAAGCGTGTACACTCGTTTGTTATTAGCTGCACGAAGGCATCGATTTATTCATATCAAAACGTCAGTCGGAGCGAGATCAATCACGGGGAGTCATAGTTACCTGCCGATATAATGATCACAGTAAACAAATGTGGTCCACCGAGCACATAAAAATTATTCCACCAATTCTAAAAACACCAAAATGCACCAAGCTTCATTTTTTAACTCATTCTGACATCACGTGTCTGAACATTTTAGCTGGAATAGCTAACATAAAAGAGAAATTTTGAAGATATAACCACTTAAAACATCAATGGAGGCAGACGATAGAGTGGTGATTCCTCCGCGGCGTCTTTTTTCATGAAAAAAAAAAACAGAATAATAAATGAATAAATATGTATATAAATGAAATAAAAAGAAGGAATTAGTGAAAATTTCTTATTTTTCTGTATGTATACATGGATAAATTGAAAATAAGTGCCTATGAACAAGTTTGTGATGTATCACTAAAACAGACAACAGATGTATCAAAACAGATGTATCACTAAAACAGACAACAGATGTATCAAAACAGATGTATCACTAAAACAGAATAACGAACATTTTCGGGTCATACATAACTACCAGCGCAGCTGCGAATGAGACGGAACAGTTGTCTTTTTGAATACACCATAGCCAGTTGTCTTTTTGAATACAGTTGTATTTTTGAATACCCTAAAGCCAACTTTCCCTTGCACACTTCACTTCGCAACACTTGCGTCGGCCTCATTTAGAGTGTGCGTTGTGTTCGGTTTGGTTGTCTCGAGTGGTCGCTCGTAGCGGATAGTTGCTCCGCGGTGAAGAATTTATTTGGTTGATAGTTCGTGGTTGCGCTCACCACCGACAGAGTAAATTGTGGCGAGGTTTTGTGACTGTATATAAACATAGGTTTAATATACAAACTGTCATGCAAAAATGTTAACCGAGTTTTTAAATTATCATATCTCCTCTTCATATTAACATAATTGTATTGTAGATTATTGTCTTATACCTATGTAGAATATTTTTGAGAAAAAGATACATCTTGGAAACGAAATAAAGTTGAACTTTTTGCAATGTATCCAGTTTACCGTAGTAATGAAAGATCTGAAAATAGCAATAAAGTTTATAAGAAAAGTAGCGTTAGCGGACATTTTAAGAAATATTTATGGAAATATGTGTTCACTATATATGTATCGCACCATATAGCTTCATTGGCTCTGGCTTCAAAATTTTGAAGATTTAAAGATATTAAATCTTCAGTGTCCGCAATATATTTTTGATAGGAATAATTTTTATTTCGTATAAAATAGTGCATTATTCAAAACATTCGTTCTCTTCACGAAGTTCATGACTTTTTATAAAACTTCCACAGTGACGTTCTGACTGTGGGCTAAATAACCACACTCAAAAAATCCCTGCGTAGTTAGCCTCAATGTTAAAACATAAAGAAAAATATGTGTAAATTGGAATTAAGATTACTCACTGTGAAAGTATAAATTCATGTATCACATTCGAAATTTAAAAAATCATTTACGGAGCAATTGCTGAACTTATGATTTGAGATTCCAGGTAAAAGAAGTTTCCCTTGGAAATTAAAACCTTTGTTTGTAGTGCGGGATTCTTGCCGTTCGCAATTGACAAAGCACTCTCAGGTTACTGTTCCCCTAGGGAAAGATTGAAGACATACCTAGTCACCGACATCTTAATTACAGTGCATTTTTTCTCCTAATATCAGTGCCTCTTTGGTATTACCTTTCCATTGGTGCTCGGGTGTGACGAGATTTACTTTATATCAGAAAATACTTTTCGTACTTTGTCTTAATTTTGATGACGTCCGTGCGGCGGGGGTTACTTCTCTTGCCTTCTCTTCTACAAGCCTTTTGCTGCTCACCTGCCCCCTGAGTGAGTTAACTGCTCACCTGCCCCCTGAGTGAGTTAACTGCTCACCTGCTTTTTTTCAAAATTATTTATTCTGTTAATTGATTCGTGCATTGCCTCTGATTTCACACCAGTGTGCAAAATTTCAGATCAATTAGACAGGTAAAAGTGTGTCAAATATCAGTTATAAGATTTGTAGCTGACGAAATTATTTTTTCAATTTTTTTAATATTGATAAAAAATTTTTTTTAATTTCTAAAATCATTTATTTTGACATTTGATTCATGCATTGTCTCCAACTTTACACAAGTAGGCAAAATTTCAGATCGATAGGATAAGTAGAAGTGTATTACATTTTGATTACAAGATTTGTAGCAGACAGACAGACAGACAGACAGACAAGAAGTGAAGTTAAAGAGAAGTGTTGTAAAATGAAGACAGATTTGAGCAGTAGCTGTGTACTTCTGGCCCCAACGGCTTTTAGCAATTGATGGCATATATTACGTTGCCCACTGATATCTTTTGCCCACTGAAATAAATTTTTGTTGATTGTGAATTTAGACGCGACCTGCCATGAACACGCACTCCTCTTCAGTGGTGATAAAGATTACATACATGCTCGTACTGACTACAAATGTGACGAGGCTTTATGCGTATGTGGCCACGCCTAACCACACTGGCTGCTGCATGGCCTTGTCCATATCACGAAGTTTTAAAGGCTTGCTCAGTACTCTGAACTTTCGTCGTTTTTTAACAAGCTTTTACATATTGCTCCGCATTAAAATATGGACAAAATTCGTATTTCTCTCTCTGATTGCCAGCCACTGCCGGGATTATAGGTGGTTTGAAAGCTCATGTTCTCTTGCTTCGTTTGGTAATGCCTGCTTATAGTAAATTTTCCTGCTTGCATACATTGTTGATGGTGTTCTAGAATCGCCTATTCAAATTAAAGAATATTAGAGTTTCTTAGATGTTGGGAGCAGGAGTGCCGTTTGAGGAAGATTTGATTCATTTACTTCTCGAACTCCTCCTCATATTTACCCATTAAAATAGCGACATTAACACTCAAGTTTACAATTGCAATACGGCAGCAACTGGCCATATCACTGACACAGTCCTAATGAGCTATTTGATTACTCTCTGGGATCACTTGCAGCAATAGGGATTGGTTGTTTTTCCAGTTAGACAGTTTCCCAGTTTTTCAATGGCTAGTGAACATATCGATGCTCTCCGTTTTCGTCGGAATCGCATATTGCCAGTGAAATAATTATTTCCTTCCTATTCCCCATTTTTACTTTGATTCACTTGTCTCGATGAGCTTCGTCAACATTTCTTATTGTTCTTAAATCTCAGAAGCATCCTATAAATGTGAAGACACCATATCTTATGACATCAAATATGTAAACCTAGTTCAGATCTTCGTTGTCTTGAAATTTAAATAAACTAATAACTAAAAATACGTTGTAGAAATTAAGACATCATTCTTCAAATATGGTTGTCGTACTTTACTGGTATAACGGTAGTAAGGATTGGGTGTGTAGGTAAACTGTGGTAAAATAACGTATATTGTAATACAGAACCTAATGATTTTTACAGTGATCATCATCATTGTTTGAAAGTTGTTGAAAGTGAAGAGAAACATTATAGTCAAAATGATGAAGGAGCTTCGCATAAAGAACATCCTCACTGGCCTCTTCACTTCGGTGAGACTGAGGTCAACTTATATTTGTTCATGAGACATATCCTCAAAATATACGGAGTGATAAACTTATCTATTATGCTACGTGGCAATTGAATGACTTGCAAGCACACATTGGATTTTCGGTGCATGCTTCGATTATTTATCTTCAATGCAATAATGTATATAACATATGATTTGGCCGCGTTGAAATGTTCACAGGATGCGAGCCTCAAAATCAAAACCAGTCAGCATCAAATAGCAGATATCAGAGAACCTATGACAATTATGCATAGTCGAACATCATTTTTTTAAATTGTAATTTTGGAAAATTTTTTTATATTATCAGTGGCGAGATCCTCAATTATAATCAAATTGCAATGAATTTACATTCATGAAAGTCACTCAGTTGCCAATGGCTGAAATATTTTTTTTAAACATAATTCTTTTAAAAAATGATGACAAAGTTTTCTTAAAAACATCGTGCATGTTTTTTTGTACGCATAAATATCTTAAAAATTCCCTTCATTAATAAAGATGAACTGTGTCAGTTAATTTAAGAGCACTGAAAATTTATAGAGATTCGCATTTACGATTTACCAGTCTCACGAAATGTCCTGACTTTAATTGCAAGGTTACTGCATCTTTTTGCACCAAAAGCGCTACGTACCTTCTTGTAGGTCTGATGATTGAACTAACCTCGATGACAGCAACCCAATTTTGAATACATCCGAAGATGGTTGTTATTACTTCTTCTCCTAATGCCTTATGTACTGTAAGTGTTATTTACTTTTATTTATTTTTCCTGATGCTGTTCCGTTGGTTTAATTTTAACTTGTTCTGTGTTGCAGGCGCTGTGCTTTGGACTCTCTATGGCATCGTATCCCGACAGCGTGAGTACCGTGAGCTGCTACAATATTTTGATTGCTCCTTTCATTATCATTTGTCCATAATGTGAACTTTGTGCGGTTATTTTTTATTTGTGCAGTTATTTTTTTATTAAGTGTACTTTTGCTTGAAAAAATGTTACAGCTAGGCTTCAAGTTTCTTTAGACCCCAAATGGTCGCATCTTTTTTTTAACAATGCATGTACGCTTAAACATATAAATAATTCAATAAACTATTTTTCATATCCAAAAGTGAGATCAAGCAGTAATGTGTGAGAGTAGAAGATTAAAGCATTTACCTCATAGGCATTTGTATATCAAAATTTATATTCTTGTACATAGTTTTTAATGCAAAGTTATGGGCAAAGTTTGAACAATTGTAAAATTTTCCGAAGCGTTTCTGTTGGTTCTAGTTGAGACACGATATATTTTTAGGTTTTAGTCAATTAAAAATTGAGCTGATAGGTCCGTTCTGTATTTTTACAACATATTGAACATATTGATTGATTGAACTATCCGATCATTTATTTGGAAACCTTTGATTGGATTTACGATCAGGTTCACATAACTACTTTTGATACTTCGCATTCAGCAACATCGAATTGATAAATTGCACCTCAGAAGCATAACACGTCTGTGCTCTTTGGCCGGGCCAAATTGTGTCAGGGTAACCCACAGTGAAGTTCATCGCTATTTCAACAAAGTGTGTTTTAATTCCCTAACTGTGATCTACGTAGTTTAACACAGAGCCCATACAGAGCCTTATATAAACCTTGAACAAGCAAGCTGAACATTTCATCAATAAATATAAGAGCTTTATCCGTAATTATTAACTTTTAACGTTTTGGAGTAACGCACCCATGTTGACCCGCAGGTAAACGTGGCTTCACGCTCGTCTGGTCTGCAGGGCTGTCGGGCGACTACCACTTCCGTACGCTTCAGGACCCTGACGATGCGGGGCCCAAAATCGATGGTGGTGAGCCATTCAAATACAAAAACACTTTCAGCATTGCGGCGGAAATTATATACTACTTTCAGGTTATACATATTTTTTAAATGCCAAGCTGAAAACATGTTTGTGGACGTAGTTTTTTATCTCTTGCCGATTTAGTTCCACGAAATTTTGCATATTGCTTCTTGATGTAGCGAATCATTTTTCGAGTCGTTCATATGTCATCACTTTTTCATACCAGTTTATTGAAATTCACTCATTTGCATGGAGTTAATACTCGTATATTCAGCTCATGCACGAGCTATTCGCTGATTTGCATATTTTATGAGGCTTGATAAATGATTAACAGGTGGAGCAAAGTGAGTCCTTCCTCTAAACATATCGACGAAAACGTCAGATGAGAAGGTACACATACTGACGACGCTAACGTGTGTTCTTCACTCAGACATACCGACGACTGCGACGATAACAGGTGTCCTTCCTTCAAACGTACCGACGCTAACGTGTATCTTTCCTTCAGGAATAAATGCTCAACCAATCAGACTTACTGCTGCTAATATTTGTCCATCCATATGACTAACCGACGCTAACGTGTATCTTCCCTGCAGACGTACCGACGCTTTCCGATTACGGCGAGCGATTTGGCTTGGGTCACTAATGCGTCTCAAGTGATCACAGCGACGGATGTGGTGCAGTGTGCGAGAAAGTCCGCCTTGGCAGGTGAGAATCCTGTTTTTAGTTTCTCAAGAAGGCGTCCGCCTTCGCAATTGGAGGATGAGACGAGGCAACCGACAGACACTCACTGCATTTGCACCGTTGTTGCGATTTCTTTACTTGGATGGGACTAAATAATTATCGCAAACTATATTAAATGGTGAAATATGCTTGGATCTATGATCAAAATATGGGCAGCAGCATGCAGGATTGCAATAAAGACGTAGTTACAGTATGTTTACGGACGAGCCTGACCGGACCGTGGTTAGCCGCCGACATCACCGATCCTACGCGGTCACGAATCGCGACTTTCGGATGGAGAACATTTACATTGACAATTAACAGAACCAATCATTATGTTTGTTGTGCATATTAGCAATTGTCAGCCGACTTGAATTGCACGGAGTGTCATCTGTAAAAATCATCTGAGTCATGGCACCTGCATGACTGACGAAAATCTTGGCATTTTAGTGTAGAGGCACACCAACAGAGGACAAAGATAGGCTAATTATTTTCTACAGTAAAAATTTAGAACACAGGGATTTCCATCAAGAAGCGCAAGTTTAGAGATTGGGGACATTAATCAGCGATTGAGGACAGTGGTTGTATGATATTTTGTGGTGTATAGTTCTTACGCTGAAACAGTTTGCTTGAAATAATAAACTACGTAAATAATCGACCACATTGCCGTAAACTGCAAAAAATTACCCGAAAATAATTTTATTCTTCCAGATATGACTGCCTTTGCGTTTGATGGAGCCTGTACGACTTACAAATTCAACAGCAAACCTTCTTCCTGTCTTGTGGGCGAGAAAGTCATTTATTTGGCGAACTCCAGCATTTCTTACGGACCTCCCGCGACTGTACCTTTCGGTGAGTCCCTGAGATATCAACTGAGTGAATAATAGCATTACCGCTCAAATCCATTGTCCAACCTAGGGTTGGTTACAAACCATCCTGCCGGTGGTCTTCACGTTTTATGACTAAGGCTTCAATTCACACGAGTCACAGGCACAGTCATGGGTCTCACGCCACAGCCACAATCTGAAATTATTTGCAAGTAGGACCGCAAAAGTTAGAGATACAATTACGTATGGGAAAGAAATGCAAGTACAGTTTAAATCAGTCAGTATTGTTTAATAGCATGGCGATAAATATGTCCAGCGTCCCCACGTCGTACCGTAATGGACGTCAGGAGCAAAAATGGCAAGTGATGACGGAGCGATAAGGTAAACTAGTAAGATGTACAAGTGCTTCATGAGATGCGTTAAAGCTACGGCTACAACTACTGTGTTGGATGCCCACACCCTACGTATATTGGAATATATAATTCTTACCAAATTTATAGTTTAATTATCTAGTAACATTTAAAATTATATTACACATTACAAGATTTATCAGAAGACATGGTTGCAACGAGAGAGTAATGATTAAAAAGTCTAGTGTGGAAAAAGATCTCGGAGTTTATGTCGACAAGGAGCTGAAATTTTCTAAGCATGTTGAAACGCAAGCTAACACATCCAACAAACTTCTTGGACTAATCATGCTCCTCGCTCGCGTCACAGCTCAGTGACCCTCGGAGTCGGTGTAGGCCACCATCAGAGGCGTTAAGGTCGGGGCCCTGATCATTGACATGAAACCATTCCCTGTTTTTAATTAATAAAATCAATTCTTTTTTTGTTGGAATGGTGAGTGTGGAAGGCCTTTTCTAAAAAAAAAAATAAAAAAAATAAAAAAAAATAAAAAAAAAACTTTTGAGGAGTTAGGTTAGGCGAGGCTGTGACTAGCACTATTTTTGAACTCAACCCTCGATTTGGAGCTCTAAACGGGGTTTGCCTGCCAACATTGGAGCAGAGGGAAAATAGCGTCATAAGTGATGTACGTAACGTATTAAGTTTGTGTTAGTGATGTTTCGACAGATATCATCCAGTTTCAACAGAAATCATTCAGAGCCTGTGCTGTGAGCGTGTGTGAAAGTTCAACTGTATCTACCGCCACATGCAGAAGTGAATGTGCGTGTCCTTATTTGTTCATATCTTTGCGTTTGGTAGCGTGTTATGGTAGACGAGTGCGTGTTGTGACGCTGTGCCAACGCCATGGCTATCATTCCTGGACCTTAGATGTTCTTCCAAATGTTTTCCCTCTGTTCGGTTAGAGTTGTTAAGAGTTAGAATGATTCAACAATCAAAAATTCCAAATGCTCCATCCAAGCTTTTTAGGACTTCGAAGGACGGTATAGTAACGATAATGATATGGTATTCCGTGCAAAAATCTACAAAAATGACAATCACTCGTAAAATCGATACTAAAAAAGCCTAATTTTGCCGATCGCATCGTTCTAAAAACGTAATAGAACTCCTAAAACCCCTTAATTGCACTGTGCGTTCAAAATCAAGCCCTCAGCTCTTCCAGTTAGAAATGGAGCAGCGGCTCTTCTATCAAAACCAGTTGAGAGTTCGTTGCTCTAGAGAGGCCTGCAACCAATTGGCTTTTCGAACCAAACCCACCAATCATTTATTAAAGGCTTTTCAAGGCAAGCCACCAATTACAGACGAAAATTTGCCCGCAACGTGTACTTGGCTGCAAACGTGTACCTGAGCGAGTTTTGAAAGTATAGCCTACAGTCGTTGCAAGCAAATTCTTTACCTATAATTTCTTTACCTATATAACTAGCGAAGTCTTTGTTCTGAAAGGTCTTTCGAAATACCAACGTGTAAACCCGATTACGCGCATTCGTCATGTCAACTCCAAACCAATCATGCCACTAACATTAACCGTTAAATAACTTTCCCTATTGGATATACCAACAGGCCCTGCTCACTAACATTTCACTGAACTCTGACAGTAAATTTTTCTTCACTTGTCTATTTATGAACAATGAACTTCTGCAACAGTTCGCTTGACTATGACAATAAATTGATGTTCACCCATGTATATTCCAACAGGCACTGCTCCCTACATCAAGACTACTGTCGAAAATATTGAATTCAAGCAGTACCAGCTGGTGAACTTTTTCTCTGATTTGTTTTCTAATTCTGCATTGATGCAACCTTTTGAGAGCGGTAAGATGTCTTCTACCCCAGTTAGGGTTTGACGCAAAGTTTTAGCCGTGCCGCGTGTCGCAAGGAAGGGATAGGTATGGAGAAGGCATGTCCCATTTTCCCTGTTGAATCTCGTCACTGAATTTGGTTAGAACTTTATCTATTCAACATTTACACACGTCACTACCACAATTACTATGGCAGAGAACCGGTCCAATCTCCTTCCAAGAGATTGTAACATGTCAGTGGCGTCATTAGGCCTGTTTTAGAGAAGTTGTAGCCCCCTGATGTATAAAATTGTTATTTATATCGCTATAATATGGCCTGAATATATCTTACAAGTTAAAACTTTTAGTCATACAACCAGTCATTAATAACTTCAATATTATCATAAATATTGAAGGCCCAACACGACAGGCCAACATGGCTTCATTTCTGACATCTTCATTGCTTATATGACATGCACTTTCCAGTTACAGCCAATATAATTGCATTGATTCTCTTAGTGTACGATTTGATCAATGTTTATTCTCATACTAGATAATTGGTTTTCCTCCTCCGATTTTGAAATGTAAATTAAACTTACACTGTAAAACCCCAAATAAATCACTTTTATAGTGAAAGGATTTACTAACAACTTCACTATTAATAGCTTCTGTTCCCCACAGTGGTCACAATTCACCAGTACTTTTACGTCTTCCCACGAGAAGAAGGCGGCAACATCGCTGTTCATTCGGGCGCTTTGGACGTGGCTTCTTGCGTCACCGACACCCCATGCGGGCTGCCCGTCCTCGTCAACACAACTCGGCTGACTTATTACATACGTGAGTTTTGGTGACGCAGTGCATTGGATTAGTTAAGGGAATGAACCAGTAACCACGGTGTTTTCTCAGATGTTATATTGGTAGCGAAAATTAGAATGAGAAATATAGGTAGCAATTAATTCACATATGTCATTCAAGAATCCCATGTATTCGAACTAAAGTTCAGAAACTTTGGCTTTTTGAAACAACCGATACAATGATCGTCGAGAATGTTCATAGCTTCCATAAATTCTTCAAGATCTTGAGTTAGTGTTATTAGAGATTTTTATTGGATGTCACCATAACTCATGACACCACGAAACCGGAGCAAATGTCACTAGAATTAATTATGTAATCTGTGAGATTATCGGTAACTTATAAGATTATGCATAAGACGTGCGAGTTGTGAGCCTTTTTATTTATTATTATTTATTATTATTATTATTTTTATCATTTTCGAGCCACTACATTTGAAGTAGGATTTGATGGAACTTTAATTCTTGTCGATTTTACAATATTGATCAATGATCGTGTCCATTGCGTCTAGCTGCATTAGGAGGTCATCCTGCTGAGTGTGGCAATTTATGGAATAACTTTAGACATGGGGGACTGAAATGCGTGGTGCTATATCAAGACTTGGTTCGTTGTTAACTCCTCAGCTGCAGCGAGATCATCCTTTTAACTTCAATTTACAGTAAACGAATGCGGCAACACCATCCAACTAGCTGAAAATACAGAGATTTTGGTGTTCTCACACCCCGGGTTTGGATGCAAGGCTTTCCCCGACGGTCATACCTACAACTGCAGCGTCACCTTCACGGCAGCTAAGCTAAGGGAATATCAAAGTGCCGGTCTTTTCGCTGGTGCTGATGGGTCCTGTGACGGCTACACGATGAGCGCTCAAAAAAATTCAAACGAAAACCTTGATTTGTGCAAACCTTTAAAAGTTAGTGCCTGAAAGTGTTTCACCGTCTGGTCATATTACTATACCTGGGTTTTTCATACATAATATGTACATGTAATTGCGTTTGAGAGTTTTTTTCCTCTATTTGTTGCTAGTAGCAAAACATTACGATTGCAAAGTCTAAAAGGAGTACACACAAATTAATCTTCATCTCATTGGTGGACTCGTGACAAAAAGCCACGAAAGTAAATATGATCTCCATCAGTGTCACTGTTAAATTGATTTATTTTGGCATTGTTTTTCAGCCCGGCTCCTTCTACAACATAACTATCGCCATCCGAGGAACTGTGGCTGCGAAGACGTTCAAAGCGGGGTTCTTCATTTTTACTTTGTAAGACTGAGCTTGGGAGTAGACTGTTAACCCTCTTCAGACTCCATAATACCGCGGAGTTATAATCGTACCGAGTGTAGAAATACAATAAGAAATTTGCAGTCCAACTAGGATTATACGTTGTAGAAGAGGGACAGGACGGGATCGAGGTAGCCGAGGCTTTGTTGAACCGACAGAGGAATGAGATGTTTCGGCGCCATTTTTATCCTCCGTAATTAATTTTAGAGAAAACCAGAATTTTCTCCTGTCTTTGGATATGATTGGTGATAATTTCTACTAATAGGTTTTGCTTCTGATTTTGACGTAGTGCGACATAGGCAAAACTTCAACAAGGCTTTCGATACAGTGTTTTATTATGGGCATCGTTTAATGTGGTGCAACGCGTTTTGGATGTTTGTGCACATGGCCTTCCTGATATTTTTGAACGTGTGAATTTTTCTTAATTAACACACCGCTTACGTCAATTGCTCCTCATGACATAAATCCTTCAGAGCAACGCCCGCAACAGGGAAGTTCATTATAGTGAGTTATTAATATTGCCAATCCAGTATATTTAAAATAAAAAGATGATTATTCTAGTGTTGCTTATCAATTTCAAAATAGTATGTTTTTTGGTGGTGGTGCCAATCTTTGAGCGTTGGGGGCACCTGGCGCCCCCTCGTTGCTTGAAGTAAACCCTGCATATAAGCATGGGAACGGCATGGGTATGGAGCAGTAGGAATTAAAAAGGGAAATTAATTTATACGGCACATGTAAACTGTCATGAATTTGATTGCAAGGCAAGATGGGTAGAAGCAACTTCGGGTTGCTCAAAACTTAGGGTTGAAGACAACACAGGATTCTAGAAAGGTTGAGGGCAGCGTCAGGAAGACAGGCAACGCTGTGGTGGCATGAGCAGTTCAGAGGGTTGTTGGTGACGCTGGGCTGTACTCAATTTTTTACCATATTTTGGACACATACGACGCAGTGAACAACGCACGAATGTTGTTACTTGAGCTGTGTGAAGTGGTGATGCCACGCACGAGTGCTGTTACTTTAGCTGTGTGAAGTGGTGATGACACGCACCGTGACGCACGGGTGCTGTTACTTTAGCTGTGTGAAGTGGTGATGCTACGCACGAGTGCTGTTACTTGAGCTGTGTGAAGTGGTGATGCCATGCACGAGTGCTGTTTATCTGGGCGCAGTAGTGATGCCAAGCATCTTTGCTGTTTCTACAGCTGTATCAAGAACTTTTTTCGACTTTGTGCAGCTCAGAATTCACATTTTTGCTCAAAAAAAATAACTGTTGAGACGCTGAGCCCGTGCAATTAAACCTTTCGTTGCCACAACCTTAGTAAATCTGTCCGGAGAATCAAATCGACTATGGCAGAGGAATGAAGAACACATAATTAGAATTTTCCTTTTGTCGATGATACAAAACCGGTACTCGCTGAATTGACCAGATCTGCATCATTTGTTCTTCAATTGTATAAATACTTCTCAAATTTACTGCAATTCTAGCCCTGTCTGTGCTTAAAATTTTGTCGTGTTAAGGATAGGTTGAAATTTATGTGTTTCATCTTTGTATTTGCGTGCTGCTAATGAAACTGAATGTACACATTGAAGCTCCGAAATTTATCTATTAATCTGTCATGATAACTTCCGTCGCTTGCTGAATTCTCGACCCTGCAATTATCAGTTGTACGGCTAAACACTCAATCCTAATTGGGGCATCTTTGCGGCAATAATTGGGGATCAGGACGGGCATTACTTATGTACTCATGCTTTGCCCGCCACTTTGTCGTTTGTTCAAGTCAAAGCTGTACTAATATTCCAACCTCTTGTTAGTTTTCTCCGTTGTTGTTTTCGGTCTCAGATTTGATTCAGCTCCCCAGTAAATGTGTTGCATTCACACGTTGTTTCTATCGCCTACTTTAACGTTAAGCTCCTCAATAAGCCGTGGCGTCATCGTCAAGTGGGCGTTGATGTCGTCACTTCACCTCAACACGGACACCTAACTTGTCCTGATGAACAACGATCGTGACACTAAATAACCTAGAAGAAAGCTGCCGAGGTAGCACTACAGCGTTGTTCGGGTTACATGTTACTTTAGGTTTAGCACTATAGGATAGAGTCAAAATTAGGTGTTATACACTGACAATATCATTAAATCCTAATGACAGTTTTGGTGCCCAAAATCATCCTCTTTGACTTATAGGCGTTAAGAGGTCGGAAAACATTTGTTTTGCGGGTAAACAACAAATGAAATAAAAGTTTTGTGGCCCCCCAAATCCCTAATATCCTCAAACTTTTCGATATTTTCGCTATAACTCCGAGTAATATATTTTTGAATATATTAATCGAAACTCATACAAAAGATTAACCATTTTGTTGGAAAACCAATATGCCGAGTTCCCTCTGCCAAAATTAAGTAGTACACATGGATTATATGAAGTACAACCTGAAAATAGAAAATAATAGAAATAATTATTCAACTGTATGAGCTGTCAATTTTTAAGGATTGTCTTCATTTTCTCGCCAGTCCTGATAACGATCTGGTTCATATAAGAACAATTACTCCTCAATTGAATATATCAGTATTAATAATTCAGTCTCGTTAAAAAACGTCTAGGACATCATAGAGAGGCTGAATACATTGTAAATTTTCATCAATAATAGTGATGAAGAAACTATATAATAAAAAGTGTTCTTTGAAATTTAGGAGCATCATACATTACAGGGATTCAATTTCTTTACTTACTACATCAAGTTCTCTCATAGTTAAACAATCCCTTTTCCATGCTAATACACTTTGCATGAATACGTCAAATATAATAATTTATTCAGCCGTGACGACCTGCGACAATTTAAGGATCACTAGATCCATCTTTAAAATGAATTATGAACGTCCAGTGCAGCGTGGCGATAAAAATGTACCTATTTTCCATCTACCGCAGCGCGTACAGCCAATAGGCAGGGTGGCCCAGTGGTTTAAGTTCAGAGTATCAGAATTGGCGCAGAGAGGCGAGGGTTCGATCCCAGCTCTGTGCGCCAGTTTCTGGTAAGAATCGGCAAGGAGGCCGGGCGGTTAAGCAAAGCAGAATTGTAGCAGTGAGTTGCGAGTTCGAGACCGCAAAATGCGGTGAATGTTCTGCAATGTTAAGAATTGGCGACAGGCCTACGGGCTACGGCCTAATAAACGTTGAAACCGTTATTATATATATTATATAAGGGCTCACGTCATATTATTATCTGATGAAGTTTAAGGCAATTTGAGTTATTTGTTTACTTACATGTAAACTACGTCAGCACAACAAAATGATAATACATCGTGCATACTATCACATATTCCTTACAAATTATTGCTGAACGATTAAGTTAGCAGCAACCAAACGACTGAGAAATAATTTGAAATCGGGCAACGTCTGGAACAATGCCAAACTGACAATGGCCTGAAGCAAATATCGAGACTTTTTCCATCAAACTCAGCGAGAGGATTGCTAAAATATTTAAGGCTGCAGCTTATATGTCGCGTATACAGCGGCCGTACTTGATAACTCGATTGTACCTTTACGAAGTCAAGAACTAAATGTCAAGATTTTTTTTTTCAAAAATGCCTCAATTCTGGGTACGTTTTAGCTGAGAGATATATGTATGAGGATAGTGACGCGTCTTCAACACAAATTTTGCTTCACCAGTACGGCGATTTATTTGCAAAACTCAATTTTATTTAGAAGTATACCTAATCAAGAGATTATTCTTCCATTTTCACAGCTGAAAGCGACTAAAATCCATTAGTTTTGCCGCTGGCTGTCTCCATACTAAGTAGGATGGCACAGAAGCTGTGAAGTTAGACTTTGTCAGTCCCGTGTCGGCTACAGACGGCGTTAAATCGTCTGTGGTCGTAAATATAAAAGTCCTTCGGTGGGCGTGAAAGAGCATGAAAGAGCATTAGAACTATGTAAATGTGATACCAACGAAGTGATAAATTTGGTAACTCGTTATTGGGCCTCCGGAACTCCGTGTCGAAATCAGTTATACCAGCGCAGGAGGTTTGACAGGTACGTAGGTGTATACGTTGGTACTTATGATCAAGATTCAATTGCGTATGCTTGAGTTAGTGTAGGCTTAAAATTGTTACTATGACCAGTGTAATTTTTCATTGTTTCATTCAAGGACTGGCTTGATATGAGTTTGTGTCATCCGGTTCTAACGACAGTAGACACTGTCACCTTAATCGCTAAAATTTAGTTTAGGAGTTACTGCCAAATTTCTTCTTCGTATTCATATTAATTTCGGAATTTCGAGTCACTATCAGAAACAAGAAGCATGATCCGTTGCTAGTAACCCGGCTTGACCTGATTAATTAAGGAACGTTGAACCCAGCAATTTATGTGATTTAAATATTACTACAAAATTCAAGATGTTAATAGAGTGACGGAGAGTGATGTGAAAGGAAGGATGGATCCAATTACTTAATACTTCACAATTTATTAATGCTTCAGAATCAGTCATTAATAACCATTTATTACTTATGTAAATGTCATATAGCATGCATTCAGGTCGACGATAACCGACATATGAAAAGACCTATTATTAACTGAAAATAAATAAGTAACTTAATATAGAGTAATAAATAATAAATAAGTACTCTGAACTTTAACTGTTGAAAATTGAGCCTATTAGATTCGTTTATATGGCTTGTGATGTTTCTAGCGCGGTCTGCAACATTGTAGCTCTGAGGCTGACAATAGCTGAGCATGTTTATACAAAGCGTTTGCTACAAGGCTTGTTCAGGAGCTAAAATTGTGGCCGACAACTGCGTACTTCTTCTTGCCATGTGTGTGACGATTGATTGGTTATAATCGAGTCCTTGAGAAATAGGAGAGAATTTCGTTCACTTTATCTAAAATTTAGTTTTTTTTCGATGAGGGAAGGCTCTTAAAAAATTGAAACAAAAAAATTTGAACTAAAAGATTTTTATACATGATGGACTTTCCGCATGAGTCGCTTCTGTCATGACAATGCCCCTCATCTTATAATAATAATAGCGGTTTCAGCGTTTATTAGGCCGTAGGCCTGTCGCCGATTCTTAACATCGCAGAACATTCACAGCATTTTGAGGTCTCGGTCTCGAACTCGCTACAATTCTGCTGTGCTTAACCGCCCGGCCTCCTTGCCGATTCTGACCAGAAACTGTCGCACAGAGCTGGGATCGAACCCGCGCCTCTCTAGTGCGTCAATCTTGGTACTCTGAACTTTAACCACTGGGCCACCCTGCCACATGGATGTGGACCTTGTCCTGCCATTGTATAATTTCAGAAATATTTACTTACTGTCAACCACAGCACGACATTAGTTATGTACTGCCAACCATTGCACGCCATTAGTTACGTACTGCCAACCACTGCACGCCGTTAGTTATTTACTGCCAACCACTGCACGTCATTAGTTATGTGCCGCCATGTCACCGATGTTATGCGGAGTCTGAAGAATCCTTCCCAACAATCGAAGTCGTGAAAACATCTAGCTCGAAGTGCATGATAAAGGAAGGTATTTCTTATTTGAAAGTAGATCAACGAAAGATATCCTCTGATGAGGGCAAGGCTAACGTTCTTAATCAGTTTTTCAATAGCGTATTCACTGAAGAGGACTTGAACAGTATTCCAGCTATTGAGGAGCGCCCAGTCAAATACAAGAAGAAGAGGTTCTCAAGCGCCTTATCGCTGTAAATCCAAACAAGTCATGTGGACCAGACGGCTTCCACCCCAGATTACTCAAAGAGTTAGCAACTGTCCAAGCCGGCCCTTTGACGTCATTTTTTCAAAAAACTTTGAACGAAGGGATCTTGCCGGCTGACTGGAAAGAAGCTCAAGTGACACTATTATTCAAAAAAGGTGACAAAAGCTGCCCGAGCAACTATCGCCCTGTCAGTTTGACAAGTGTCTTTTGCAAGGTAATCTGTTGTGAGGAATCTGTTGTGATGGATCGTTTGATAGATCATTTGACTGCTAATAATCTCATATCAGACTGTCAACATGGCTTTATTGCCGGGAGATCCTGCACCACTAACCTTTTGTCTACTCTGAAGCGACTGAAGGAATGGACCCGCCTGCTGGACGAAAGGGAGCCAGTAGAAGCAGTGTACCTCGATTTTGCCAAGGCATTTGACAGTGTCCCACATGAGCGGCTGTTGCGGAAATTGCAGTCTTTGGGAATTGAGAGTAATGTACTCAATTGGATCAGAGATTTTCTAGTAGGGAGACGACAACATGTCAGTATTGATGGCTTCAGTGCGCAGCGGCGTGCCACAAGGAAGCGTTCTCGGGCCTGTGTTCGTTGCGTTTATAAACGATCTGCCAGAAGCTGTGTCTAGCGTTTGCTCGATGTATGCTGACGACACAAAAATTTATAATACAGTGAAGAATACGTCGCAAAAAGTACAGTTGCAAGGTGATCTTGACAGGCTGGTTGACTGGGCTGATAATTAAGTGGCAGCTGCGTTTTAACGCTGACAAATGTAAAGTTATCCACCTTAAATTTAGTAGCGAGTGTTCAAAGACGCGCAACAAGGATAGTTCCGGGCTTGAAAGGCAAGTCCTATGAGGAAAGATTAAAGATTATGAAGCTTCCAAGCCTCAGTTATCGACGTCTGCGTGGGGACCTCATTGAAGTATAAAAGTATACTCATGGCTTATACAAGGTCCCAGAAGGATTACTAGACTTTGAAACAAGAACCAACACCAGGGGCCACGGCTATAAACTAAAAAACAGCGTTGAAACACATCCATGCGACAACATTTTTTCTCGCTTCGAGTCACCGACATGTGGAACAGCCTCCCTGATAGCATCGTTGACGCTCCGAGTATGAACATCTTCAAAAACAGACTAGACGAAGCTATGCAGGAGCATATGTTTAGTCTTAAAATGCCTAGCAAATTACGGACCAGGCTATGAGTCCAGCAGCTATCTCAATCAATCGTCAGCTATGGAAAGATCGGGTTCCAAAAGCCGGATCCCTTGTGAATCAAGTCACGAAAAGTTCAAAAATCGGCAACAGGCCATGGGCCTATTTTTTCAACGCCGACACTTCTATCCTATTCTATTCTAATACAAGGTTGACCCACGCGCGGCTGGGCCTAGCGGATGTAATTTGTTATTCCAACTGTTACGTCACTGTGAAGAACCTCGTATCGAGAATCTTCTTAGGGTAGAATAATTTGACACGTGTAGTTTGCCGACGGTTTCTGGCGAAGTCGAAACATTCATTAAGACTAAACGAAATATAAAGCTCGGTTAGTCAAACTGGTAAAAGCTTTCATCGTCTAATGATGGCCTATACCAATCGCAACGCCCTAGTGAACTGGCGTGCTCGAGAATAGGACGAATCTAAAATTTTATATTACGCGTACATGAGAAAACCCTTCACAGTAACTTTGGCTCATATGACGTCACCTTGGCTCTTGTCAAACTGATTTGTAACACCGGTTCTGCTTAAAATAAGACTAGTTGCAGGCAGTAAATAATTTTTTGAGCCATTTTGATACGGTCAATTTTTTTAAATGCTTCCAAGATGACATATTAATAATGTGTTGAACTTCAATATTTATATTTTATACCCGCAGTGACGTCACTCTAGAGATGCACGGAAAGGCGAAAATTCGTTATCGCCGTGGGTCAACCTTATATAGTTCAACCATGGGTAAATGTATCCGTTACGAAAGGGTTAAGCACCGAATCAGAGTGCTAAGTGTTGACGTGGAGCGTTAAGTGCCTTTTTGCATTGGAAGTTGTTTACCTTGTATTGTTTTCGTTGCCATTTGTAAAATATTTTTGAGGAGATATGAGCACCAAACATTCAAAATCTGTGCGTGCTAATTATTACGGCGGAATGCGGAAATGCCATTAAATATTTTAAATTTTCTTCGCCGTTTTATATTTTTTGTTTTCGTTAATTATTAAATTTGTGAATATGTTTTTGAAGTTCTACTACATGACGTTCTCCTATAAAGTATAAGGAAATTTGAATACCTACGATAAGAACTCTTGGAGTGAGGGAAAAGCTTGAACCGTTGTCGAGAGAAGACGTGTCAGCAAACCTCTCTGTTTTCTTGTATACTGTGTCATGGTTAACGATCTCTCAATGATCAATACATCTGAGAGCCAAGATCTGATCGACCCGGGTGCTTCACCAGACGCATCAGGTCTAGATTTCACGATGACAGACTCTCAAGTCAGACATTTCTGTGAAAGTGAGATCGCCGGTGAAAATGATGCGACTCTTTCCAAGACCCAAGATGGCGACTTGTCAAACTGCAGAGAAATACGTCGGAAACGCAAGAGTTCGCCCATGCCAATTGGAGATACGTCTGGAGTGATCAAGAAGAGGCCTAATACCAGAATAAACTCAACGCCTATTGAGCAATCAAGTCAGAAGACCATCACTGCTGCAGCAGATGCTGATTTATGTAGCGCAACTGAGCGAAGGGATTCACAGGTGATACTCATCCGCCCAGCTGACAATAGTTCTAAGCAGATGCTGACCTCACCAGAGCAGCTTTGCGCAATATTGGAAGCTCCACCATTCTCAACCATGCAAGTGGAGGATGTACGAGTAAATCACCGAAAAGGATTGATTGCCGTTCAGCTAATGAATGATAATGAAGAAGATATCACTCGTCTACTGCAACTTACTCAGCTCGGCCCTTGGTCAGTTACATGCTCTCAACCCAACCAGGGAAGGTATTGTTATGGAGTCATCACTCCTGTTGATACTGGTGCTGATATATCTGCTATGGAGAAGCGTGTTAAAATAGATAGTCCTTGTAAATTTGTGAAAATGGAGAGGTTAAGCAGAAACCTAGAAGGTAAGCGTGTGCCCTCTACCTCAATTAGGGTGGTTTTTGAGGGTGGACAGCTCCCTAATAGAATGAAAATTGGCTACATTGCCTACTCCATCCGCCCCTACATCTTCCTTCCATTGCAATGCTACCGTTGCCAACGATATGGTCACTCGGCAGATGGCTGCAATAGTAAGAAGAGGTGTCTTGTGTGTGCTGAAGAACACCATTACAAGGAATGCACAAGCAAGCAGCCAAAATGTGCCAACTGTGGTGGAGCACATAAAGCCAACTTCACAGAGTGTCCTAGGGCCCCAGGGCGTGCACGACAAGTGAGACCTAGCAACACTAATAATGTGAGTACCAATTTTATACATGGGAACAGTGAATTGGTTCACTGCCCCTCTCAAGGTGGTATGCCTGGACACATGACTAGCTTGATGAATGCACGTGCAGATCTGCCATCAGATCCAGTACGCTTTGAGAGGAGATATGGACGGAGATTTTTGGGAAAACATACTGTGACAGTGTCAGCTGATGTCCACCACCAATTGAATAGCCCCATTCAGGGATTCTGCTCTCCAATGTACAGTCAAGTAGTCTCAAATCAGCCCTTAGTGGAAGAATCAAATGGCGTTACTAACCTCAACTCAGCTCCTTGTGTTGCGGCTTGTGAGCCAAAGGCTTTTGTTCCACCTATTGAATTTCTATCCAGCCTGGTGGGCTGCTTGACAGATTTGTTTTCTCTCCCATTGCACAAGGAATCACCTTCCAAGACTAGCTTTTTGATAAACCATGCCATTCAGAAGCATTTTGGTGTTACCCTTACTGCCTCTTCAATAAATAAGATCATCCCAAACTCTACCACTGCTAATCTGGAAACCATCAAGAGGGCCCCTAATGTATCCATGCCATCCCCAAATCCTGATGTGGTTTACTCTAATGATGAAGATCTTGGCTGTCTAAGTGTGGATGACAGCTTCAAATTAGTTTCTGACTCAGACATGACNGGTTACCAGGGCAGGAAAAGTCCTATTTTTGTCTGAAATATCGCGGCTCTAATATCATATAATTTCAGTAGGTATGAAATATCGCGGCTCAAATGTCATAAATTTTTGTTTGATTGATAAATCGCGGTTTGCACTTTGCAAACATGTCACTTCATAAAATTTTCAACTTCCGCAATCCGCATTGCTCTACCGTTCCCACCAAAATATTCTGCAGAAAAAACATAAACATCGTAATGTAAACAAATCAACTAAATGTTTTGCTGAAGATTGTGCATAGTTGCGGTCATGTCAAAGTGGTCAGACTGCATTAACATATGCTCAACTTACAGTAAAGACAAATTTTATTGTTGCCATTTGACTGTTTTAGGGTAAAATTAGAAATTTGGGTAACCCGTGCATGGACTTTGTAAATAAATTTGCGCCTCCTAAATGGCTTTTCATGGCCAAGATATGGAATTCACGGCTTGGTAAAATAGAATCACGGCTCGAAGAAATGTAATTACGGCTGGAAGAAATGTAATTACGGCTGGCAAATCCATGAAACCACGGCTCAAAAAATTCAGTCGCGGCTCACCAAGCAGATATATTCCATGCCTGTGGGACACGTGTCCCAATTTACCCCGCCTCCGCCTGTCCCTTTTTCCCCCATTTGACATTGATGGTATACTGTCGGTATTATTAATAACAATATTTGCTAATATTTATTATAATTAGTTGAGAATTAATATTAAATAACAATAATTTAACATTAATAATATTATTATTACTAGTAAATTTCATTTGCATATTCTATTTAATTTTATATTTTTAAACTCAATTATGGTGCCAAGACCATGAAACTGAATTTTATTCCATCCAATTCTGCCTTTAAGTTAAGTTATAACATTCATATCTAGCAGTTGCACCCATCTTCTCCCCCACCCACCTGCCACTATGCAGAGGGTGGATGCAGCGTCGCCAATATATGGATTTTTATGCCCAAAGCGTCGCCGGCCATTTTAAAGATGCGTTGCCGGGTAATTTTTAATGAAAAGCCATTTACACTGAGTAATAACGAACTATTTACAAGCCACAAACTTATTTACAAGGTTGCATGCACGTGCTACCCCAAATAACTAATTTTACCCTAAAAACAGTCCGATTGTACTGCAAGTGTCAACTGAACATGTAATAAAGCAGTCTGACCGCTCTAATGCTGACCGCTCTAATGTGACCGAAACAACGCAATCAAAAAAACGTTGTTTACATTTTTTGCGGGAACTCATCGCAACTGATTTCCGGACAAGCTTCGCTGCATTGTAATCCATCCAACTTACCGGAAACCTTACTTTTCTTCTAAATAGTTGGCCGAAGACTAAGAAATATATTAAATGCAAGAATTTCAATCTAAATGTGTCGGCAAGATCTTCTGAAGGCGAAAATTTGGCTACTGAAGCATCGCCAAAGATCTTGCAATATTCATCCACTCTCTGCACAGTGGCGGCCACCTGCAGTCAAAGTCTCAACCAAAATGTTTTATTCTAGTTAGAATAGATAGCCTACAACAAGAGCTTTCTAATGTTACTAAAAACTTTGAAATTGGCTCATAGGAAACCTACAACTGATAGTTTTTTCCAAAAAAAAGTAACAGAAGTTGGTCCATTTTTGATGTGAAAGTGAAAAAAGGAAAAAATTCATATCTTTTTCATTTTTCAACCTACTCCACTCATACTTAGGTATATGATATTTTTCTAATTTTTTTTCTCTTTTCAGTGTTGTAATTTTCATTACAATCAAAGAAATTTGTTGTTTTTTTGCACATACCTACAATTAAGCTGCCATGCCATTCAATTGCCCTTGCAGTCGCAAAGAGCTATAAAATGAGCCCAAACTTGTTTATGAAATGTTTCATGGTAAGAAGATATGAATAAAAATATGAATAAAAACCATCCCTTATTACCACGTTTTTCTTAGCTCGCTTTCGTGTCTGTGATGATCAAATCTTGCAATCAATATTTCACCAACTTTCCCATTAGCTAGTGCTCTGAAACTTTTAGGGAAGCTCAGCTCCCGATAACAATACAATAATCAATAATTTGTTGCACGTTTCCAGGCGTATAAACTCTAAAGGAACTCACAAGCAGGGGTTGGAACCTTTAATGCACGTCATCCTCGAGAGGATATTTGTGTTTATACTGCGTATATCGATGATACGCTTCGTATCATCGATACGTACATCAAGTCAAGTAAATTGGCTCGCAACAACGTGTTTCTAGCAAACAGAGATCAGTAGCTGCCGAAAAATTATTTCCTACTTTTGAGTCCACATGAAAAACGTGGTCTTTAAAATTTTTTTTATACATTTTATTAATTATCCTGTTTGACAGCAAGCATGGAAAACATCTAGCTTTAGGTCTCAAGTTCTCAACTAAAGCTTTCCCACAATTTCCAGAACTGCGAGATTTCCACCAGATGAATTACCTCCTATCTAATTGTTAACAAATGTGCATGATTGGGCTGCAAGATTCTAATTGTTTTAAAAATTTGTCACGTTAGAGCCGCAAGATTTTAGAAAGAAGTATGAAATTTCCAATCCTGTTTGACAGTAGTACCTAAGAGTAATGGATTTGTCACCACATTAGTATTGAAAGCAAGTGCTAAAACTGAAAAAGTATTTGAAGTAGGTTAGTAAAATTAGAATGGAAGAATAAAACCTGGTTTTTCAGCAGAGAATAGTAAATGAAAGCATGAGTCATTCTCTTGGTGCACAAATTAAATAATTTTAAATGTCAATTAAGCTGTCTGCTGTCTGCCGTAAGCTGTCTGCCTTGAGCTGTCTGCCTTGTACACCTTTGAGCTTTGATAGATATTCTATAGGCCTACTTGAATAACTTATTGGTATTTACTCAAAAATTTTGTCTAAACAATATTCTGAGGTTATTCCCAAATGAGACAATAGCAATAGGTCATATGACTACCATTTACTGTTCAATTCCTTACTTTGGTCCTGCTTAGTGCTTTGGAGAGTGGAAACTATGGTTAAGGAGTTGAAAATTCTGTTCTCTAAATACCTCTCAAATGTAAATCTTATATTGCTGCTGCTGGTGATTAAGTTTAAAATTAGTTTTTTTATGTATAAGGATACCTAGGCTTTTTGTTCCTATACAATCATACCTAGTTTATCAATATTATATAGTTATGTGCAGTGAGCATTTGCATATGTTAGTACGACATCATGTAATTTTTATACCAAGCTACCGCCAGTGTTGTTGTTGTTAGTTGCAACCATCTGCTTGACGGGGGGGAGGCTCTGGTGGCGGGCGGGGGGCCAGAACCGGAAAAGAGGGGAGGTGGGCGAAGGCAGGGAGGGTTACCAGGAAAGCTGCTGCCTCCATGGGGTTGTCCCACAGTGAGGAGACGCTGAGAGGTGTGGGGAAGGCGGGGCAGACGAAGAGGTGCTGAACGGATTGGAGGGGATCCCCGCACTCCGGGCAGGCAGAACTAGGGGAGCATCCAATCCTGGCGGAGTAGGATGCCAAGGAGCTGCGGTATCCCGAGCGGAGCTGGGATAACGCTGAGCAGTAGGGGCGAGGGAGTGAGGTCTCCACTGAAGCAATCTGCGGTGTCGGAGCAGCAAGGACAGCGTTTATGGTGGCAGTAGCCGCCACGCAGAAGGTAATCTCCCTGCGGAGAGACCGCTTGGCTTCTCCGTATGTCCCGGCAGGCAAGATACCATTTGTCAAGAGTGGTGTGACAAGATGGCCAAACCTTGACTGTATTGAGGCTTTCATAGGGCAGTCACTGCCAGTGTGGCAGTGCCCAGTGGAGTATAAAGGAAGGAATTTTAGAACAGGAAGCCTGCTTGTGCATCTGCCTCATTCAGCAGCTGCCAAAATGTTGTCATGACAACTATTGCCAAGCAGTTCAGACTGATCAGTTGTATTCTGTCTTCTCCAAACATAGCTGCAAAGCAGACCCAGAGACTGTTATAGATGCTCCCTTAAGTTCATTTTTGAATCCTATAAGTAGACCAGTGAAGTACTATGGGTGCCAGCAATTCAGCATTACTATCATACATAAGGTAATTACTATCATACATAAGGTAATGATTTAAATCTTGAATTGATGAGGAAGTTGAAAATGTATGGATTCTAAAAAATCTCAGGTTTGCCACTAGGTCTCTACAGACTCCAGCTGTGGAGTTGCTATGGTTGCTTACTAGACCCAGGGTGCGTACTGTTCATGGAAAACTTGGAAAGTCATGGAATTTGCAAACAAATGAAGAAAAATGGAAGTGTTTTTCTGTGCTGCATGTGTTAACCCATTAATGCCCAGTGGTTCCATTTGGAACCAGCGGAGAAAAATGGATTCATAACAGAATTGTAAGATTAAATAAATATACAAGTGGATGCGCAGGTTTGATACACATCTTGTACACGTTCTGGCAAAATTGGGTTCTGCTGCGCCAAGCCGCCAACTACTCTCTTTTCGGTTAACATTCAAAGATTACCAGAACCAGGTCATGGAAAAGTCATTGTTAGGGGCCACATGGTGGCATATGAATATGTAAGGAGTTGTAAATTGTGTGCTTTAATTCTCTTTTCTTTTTTTTTTTTGTTATCCCCAGTGTTTGAATACTGGTAGTATTTAAACACTGTATTTACACTGGTATTTATTTCTCACAACTCCTTACATATTCATATGCCACCATGTGGCCCCTAACATCATGGAATTTTTTCTAAATACCAGTAAGCCATCTGTAGACCACTAGATTGGAATTTTCCTACTCATCAATTAAATCTCACTGCTCAAAAGTGGCCAATTTGCAATTCATTTATAATCTAGCAGCACAATTTGCAGTTTTATCAACAATTTGATTGTAGATAATTCATCTAGCGGGAATTTTGCAGCTCCCAAAATGGTAAGAATACTCTAGTGAGGGCTTGAATAATTGATATAGGTATATCATGCCAGATTGCTTACTGTTGTTTTGGCCCTTGAATGAAAAATAGGCTGTCCCCCATGAATTGGACAAAAATGCCAATGAATCTGGTCAATTTCACCCATTTCAATAGGATAGAATAGAAGTGTTGCACTGAAGAAATATGCCCATGGCCTGTTGCTAATTCTTGTACTTTTCGTGACTTGATTCACAAGGGATCCGGCCTTTGGAACCCGATCTTTCCATAGCTGATGATTGATTGAGATAGCTGCTGGACTTATTGCCTGGTCCATAAGGTCCTAGGCATTTTAAGACTGAACATATGCATCTGCATAGCTTATTTGTCTAGTCAGTTCTTGAAGGCGTTCATACTTGGAGCATGAGGCTGTTCCACATGTCGGTGACTCGATGCAAGAAGAAAAGTTGTCACATGGATGTGTTACAATGCAGTTATTTTAGTTTATAGCCGTGGCTCCTGATGTTGGTTCTGGCCTGAGACAATAGACTTGTCTCAATTTATTTAGTGAACTATAATAAAGAAAGCCTATTTCCAACTGAATTTTTTTTAAATCTATAAAACAAATTCTTTTACCTGAATTTTAAGAAATTTCTGCCCATTATTTCTGCTCAATTTTTAGCCCAGAGACATAGTTTTACATTTATAATTTTAAAATTATTTTCAAGGGACCTAAGAAAGGACTTACAGCTCAAAAATTGCTCTACTTTGCTATGCAAAATATTGAAAAATTGCAGTGCTTACTGTAATCGGGACTTGGGAGGATAACCTTGTATGGGATAATTTTAGGTTGTGAATAACAAGTGGGAAAGTGGAATTTTTTTAAGACTCTCTCTATAGTTCATTTTTGAGTCTTGTAAGTAGACCAGCTAGGTATCATGGACACCAGCATTATCATACATAAGATATTGGTTTAAATCTTGAGTAGATGAGGAAATTCAAATTGAAGCAAGTCTAAAAAATCCATGTTTACCCCCTATGTGAATAAGTGAATCAGTACACAGAGTACAGTACAGGTATTTATAAAAACTATGGAATAAAATAATTATATGTATTATTTTGTGTTTCAAGGAATTTCATGTGAAAGTGGAATTTTTCCTACATCTCCTGACCAGGAGATGGGAAATTTTTATGAGAGCTGAGAATTATGAGTAGTAAAGTTATGATCTGAGTATGCTATATTGATTAAGAAATTGATGACCTAGCTGAAATTTATACTCTGAATCAACATTTAGACTGCTGAGAAATCTCCAAATTAATACCTAGTTTATGACAGAACTCCTAGGACTTCTATATTATTACAATATGCCTACATTGTGAAGCATTATAAAAGTTGATGCTCCTGAAATGTGGCATGATTGTATACCAGAAATAATTGCTGCAAGTCAATAAATGGTATTAAAATTTGTATCAAATAATTTATCCACAAATTTTTGTCTTGTTATATTACAGAATTAAATATTAGCTAAAATTATTGATGACCATGGGTCCTGAAGCTCTCCAGAAGAAACTTGAAGAAGAATCTGAAGGCTTCAAGAAATTGCAAAAAGGTATGATTCAAATAACCCAGCTTGCTTGCTAGTAATGAAAAGCTTGAATCTTAATTTAACTATATACTACACAAGATGATGGACGCTCTGAAACAAATTTCCATGATTTAGATCGCCCATGAAAACCTACTTCCATAGAGCATTAATTTTCCTACTATTGTTCAGTAAATGATCAATTTTTTGACTGATTTTATACGGTAAAGAATTGTCAAATGAAATTTTGTAGTTATTGCATGACTTTGAAAAAGTTGTCAGTGTTAATTTTTTCATGCAAGGCATTCTTTGGAGCATGGTAATAATCATCTTTATTGACTTCCAGAAATCAGTAAGACGAGCATACGGCGGTCACAGCTGGACTCGCAGCTAAATGAGAACAACCTTGTTAAAGCTGTATGTACTATCATATCATCAATAACCTTGTTATTGATGTCAACATCATATAATAACTACCTAACCTTGTTAAAGCTTGTGAAGCTTTAACAGCATATCCTTGTGAAGATATGCTGTTAAAGCATATCTTCACTAACCTTGTTAAAGCTTCATATACTATAATTATCATCATGTCACTAATCTTGTTAAAGCTGTATGTACTATCATTATCATCACTAACCTTGTTAAAGTTGTATGTACTGTCATTAACATCATCATATCTTCACTAACCTTGCTAAAGCTGTATGTATCTACTATCATTATCATCACTAACCTTGTTAAAGCTGTATATACTTTCATCATATCACCAATCACCTTTTCAAAGCTGTATGTACTATCATTGTAGTTTTGTTCTGTGTTCACAGTTAAACAAGCAACTATCAACATGTCCTCCTAGAAACTCAACAGCTTTATTATAGTGCAAACAAAAAATAATTTGAAAAATAGATTTTGGGAATGATTGAACCATTGATATTTATTCAGAAAGTGCGAATAAATATTATTTGTTGTTTATTTTAGGAAGTTGATTTACTGGAGGAGAGCGACGTGGTCTACAAGCTCATTGGCCCGGCATTGATAAGGCAAGATCTCGCTGAAGCAAAGTCCAGCGTCGACAAAAGGATAGAGTACATCACGAATGAAATGCAAGTACCTATTCGCATCAACAAATATTGAATAGAATTTGCCATTCTGTGTAAAGTTTGTTTTCATGCATCGATGTGTATTTTCATCAAAACATTCCTGTAATGAATCATTTTAGTTCGTGTCAGAAAGTAGTAATGCCAAGCAATCTTGAATTAATTAACAGAACAGTTTTACGTTGCAGTAGCGCACTGATAAGCACAGCTTAGCATCGAGACAAGTGGCGTAATAAGTATCTTTACCCGCAGAAAACGTCATGATTCGGCACTGGAAAAACTGGAGAAGGAGCAAAACACCAAGCGGGAAGGAATCATGAAGTTACAGCAGCAGCTACAGCAGCTGCTCACCAAAGCTGCCGCTATGAGCTGAGCCTCCAAGAAACCAGCCATGTCTTATTTTCGTTGAAACTGAATTATATTTAAGATTATTTGCCACTAATTCTCCTAGTTTAATAATAACAAGCTATTTATGACCTGCTTAGTAAGCCTTTGTTACCAGTGTACGTGGAAGTTTAGAACTCCAATCAATAAGTTTCAATTATAATTTGGGTTTCGCAACTCTTCTCAAGATTCAAACTTTTCTTGTTGAGCTCAAGGAAGGTAAAGAATTAGCTGATCAAAAATAAATTTTAATTACACGAATGGGCTCATTATCATGGTTGCTGAATTGAACATCTTTCATAACCTATGAACACAAGACATCAGGCAAACTATCCTTACATTTCCATGCAGTAGGATAAGTCATCCGACGGTGAGCACTCGACCGGTTATCACTTCTTATATTAATATCCATCATTCTTTTTGTAGAATAATAGTGTCTCTTTGCGAGAGGCCGGCGTCTTTCAGAGAGATAGACTCGTCCAGTTCAAACACGTCTATCTTAGGCCAGCCAGTGAAGGCCCGATATCCTGGTGGGGAATATCCTCTGGGCCGCAAGTACCGCCGCAGCACCTGTGCAAACAAAAAATGTAAGATGGCTAACCGAAGAACAATAATTGTATATGAAATGCAAGAAACTTGAATAAAGGGCCTATCATACGATCTCCCAGTTTTGTAATACAAGAGGCATGTTTTTAAAGTGTGTACCGTTTTGACATGCAAGACAAGTAAATTTATTTTCTTTTTTACATAATTTCCATTAACGTCGAGACGTGTATCGTATTTTTGGACCAGCTTTTATATGCCATCGTCAATGAAGTCGAAATAGTGAATCGTTTCTTCTTATTCACTTTACACTCTCAGTTTTCTAATGAATTATCGGTAATAACAATGTCTCCCATTACGTTCTCTAGCAAGAATGTGCGGTCATCTTGGAAGGCCCTAACCTATTTCCGCACCATACTATCACTCATAATTTTTTTCACCACACACTTCACTAAATTTCAGCTGATTTGAAGCCTGGAGCACAAAAGACGCGCACGCACATCGCAGTCGCGTGGAATTCTCAATAGGTGATATTTTAAAATCGCCTAAACAGATGCACACTCGATTGGATGGTTCCATAATGGCGTCAGTGGCCTCTCAAAATATGTAGCTACCGTCGCTAAACAGCCGCTGTAATGTAAAAACGGTACACACTCTAAAAACAAGCCTCATGTATAAAAAATTATCATACACAAGAAGTCGTGCACACAAAGATATAGCCAGAAATAAAATTATATACTTGATGTAATCGAAATGTAGGCAGTTTCTGCAAAGCTGTTACCGTCAGAGGCGCTGCTCGTGGCAGGTTAATTGTTTCTCGCTTGCCATCTGGGAGTCGCAGCACAATGGCAGCGCTGTCGCTGTTGTCATACTCAGCAGCCAGGCGACGCCAGCTTTCACTATCGTCTTTCTCGGATTCTGGACGCAAAGAAAGGAATTATTTGAGATCTCACTTCGACAATACGAACGAGTTGTTACAAAATAAAATCGTCATTGACTTTAACATACACTACTTAAGAGCCAATTAAGTTAGACACCTCACCTCCTAGGGTCTTAATGCTATCATCTTTTGAGCTGCCAACAGTCACTGGTGCGCCGTTGACAAGGTGATTCTTCGCAGTTCTCCATTCACTAATGCGACTGCCACTGCCTGCATCGCAACTCTTATCACAAGGTCTGTTGCCAGTCTCATTTTTATCAGGGGAATGACTTGAAGCGACCGCCTCACTGGTCGTAGCGTTATTGTCTTCAAACGAGTAATTGATTTCTTGGTCATCGTCCAAGGAGCTGTTCAGGGAAAGCAGGTCGTCGTTGTCTTCTGCATCTGATGAGTTGGACTGGCAGGTCTTCAGAGACGCTGCGATGGCGAGCTCCATTTGGGCTTCTTCAGTGATATCGAACAGAGCCTGCAAACAAATTTTTATTAAATTATTTACATCAAGAAATTAATTCACCTTCCATTGAAGGTTTATTCAAAAATTTATTTAAGATATTGGAAATATTAGTATCTTCGGCATAAAAGAATAGGCCTGGATAGGCCTCTTACTTCATGAACGGCTAGAAACTATTTGAATAGGTTTCCATTAGCTTGTAATGATTATTTCTTGAAACGATTTGCAGTTCATGATTATGTTGAGTTTATTTATTGTCGCATCATAACTTAATGCTCTGAAAGTATACAAAATGAATCACTGCCAAGAAGGAAATATTGAAGAAGTAATAAACATTTTACCTGATACGACACTGATAGAATAACGGTAGGTAAACAATAAGGAGATTTATCAATTAAAACTTCAACCGACCTTGCGTTTAACAGCAGACTGGCTCACTTCACGGAGGCTTTGAGCTTCAAGCCCGCGTTCAGACAAGCCTGACGCCTTGGAGCGACTGGATGACACGTCGCTAGCTTGGCTCGAGCGCTGTGCACAGAAGGATTGATTAATCAGTCATTAATATTATCGAAATAATAAAAATGAATGGAATTTTAATCATGACCTAAATTTGAAAGCAAGAAAATAGTTTTCGGCGGACGCTATACATTTACAGTTTAGTTGTAAACTTTCTGCAATGAGATGAAAATTTTGGAAAGCGAGTTTAGAAAAGAAGAACCTTAAGGATAGAATGCCTAAATTAAACCGAAAAAGACATACAGTTTTTTAAGCAAAATAAAAATTAAATTGTTAATAATTCAAGTTGGGGTCAAGATATTTTTCAATTCAATTAAGTTACAATTCAATGACATAAGATCACCCAAGCCAGCGAAATTTCTCGGCAACTGAGAATGAGCTTAAATTGAGGAAAACAATCATCAGTGACAAATGTTGTAATAAGGAATACGTCCGACGGGCCAAATTTACAGGAATGCTGACTCAAGTTTGTATGAACATCAAAAAACGTATTTTTTAATTAAAATTACATAATACCTACCGATAATTTGGAAAGTGCTGATGAATCATGGCCGTTTGAGACATCAGAATCTGGAGTTTTCCTCTTGCCAGCTTCCGGTGATGCGAAGTCAGCAGCAAACTGAAGATTGCTGGGCATCCTGCCATGTAAGCTGATGAAGTTCTTCAGGAACTTGCAGAAGGCTTTGGGATCAGTCTCTGTGAAGGTGCTCATATGCTCGCCGGTGCGCGAGTCGATGATTGCGATGTACGGGAAGGTTACTGACGGGTAGAAGTTCATATACTTGCGTCCGTGTTCGCTATCATGAGCTGCCTGTAAAAGGAAGAATATTATGTGTTTGCTAGCATTTTGGCAAACAGTTGACTACCTATTACTAAAGAAAACATTTGGATAGAGTGTCGAGGGCTCGGTACATCGTGTCTTTGCCGTCTCCCAGAATAGCAAGAAATAACATCCCTGCTGTTGTTCAATACTTAATATGGACGTCACTTATGATTATAATGCTCAATCAGAGCAGAATAAACACGATCATAACTCTGTGTTCTTGCAGACAAATCTTGATAATTAAAGTCATTTTGGCATCATACTTGTACTAGCTGAAACATGATGATTTAACCAAACCATTTTCTTTTAAATGAGCTAAAGGGTTTCAAACAATGAACCTTTTTTGTGGTCAATGTGAAGTGTGAAGAGCTAAAGAGGGTCAGATCGGATTGGACACAATCCGATTACTTCACAGAGCATTTGACTTTTGTACACAGTCGTTTCTATCCTTCTTTGCTGTCTTATTTTCATGCTCATTTTCAACCATGTAATAATTAAAAGTGATGATAACAATAATAATAAACAGACCTGCCATAACAAGAAGGTGCCATCGAGCAGCTTCCTGACGTTGGCGTTGGACCATACGTCCCTGTTGAGTGTGTGGCACATGAAGTCATTGTTGTCTTGTATGTTGGCGAGAAGCCACTTGCCCTTCTCCTTGCCTTCTTCTCGCGCCTGCAAGAGATTAGTTGTGCATGAGTATCGTCACTCAAGACGCTGGGTTTAAAAAAAAATGGAAGTGTAATTTAGCCATACAATTATCACTGCCAGACTTATAATAATTAAAAGTGATAAAATTCGAGAATATCTGCATCAATGTTTAAAATTTTTAGGCAATTTTAGTAAGAGTCTTTGAAGTCTGTGGGTATTTCATGGGCTCCTACGTGATGGCTAAATTATGCAAGCCAAGCTAAATAAATTGGTTCAAATCCAAACAAGTTCACGGGTGATAGCTAAGTAGGACAAAATTATTCTCATTAACAGCAGAACGTTAAGATGCCACCAGCTGATGGTGAATTTTCAACACCTCTCGATTTAAGGCAACATAAATCCCTAGGAATCTAGGGATTTCATTTTCATTTCACTAAATCGTGAGAAAGACAGGATCGTGAGAGAGATAGGATCGTGAAGGGACAGGCTCGTGAGAGGAGAGGGACAGGATCGTGAGAGGAGAGGGACAGGATCGTGAGAGGGACAGGATCGTGAGAGGGACAGGATCGTGAGAGGGACAGGATCGTGAGAGGGACAGGATCGCGAGAGGACGGGATCGTGAGAGGGACAGGATCGCGAGAGGTACAGGTTCGCGAGAGGGACAGGATCGTGAGAGGACAGGATCGTGAGAGGACAGGATCGTGAGAGGACAGGATCGTGAGAGGTACAGGATCGTGAGAGGGACAGGATCGTGAGAGGGACATGATCGCGAGAGGGACAGGATCGTGAGAGGGACATGATCGTGAGAGGGACAGGATCGTGAGAGGGACAGGATCGTGAGAGGAATTTATACCATTCTTTCAATAACTTTGGAATTTAAGAAATCATAGATACAATTCACAACACTATTCAAAAACCATTATTCATTATAATAAGATTGTTTGAACATAATTTCCTGCTCATATAAATCAAGTTGTCACACTAGAATTTAAGTGAGGTAGGCAGAGTTTAAACATGTAGCATGCAATGTATAGCAAGGAAATAGCAATATCTATGGCAATTGAACGTACCATAAAGAAAGAACCCTTGTAGATGAGATCAAGAGGAGGTTTGAACAGATCTTCAAGTTTTTTCAGCTTGGACTGAAGGTCTGCTTCACCTCCCAATGAATGCGATCCACTTGAAGATGAAGAACCTGGGAATTTGTAATAAATTTAATTCTAGTTGCTGGTACAAAATTAAAACTCATTACACCATTGTTAATTTGTATCAAACTTCACATGGCATCTCAACAAAACATGCATGGCGTTTTTGCATCCACTTTAATAAACAATTTAATACGTATATAACTAGTACTACACGTAATGAGTGTATATAAGGATAATAACAAAGAGCTACTGGGGGTGAGGGGGTGAGAAGCTTTCCAGAGGGGAGTATAAGAATATAGGTATTGTCTGCAATATTCATATATGCATTTACTATATAACTCATTCACACAGCAAGTTTCAGTTAACTCACAGGGAGAGTCTATATTTCCCAAGTGGGGATCATTGAGTCATAAACATCAAGTCCCAGATTCATTATTTAATATATTCTTATTCATAGTGTCTCAGTCATGAAAAAACTCACCGCTGCTTGTTCCGGCAACGTGTGAGCCTCTGGAGCTACCAGCCCCAAAAATACCACGACCAAGGCCCATCATTTCTTCCTGATGTCCTGGAATACACATAAAAACTTCACACGTATTCTACTACAGTTATGTTGAATTGTGGATATAGGAAGCATATAGATTTGAGATTGTGATACTCATTGTAAAACAAGCAATGCATCTTACATGTTATCAAAAATATACAAAAAAATATCTCAGTACTGACTGCAGTGAGTGACAGAGAGCGCATTTTCTCGTTGACGATTAATATGATAATAAAATAATATACTTGAGGTCACCACTGGACGGACAGATGGACAGACAGACATGGCGAGCACAATAGTGCATTTTTTCCATAAATGAGAAAATGCGCTAAAAATGTTCATTGGTTCAGAATATTTGTGATAAGAACATTATATTTTTTTGAGTAACATGTAATTCAACAAGAAATGACACTTACTGGTCTCCTGTTCAAAGTCTCTCATGTGCATAGTGTTCCTGAATGGTATGTTGTCACTTGAGTCATGCCAGGTTGCCCAATTTCTGAGGTTGTGTGAGGAAGACATACCAGGCTCAGGGCATAAAACTTCAAACTTACGGGGAATTGGTGCCCTCACATCTTCTTCTCTGGCTTCTGATGATGTTGACTATGAATAATAATGAAATAATTGTACATCAAAATCAAAAAGAAAAACAGGAAAAATTGGTACCAAGTTCATCCGATCCACTTACAAATAAAGCTGACTTCACACTGTAATGACACAACATTAACTATATAAATATTTCAAACATTATTTCACATTCAAGGACAAAAACAGCCATATTTGCTGATTACAGAGAAATTGTATGGGGCAATAGAATAATATGCGTTTAAAAATTACTTTTTAAAGACAACACTTCTAAAGAATACAGTGTCTCTGATGTTACACATCTGCAATGAATTTCTAATTTTATTTTCATATATTAAAAAATAATTTTTAATTTTTTAATATATGAAAAAAAAATGTCAATATTATTCATTGTGTCAATTGATTCATGCATTTTCTCCAATTTTACGCAAGTGTGCAAAATTTCAGATCAATTGGAGAGGTAGAAGTGCTTTAAATATCAATTATCAGATTTGTAGAAGACAGACAAACAAACAACAAGAAGTGGAGTTAAAGACAAGTGTTGTAAAAATAGGGGCATGAATGAATACACGGACAATCTGTATGGTATGCAGTGACTTAGCCCCATGGGTGAAATCCTGTAACAAAATAATATATACATCTATAATCAAGACTCTGATGAGGCATATATTATACCTGAGAGTAAAATTAGAAATTGTCAAACATTTATTGTCCAATATTGAAAATAAGTATTCCAGCATAATTTCATCATTGCAATGTTGGAGATACGGTTCCCATGTAATTGTAAGGAGATATCACAATGTAATACCAAATGACAAATGATAATTAATACCTAGATATACATTCATACTCCAAATTAACTTGTGAAGTAACATGTTGCGTAGTTACCTGTGCAGGCTGTGAATCTTGATACATGAGTACAGCCATTTTATAATTATTGCTGCAAGCTTCCAATAAATACTTTGCTGATTTTTCATCAGCACCTGCCAATAAAAAGGGACAATAAGTAAAAGAAGTCATCGCAGTGTCTATGTATAGCTACATAGTTCTATAGTGGTTAGTGTCAAAATTATTTGAAAATGGGAGATAAATTGTTAAAACTATATAGTGTATAGGTAACAAATTGCCTTCAAACATTCTGAAGAAAATTGTTAGATTCTAAAATTAATTATAGATTCCTTTTATCAGTTTTAAATCTTAAGCTACAACTTAAATTTGGAACATATATATGCACACATATACAATATATCTATATATATTTATTTTCAAATGGCAAAAATGTTTTTGTTTTCTGTCACAAACCCTGCACTAAAACTTCAACTTGCAAGTCTTCATAAAAGCTTGAAATGTTAAAGGGCATTCTTCTAGTTACTAGATGATCATGAAACACAATTACACAGTACCCTAAACTTGATGAATTTCATTCATAAAAGAACATGTTACTTGAATGCCTAAATTTAAGAATATTCTATACTGCTATAGTGCTATAGTATAGGAATTCCAATTCTAGGAATCATGATACTGAATTACTGGTACCTCAAAAATTTAATTTGGTCTAGATACTTTTAAATATTATTCATTATTGTAGAATACCTAAAAGCCTCAAATAATAATATAAATATTGTTATAAAAGTGATGCAGTCATTGCAGTGGACTACCAGACTAGCCTAAATAGGTAAATGCATAATGCAGTAGACAAGTAAGACAACATAGCTACTTACCAGTTTCTTTCATAAGTTTCTGGACCAAAGACATGATGAATATTTTAAAAGCAGCTTGAACTCATACACATACAATCACAAGTGATACAACTAATAAAAAGAATTGAGGGATGATCAAATTCTGCAAAGAATTATACAACATGAAGAGTTACATATACCTACATTAGAAGTAGGAAGTTAGGAACAATTGTTATCTGTAGAATAATCCACACTCAGGATTATGTATGTTTTCAGTGAATTTTCCCGCGCATTTTGACTTTTTTCAAGCTCTTGCGGCGCACAGTTGGTGCAACTTCTGGCCATCCCTGCTTGCACGCGCAAGCGTTGGTGCAGCGCGTGCAAGCATCGGCGCAGCGCGCGCAAGCATTGGCGTAGCGCGCACATACATTTTGTCAAGGGACAAGAGACAGAAAATGTATAATACATAATAAGTAATATGCATTTAATTATCCATAAATAATCTATGATTTTCCTTGATATGGAAATTTTGTGAAAGCAAAAATCTAGAAATTTATTTACAAAGAAATTTTCTACAAATTTCTTATACGAACTGGTGAACATCGTTTGTGTTTTTTACCTACCGTAGACCATCCGGTCCGGACGTGAGGCAATATTCAGTCCGGACGTGTCCTCAGAAATTGGACATATGAAGTAAACAAATATTAGTGTTAAATGACAGATTTTGCTCGTTCTATATATACTATTATTGCGCTGATAGGGTTATTAGAGATTCTACGGTTAATGAAAGGAGTCAGAAATAATTTCATCATTGTAATTAATGGGAAAATAGTTTTGAGTGCGAAATCTTTTGTAAATAAAATATGTCACGTAACTGTCATCGTAACGTAACTGTCATCAGAAATTTCCAACATCGTCCTTACATACTTTTACGCAATGCTGCTTCATCGTCATGTGATAACGTCTCGGACAAATTTACGGCCGTACTTGCGGCCGGTTTCGCGGCTGGACTCTGCCTGAAATTTCTCCAATAGTACTGAACGTAGTTCAATGAAACTTGGTACGCATATTCATTATGGCCTAACGGTGATGTCTAGCTTGTGACAATTATTTTTAATATCGCCTTCATTTATGAGTTATATGACGAAACGTACCGAAATTTGCAGCGTACCACTACGTCTCGGACAAATTTACGGCCGGTCTCGCGGCCGCCGGACTAAAAACATAGAAAAAACCTAGCCACTCAACGAAAACCTTGCAGGTTAGGTCCAGTTAGGAACAGGTTCATTAAAAACACATAAAACCAAAAAAACTCATAAAAACACTAAGAAAACCTTTTGGCCGCGAGACCGGCTGCCAGTCCGGCTGTAAATTTGTCCGAGACCTGTGTACCAGCCATTTCTTCTAAAATACTGAACAGATTTTAATGAAACTTTGCATGTAGAAACCTAACCTCCCAACAGTGTGATGTTTAGCTCGTGACAATTTTTTTACGCAAAATTGTGTTTAAATTTGCAGTGTACCAGAGATTTCTTCTAAAATACTGAACAGATTTGAACGAAACTTTGCATATAGAAACCTAGCTTCCCAATCCCAACGGTGATGTTTAGCTTGTGACAATTTTTTCGATTTTACCTTCATTTGCGAGTTATACGGAGAAACGACCAGCATTTCTCAGGCCGATTTTTGAACTTGCATTGACCAAGAGCCATATACATAAAGCCGTATAACTCGCAAACGAAGGCAAAATTGACAAAATTGTCACGAGCTAAACATCACCGTTTGGAAGTTAGGTTTCTCTATGCAAAGTTTCGTTCAAATCTGTTCAGTATTTTAGAAGAAATCTCTGGTACACTGCGAATTTAAACAAATTTACTTTTTAAATCACGAATGAGGGAAAAGAGAAAAATACTCGCCAACGAAGGCAAAACGTAAAAAAATTGTCTCGAGCTAAACATCACACCGTTGGGAGGTTAGGTTTCTATATGCAAAGTTTCGTTCAGATCTGTTCAGTATTTGAGAAGAAATATCTGGTACACTGCTAATTTCGGCACGTTTCGTCATAGAACTCACGAATGTAGGCGATATTAAAAAGAATTGTCACGCGCTTGACATCACCATTAGGGTACGCACACAGTGAAAGCAGGTTTGCCCGCGCGGGCAACCTGCTTCAACCTGCCACAAGAATGAACATTGGATAATCATGTAACTGTTCACAGTGAAAACCTGTACGGATAGGCTTCTGTATTCTACGGTTTCATGCGCCAGCCTGAGCAGGTAACCAGCACGCTGTCAACCTGCTTTCACTGTGTGCGTACCCTTAGGCCATAATGAATATGTGAACCAAGTTTCATCAAGCTATGTTCAGTACTTTGGGAGATATTTCAGGTACAGAGTCCAGCCGTAAATTTGGTCTGAGACGTATGAGTCTCTTGAAGCTATTCATATTTTATTAATATTTGTTGTTAGTCTATATAATTAACCTTCAAAGTTGCGAAAAATGAGAACTGACAATTTAAAAAAATGCAGTGCATGTATTTTTGTTTTCAATGGGTTTGTACCGCACAAACCCATTTCTCCAGCCGGCACCAGGAGGATGTCGGGAACGCAACGTATTCCTGACATTGACATTCGGGTTTGTACTATTTGCCAAAGTCAGTCCTTCGTCGGGCGCTAATACCTTCGTTGGTGCTGCGCCGTATCTTAACCAAGTAAGTAAGTCCTTCATTAAAAAGAGTCAATCTCAAGCCATGTGGATTGTTGCCTTCTACAATTTAGTTTTGTAATTAATTTCCAACCAAATTGTGATCTTTGAATAATTATGCCGACTCTTAGAACCTGAGTTAACACGTTAGAAATCTAGTCAACGTGATGCAGATATTTGTTCGTGTGTGATAGCGTTGCCGCGCATTCATCTTTAAACAACTCTAGTAGCACGGTGACGTACCCGACGAGTACCAGCGTGTCGTCGGCAAGAATTCTGCGGTCGATTATGCTGTCAGTATCTACTTGAAGCAAAAGAAAGCGACTCCTGGTCTTTCATACATCGTACAACAGGCACACGACGAGGTAGAAGTAATTGGAGGCAATTGGATTACTGCCAGCGCTGCTGTTAGCAAACAACTGACGCGGCAATGCAAGGAACCGTTCGAGCTCCTTCTCTTCTGTCAACAAATTGTAAGACTCACATACAATAATTCCACACCAGCAGGTAGAGTTCCAAAATTTTCACAAGGCCAGTTGGCCATTATCCTCCAGTTGCCAGACCTCAGTCTTCCTCGGCATGCTCAACGAATCACCATCAAATTGGTACCACCGGGAGTCAGAGTGGTATCCGTGGATGCTTTGCCAGATGAGTGGCCAGTCTTTTCATTGGCTAGGAGGTTTACGATACCTCAGTTAATTCAAGTCCACATGTCCAAGGCGAGACGTGAACAGTGGCCATTCGCATACTTCGTCTGCACCACTGTTCATCGAAGCATTGGGGAAACACTCCCCAAATTAGCCACGCAGATAAGTTTGGAAGATCCGATGTTCTCATTATGGGACAAAAATCAGTTACTTGTCATTTTGAGCCGAGTGCAATCTCTTGACGATCTTCTCTTCGTCGGGGATATAGTTGACACTTTGAGAGCCATCAAGAAGCTCTTGCAAGTGGTTGATCCTTGGGATGCTTTCATAGATGGGATTTTGGACGCTTGTGACAGTATTCGGGAAGGAGATGGAATAATCCCAAGCACTTGTTCTTATCCGTCCGTACCCGCCTGTGTTCCAACGACCGATTCAGGATTCATATTCATGGTCGTTAGCCTGAAGCTTGACTCGTACCGCATCGATAAAGCACCTAGTTTGCGGCAAGCTTTGAAGCTTTTCAACGATCCTCTTGCACTTGCGGCCACAAGATCGCTGAGACCTTGGGCGCTGGCGTGCTTCATTACTGGTTTCACCCAAGGCAATGACGACGATGGACTGACGGACTTCATCAATTCCTGGAGGGCAAGGATACACACTGAACACGGAAATGAGGCTAAGAGTCACCAAGCATTGACTGTCGGCCTAAATTTGTTTGCCGAGGAAAGGCCCAGACAACCCACCTTGAAGTGGCAGACTTGCTTAAAACTCAATGAAGAAGTGTCCATTGGCGTTGGCGGAGAACGTGCATTGAGCACGCATTAAAGTGGTGAGTATGCTTGTTTCGAAAAACTGCCTTTTTATTACATTTTTTTTGCTATCGTAATGTTTTTTTGATGTGATTTTCACTATATTCCATTTAGCTGCCGACGTTTGTTAATGATGTGGGAAATAATTACTTACAAAATTAAGCGATCTCAAACCAAAGTGATCAGTTGTTTGCCGTCGTTTTTTCTTGCCACACATTTGTAGCTGAATCATTGTAAAACTTTCATATTGTTCTCCAGGTACGGACATCGTTGTCACTATCGTTGCTGCGCATTTCTTGCTGCTCAGTTACGACGTGTCGTGTGGCCTAGCATGAGCTCCCATTCATATATTTTACGAAGTAAGTTTGGCAAATATTTTTATTTCAAATTCGTCAGATATCGTATCGTTTTGGAAATTTTTTTTCGCAATATTAGATTGAGTGCTAAAATTTTGTATTGATGGAAAAATTTTGTTTTAGTAACAAAAAGTCGCTTGCTATATATTCTTAATGAAGCTTCATGTTTCTTCAACGTATGTTCAAACTGTTTGATGGACTGTCGATGTTTATTCTCTTCACACATTTGTATCTGAAGCTTTAAAATTTCCATCTTGCTGTACGGGTCGCTATCGCTTGCTGCTCAGTTACGACGTGTGTCATGTTGCCTAGCGTTAGCTCCCATTCCAATATTTTACGAAGTAAGTTTGGTAATTATTTTTGTACTAAACTTACCTCCAAATTCGTTTGATAGTGTATCGTGTTGGATGACAGTTTTGCTGCACTCGGTAGGGTCCTATCATTTTGTATTAATATAAAAAAATAATTTTTGATTAATGAAATGCTGCTTCTTATATGTGAAATTTTACGTTTCTTCAAGTTATGAGAACACTGTTAGAGTCTATCGAGGTTTTGTTTTTGTCACACATTTGAAGCTGAAGCATTGCAAATTCTCAATTTTCTCTGCAGGTGCGTGTATATTGTCATCACTCTCATCGCTGCGCCTTTCCTGCTGCTCAGTTCCGACGTGTCATGGAGCCTAGCGTGAACATCAATTTCTGTATTTTAAGCAGTGAGCATGTTTTTTATTGTAATTACTGCATTTATCATTGTATTGTTTAATGTTTACTTTAGGATGACATTTTCTTCTATTAGAATCTACAAACTTTTTCAGATCAGCATCGTTTTTTTCTTAATGAAGTGTTGGCTGTTGTTGCATACGCGCACAGTTTGGTGTATATAATATTTCTATTGAATCATCATAGTCGCTATTATCCTATTCATTTTTATAATTTCAGAAGTCGTATACTCAGTGTTACCTGAAGTACATTTCATTCTGCTCTTTTCTAATAGTTGCGTTTCTTACTTTCATATTAGCCTTTCTTGATGTTCATAGTTTCCTCCCTTCTGTTCATGTCAGTTATCGTCTGTTTAAGCCAAATTTGTTACCGAAACACTTTAACCAAGCTAATTTTTCCAGGTGTGGAGTTGTTGGCGTTTCTCGAGTCGTCTGACGAACACTCTGTCAGAAGTTCAAGATGACGTGAGGTTTACTTGGCCTTGCTCTAGAGGCCTGTCGTAAGATAATCTTATGCGCGCTGCTCGCCGTAAGTACTTATTTAATCAAATAGCTATTTTCTTCCTGCTGGGAGCAGCTGCTGTCATTGACCGCAGCTGCTCCCAGCCTCTCACTTTGTGGCCACGCTGCGTTAGCAGCAGTTTATAAGCGACTCATGTAGCTGGTTTGTTGCGCGGTTGGAAAGTAGTTCATGAAATGAAGATTGTGTTTTTGTAACAATGTTTTTTAACAATATTTTATTAAGAGGACTCGCTTTCAGCTTTTTGTTTACTTTTTAATTTGAGGTACATTGTATGATTCGTAAAATTTATCTTCGTTGAATTGCCATGTAAGAGCTAATTCAATGACTGCAGAGTACCATAATAATGTTCAATATTTATTCCTGTTTAGCTATCGAGGTGTGTTGTTTTTATTTTGTAATTTTTATTTCACCTTAATTGAGTTTCACCAAGTGAATGCAATCGTCACATATATGTTACTGAAGTATTGTAACATTTTCACCTTAATCTGCAGGTGCTTGTACTTTGCCTTGACTATCGTTGCTGCGCTTTTCTCGCGGCTCAGTTACGGCGCGTCATGAGGCCTAGCGAGAGCTCCCATTTCTATACTTTAAACAGTAAGTATGCTTTTCTTATTATTTTTAAATGTTTCAATCTTCATTGTATAGTTTAGGATAACATTTTCATTTCTTATAATCTATAATTTTCCAAATTAGCATCGTTTGTTGTTAATGGAGCTGTTGCTACATACGCGCTCAGTTTGCTGTATGTACTATTTCTCTAATTACCATAAGCGCTGTTTTTCTATTGATCTTACTTTTTGACAGTTTAAGTAGCCATATCGAAAAGTGTCACCCCAGTAAAGTTCATACTTGTCCGATATAATTTTTGCGTTTCTATTTTCATATTAACTTTACTTGAAACCAAATTCGTTACCGTAACATTTCAACGAGGTAATTTTTTCCAGGCGTGGAGTTCCTGGCGTTTCTCGAATCGTCTGACGAACACTCGGTGAGAAGGTCAACGAAGATGGCGTGTGGTTTACATGTGGCCGTGGTCTAAAGGCCCCAATGAGAGAATCTTATGCGCGCAGCTCGCCGTAAGTACTTATTTAATCAAATAGCTCGTTTCTTCCTGCTGGGAGAAAATAGTTCCCAGCCTGTTGCCTCGTGGCCACGCTGCGTTAGCAGCATCGACTTGTGTAGCCGGTTTGTAGCGAGCTTGGAGAACATATTCATGGAATGATGCTTGTCGTTGTGTTATAGGTTTTCTGAGAACATCTTTTTTCAGAGGACCCTCCTACAGCTGTTAGTTTAGTTTTCAGATAGGGTACGTTAAGTGGCTCTCAAACCTAAAACTGGGCTTATGTGCGATCTAATTCAGTGACCGCAGAATTCTATTTTAATCTTTAAAGTTAGGTTAAATTTATCTATCGATTAGTAATGTTTTATTTGTATTCTTCATTTGACAAGAATCGAGTTTTCACCAAGTGATTGCAATCAAATATTAATTTCGATCGTTTTTCGCAGGATTACGTCGGAGATCCCGTCGTTGGCCTGGTCCCTCGAAGATTACTTGTTGGCCTGGTCAACAGCAGCTTAAACTACAACAACTCACGAGGCGGTGCTGACGTCAACAACACGCACTTCATATTATTCCATTGATGTATAGTTTAGTGTATTATGTGTAAAATATTTAGACATTTTCTATTTCCGTTTATTTATGTATTCATTATATGGTTACTATTTACTTTTACTGAGTTACCTTGAAGCAACACTTTAGGTCTCTTTTTATCGTCATTCAGACTTCCCACTAGTCTGGGCATATTAGATTATCTTGCACATATTGTGGTGTATGCGGTGTATTGTGGTGAATATATTATGTTGCACATATGTTGCAGGTTTGCTCTAATTTCATATTATTAAATATAAAAATTTCACTGAATCGGTAGGTTTAGTTTTGATTAAAATTTGATTCTAAGTTTAAGCGATACGCGTGCTCCTAAAATTACACCCAGAATCTGGCCGCGCCAAACTTTGAAGATAGGTTTGCATGGATTTTCCAAGCATTTATGTTTATTTTTTAATGTCGACATCGTCTTATGTTGTAATTTTAGATATTTTGTACTGTATTAACCACGGAACATTTCCCTGATGTTAATATTGAATTCGTAAATAAGCAGTGAATAATTTGGCAGAATTATTTTTTTGCTAGGCAGTTAGCAATGGTGTTGTTCCTCCGAACATGATCCTTTTCCCTAGTAACCGTTATGTTCTCGCTAGCATTAAATTGTGATTTAATGAGATTCTCGCGCGTTCTAATTTATCACTTGCACCAGATAAAATTGATCAACAAAGTTTAACAATTGACATGGCTGAGCTTTGGTCGATAGAATGAAAATAACCATGAACCAGTGGCTATGGAGACGCTGCTTGCTAAGTAGGTAGTTCAGGCTCGTTAAGAGTTGAAGCTAATATTCAGTTATCAGTATTTCAACGTGATCAAGATGCGCTTAACTTCATGAATTGTTGCATTACAGACAATTTGAAGAATCAGTCGAGGATCAAAAATTTGTTCAGAATATTGTTTGGTTTGTAAGTAGTAATTTTTTCTTATGTTTTCTGACTTTGCCAGTAAGAACGTCACGTCAGCATCCTAGTGAGATGAGCTGTTAGTGCTGAAGCAATGTTCCAGCAGAACACTGGACCTCTGGAACACCTGTACACGACGTATTATTAGTAATCAATTCTAGTGACTGTTGAGTTACCGGTTTTTCTCGTCAAGTCCTCTGGATATATTTTGTTACGTGCTGTGTGAAAATTTGATGCGTTAGAATTTTAACTATCATCTTTTCTATCCTCAGCCTAGGAACCGTACTACGTTGTGCTAATTCATTTCCAGATATAGGCTTGAGTAAAGGCCAACAGAAAACGAACATTTTTTCCCAAATGTGTACAACAAATTCGCATTAATTCTTAATCCGTATTCAGATCAACCTTACTGTCGAGCGTTTCCAGTAGTGTTAGCAAAAAATTAATTCGAGATTTTCCCAGCCTGTTGCCTCGTGGCCACGCTGCGTTAGCAGCATCGACTTGTGTAGCCGGTTTGTAGCGAGCTTGGAGAACATATTCATGGAATGATGCTTGTCATTGTGTTATAGGTTTTCTGAGAACATCTTTTTTCAGAGGACCCTCCTACAGCTGTTAGTTTAGTTTTCAGATAGGGTACGTTAAGTGGCTCTCAAACCTAAAACTGGGCTTATGTGCGATCTAATTCAGTGACCGCAGAATTCTATTTTAATCTTTAAAGTTAGGTTAAATTTATCTATCGATTAGTAATGTTTTATTTGTATTCTTCATTTGACAAGAATCGAGTTTTCACCAAGTGATTGCAATCAAATATTAATTTCGATCGTTTTTCGCAGGATTACGTCGGAGATCCCGTCGTTGGCCTGGTCCCTCGAAGATTACTTGTTGGCCTGGTCAACAGCAGCTTGAACTACAATAACTCACGAGGCGGTGCTGACGTCAACAACACGCAATTCATATTATTACATAAATATAATAATTTTTATTTCATAAAAAATTATTTGGTTACTGGGCAGTATAACAATGGAGTTGGCTCCTCCGAAGGAGATGATCCATTTCCCTAATAATCGTTATTTTCTCTCTAGCATTAAATTTTGATATTATGAGATTCTCGCGAGTTTCTAATTTATTACTAGCACCAGACAAAATAGGTCATACATCATAATAGCAGTAGTTACGGATTTGCCTTTTTTGATGTATAGTTTAGTGTATTATGTGTAGTTATTTTAGACATTTTCTATTTCCGTTTATTCATGTATTCATTATATGGTTACTATTTACTTTTACTGAGTTACCTTGAAGCAACGCCTTAGGTCTCTTTGTATCGTCATTCGGACTTCCCACTAGTCTGGGCATATTAGATTATCTTGCACATATTGTGGTGTATGCGGTATATTGTGGTGTATATATAATGTTGAACATATGTTGCAGGTTTGCTCTAATTTCATATTATTAAATATAAAAATTTCACTGAATCGGTAGGTTTAGTTTTGATTAAAATTTGAATCTAAGTTTAAGCGATACGCGTGCTCCTAAAATTACACCCAGAATCTGGCCGCGTCAAACTTTGAAAATACTTTTGCATTGATTTTCCAAGCATTTATGTTTATTTTTTAATGTCGACATCGTCTTATGTTGTAATTTTAGATATTTTGTACTGTATTAACCACGGAACATTTCCCTGATGTTAATATTGAATTCGTAAATAAGCAGTGAATAATTTGGTAGAATTATTTTTTTGCTAGGCAGTTAGCAATGGTGTTGTTCCTCCGAACATGATCCTTTTCCCTAGTAACCGTTATGTTCTCGCTAGCATTAAATTGTGATTTAATGAGATTCTCGCGCGTTCTAATTTATCACTTGCACCAGATAAAATTGATCAACAAAGTTTAACAATTGACATGGCTGAGCTTTGGTCGATAGAATGAAAATAACCATGAACCAGTGGCTATGGAGACGCTGCTTGCTAAGTAGGTAGTTCAGGCTCGTTAAGAGTTGAAGCTAATATTCAGTTATCAGTATTTCAACGTGATCAAGATGCGCTTAAATTCATGAATTGTTGCATTACATACAATTTTAAGAATCAGTCGAGGATCAAAAATTTGTTCAGAATATTGTTTCGTTTGTAAGTAGTAATTTCTTCTTATGTTTTCTGACTTTGCCAGTAAGAACGTCACGTCAGCATCCTAGTGAGATGAGCTGTTAGTGCTGAAGCAATGTTCCAGCAGAACACTGGACCTCTGGAACACCTGAACACGACATATTTTTAGTAATCAATTCTAGTGACTGTTGAGTTACCGGTTTTTCTCGTCAAGTCCTCTGGATATATTTTGTTACGTGTTGTGTGAAAATTTGATGCGTTAGAATTTTAACTATCATCTTTTCTATCCTCAGTCTAGGAACCGTACTACGTTGTGCTAATTCATTTCCAGAATAGGCTTGAGTAAAGGCCAACAGAAAACGAACATTTTTTCCCAAATGTGTACAACAAATTCGCATTAATTCTTAATCCGTATTCAGATCAACCTTACTGTCGAGCGTTTCCAGTAGTGTTAGCAAAAAATTAATTCGAGATTAAGTTCAAGATGCGTACTTGGTTATCTAATTATGTAGATTCTAGGTTTACCACAGTTTGCTACTAATATAACGTGCATTATTATATCTCCTATCTCTTTCATTAGAATATGAAGGTTCTTCATTAGAACACGGTTTCATGTCAAAAAAGATGTAGTAAAGTAAAAGGTTGTTTTTTTACTTTGAACTGTAGGCAATTTTTGTTCTGCGTTTAGATTTCGTTCATCGTTGCAGTCATCAATCTCTGGAGCCTCGGTGGAGCTGTCCTCTTCACAGACAGTCAACGTTCGCGGCACGGCGTGCAGTAAACCAAGATATAATAATACCTCGTTTAGTGGTATATGGCCGAGCTTTCTTGCATTGTTATTGCAAGCCACTGCTTCCAGTTCTGTCTTCATCATCGCCTGAAGTTAAAACATCGTAAACTTAGTTAAGTGTCAAAAAATCTTGTCATTTTTGTTTTAATTGCTGCCCGGTTCAGGCTCGCTTTCGGAGTTTTAGCAGGCTGCAGAGCATGTTGTGTCTCTTCTATAGTTGTCAGCGATTGTGGCATCAGTCTAGGTAGTAGAAATGAAATGTGAATATTTCGGCGTTGGCTTGGTGCTTCGCCTGGTACATCCGAAGCAGTTATGGAGTGTTTGTATCATCCGCCACAAATTATGTTTTCTCAATTTTCAGCAAGTTGTCCGAAGAGCACCTATACCTTTTCTCTAACTTTATTGGGTCCACATTTCTGACTGGAAGAAATTTCAGTTATTGATCGTTGCAACATTTTAGTTAGACGTAATGTTATTCAAAAGTTAATAAAACGGTATCGAACCTAACAAATCACAGTGTAGGAGGTCACGGTGTTCTAGCGTAGGAGGTCATCGTGACCTACATAATACATCTCACATAATAGCCATTATTTTATTGGGAAGCCTCTGATCGCGACATTGCACGTTATTAGGCAACGCCTTTCGCTGCGGCCTAAGGGGCACCGGTTGCCGGTCGGCCTCGTCTTGAGCAGGAAGTCGCACATAATTGACGTGTACCCCTTTCGGTAGACCAATTGTACCGAGACGAACGTCTGCGGCTGGCACCTCCAGAAGGATTGTTTTGACCGGCTCCACCGGTTCTTCAGTCACAGCGCCGAGAACAGTGCTGAGGCAAACACTATATCCGTTGTGTTTGGCGGCACATCAATAGGCACGAGTGTTGTATTCCTCGTAGTTGTGGGCAAGTTGTGGGTCGTGCCGCTCGACTGTGGCTAATAGATGTCACATTCGGACATGGGAACAGGTGGAAGGCGTCTTTCGGAGTCGGGGCGATGATGTAAAAAGCGTGGCCAGGTTGGATTTCTCTGCATCTTGAATCAAAATGCATTGAAAATTATTGTTGGGTCATGCGCAATTTTTAACGCAATGCTCTGTTAACTCCAGTAAGGTAATAAATAACTAATTTATAAAAATAGTCAAAATTTTATAATCCTTCTGGTTTGCGATTAGGATGTAGATAGGCATTTTTTCAGTCACGTCTCAGAAGGAAATTATGTGCATGATTTCTTAGTCCAGTAGTATAGTATACGCCGGCGCTGTATGAAGCCTACATCTTTTCTTTACGTTGGTATTGAATTTTCTTAGCGTTTCCCCTTAGGTCTCTTTGCAATTTCGAAATACTGACATACTTTTCCTTTTGGAGGACATAGGACGCCGTATTTCTCCAAAGCTCATTGTACAGTTATTTTGAACTGCGTTCATCTAAATTTTAACGGAAAAGAATAACAATGCTCTTCTCAAATGACAATTTAAAGTGGCTTCCAATTTTAGGAGACATTTATTTATTTGTTTCTCAATTTTCAAAACTTTTAAATTAGACAAGACAATAGTCTAACGACTGATTAGTACAGAAACGAGCATGATTGCCAAAACATGCAGTCAGCAGAATATTGTGCATCTATTTAAATAACCCCCGGCACGTAAAATGAGTTCCTTTCATCTCATCAGACAATAGTTTTTAGGGAACAGGATTTGCTTATGATGGTGATGACGCTTCCAGGCGGCAACGGCACGGCGTTGAAGCGCGGATGACGGCGTTGAAGACGGCAAGGCGGTGAAAGCAAGCGCATACAAATCTTATCCAGGAGATAATTGATGAAAGTATTTACAGCATGATCCCGCTAAATAAGTTAGAAGCAATCATTAAATTCATTTGAAAATGGTGGTAAAAGCATCAACTTGGCACTATACTAAAGAGTGATGACAAAGGTAATACTCAAGACTAAACGTTCTCAGATTGGAACTTTTTTGACACTTATTAAATGAGAGGTTCAGGCGAATGCGAGATCAGAATGATGCAAAAGAAAGTGGGCGAAATTTTAAGATGAAATGGACGTCTTTATAAATCTGTGTAAGTCGGCATTGGTTCCTTATATCAATGCAGTAGTAGGTATCAGTGTAACTTGGTTCTAGAAGAAAATGTACGATTGTGACCATGTTTAATTCAGGAAGTCGAATCAGATACACAACTCAACAGTGAACCATTCTGATAGAATTAAATGACGATGATGACACTCCTGAATGGAACGTTAGAAACTTACGGTGGTGCTGCTACAGTGCGACTACAAGGCGCTGTCGGCAGCACGATTTAAGGCCGGTACACACGCTTAGTTTTAAACAACGATTTGTCTGCGCAGTCTTATGTAGGAATGAAATCGTTAACATTTCTAGCGCATCCACACGGTGCCGACTTATCTGTGTAGTTTGCTCAGTTTTGCGTGATCTCACCATAGAGGAGGCAGTATTTTGGTTAATTTTGTCATTGTGCCTCTTTAAAGAAAGATTGGATCATTTAGGAAATGCAAGGAATCAAAATAGCAGAGAGATGGTTTGTTGATGTTATCTTCTCCAGCTCCAGATGGAATCGCTTTATTAATTGTTTCCCAATTATTTACGGTAAATACTACTCAAATTATTAATTTTTTATAGCTGTTGAATTTTCTTTGGATTTTTCTACTAAGCTCTCATATGTCTCCACCTTTTTTGTCCTTGTTATTATAGTCCTTGGATTTTACTCGCCAAACGCAAGGAAAACTTTCGTATAGAGCAATAAATTTCCGAGAACATTAGCGAAGGTCGCAGCCACTGAATCAGAATCGAAGGTCAGAATCATTGAAACTGAGCACAAATTGAATCGGAAAACGGTGCTACCTTCTACACGTTGCAGCTTATCTGCGCAGTTAAGCGAAATATATGCTCTGTAGCTCAGATATTGCTGCAACTGTGCAGTCTTGCCGCCGGCTTCAAAACTGCGCAGTTTTCCCGTTTCCCGTCCACACGTAACGTTTAATCTGCAACGATTAGAACTGCGCTGTCAAATCGTTGTGTAAAACTCCCTCAGCTCCAAAAGAAGAAGAAGTTGTGTAAAACTGAGCGTGTGGACCGGCCTTAATATGACACTTTGAATCTGAAACGGTGCTAGTGAGGTATTAATTTAGTAGTATTTTGCAAGATTGAATTTTTGAGTGTTGTACTATTCTGTTGCCAGAACCTCAATTGTAATATTATTTTCATCATATTTTTATACGCAATATGCTGATATGAAATACATTTCAGGAAACTGATGGGTCAAGAATTACTTTCATTTCGTAATTATCACACTGAAACAGCACTTTTGGCGCCATCAGCATTTTACTGTCAAAATGCTTGAGAAAATGATAACATTTGTAACATCCCGTGTCAAAACAACTTCATTGAAAGTTGGTAGGATCTTCCTCGAAATGAATCCACAGTTATTTCGATGCCTGAACGAATGAATGTGGTGAAATTAAATCAGTTCTCACCAGGTCGTGCGCCGCAGGTATGAATAGTAATAGTGATGTTATGATTGAATTGATTGCAATGCGGTAAGTTGTGGCAAAGGAGATTATTCATGGGTTTAATCGACATATTTCATTGTGCATCATGAGATGCGATAGAAAACCGGAATCAGTGTATTAAAGGAAGCGAAATCATCGGACTACAGTTGTTGCCTTGCGCGAGGCCGTTATGCAACTTAAGGGCCTTATACTGTACAAATTCCATAGGAAGCCTAGTGTTAGCTCCAGTTTTTCTGATGTCATTTATGAGCCTTTGCCCAAAGCAACTTTCAATCTTTTTTGAGGTTAGGTCTGAGCTAGAACAAGTTTCGATAATACTTCATTTGAGATGTTAGCTCAGGTTTACATAGTACTCTTTTCCACAGGATAGTTTTTTGGGCTGCAAAATTTTATTTCAAGCCACATTTTGGGTTGCATTTTATTTACACAAAATTTCTATAGTTCCTTTCTAAGATGTATTGGCTACCTCACACCACAGATGTTTTGCTCAACGCTTTTAATGATGATGTCAAATTTCAATGCTTGTCAGTGCTACTAAGGATGACGCCACGACGACGACACAATGAGTTGAACCTAAATCTATTATAAATATTTGAATATATATACTAAAACTTTGCTAAGATAAGTTGAGATGCCTCTACCAATGACATTGAGTTCAGTTTAGGTGCAGACTGAAATGTTTTCACTTATTAAACCGCATTTTAACGCGTGCTCAAGTCATGCGACGAGATGAATATTGTTGATTATCCCACATGGACATCAAGCAGCTTACATGGACATCAAGGTTAGGTGTAGATAGCAAAATTATTTTTAAAGTGGAAGCGTTTTGACATATCGTCTGATGGTGCGACGAGACATCGAGACTGAATATTTAATTCGTAAGTGCGGCATGTACGTAAGAATTATTATGACCGTGGCCCATTATAGTTATTGCTCTCGAAGTGTGTATTATTGAATTGGTTACAACAAGATGCGGCTAACATGGACATTAAGGTTAGGTGAAGATAGCAAAGTTTCTTTTAAAGTGAACGCGCGTTTTAACATATAGCGTCTACTGGGGTAACGAGACGAAACACTGAAATTGATTGATTTGTTTGCAAGTGTGACATGTAAATAGGAGTTATTTTGACAACGACACATTATACGCATTGCTCTCGAAGGTTGTATCGCGGCGTGTCTCTTCGGCTGTCGAATATGACTGAGGCGCGTGGCGAAGAACCGAGTCCTCAAAAAGAGCACAAAAGAAGAAGACTCGCCAAGTTAACGACAGGTTAGGGATAAAACACCAGGTTATTTTATTGAACGTAACGACTGAGGACTTCTATTCCAGCGCGAACATAGCTAATGGAATCTGGAGTTAGGTGAGGAGTGCCAAATTTGTTTTTTAAAGAAGCATAACTATAATAAAGCCACACATCCTGGATCAAGCAAGACTGACCCGCGGTAATAGAACCTAAGGTTAGGTTAATGACTGCAAAACGTTTTTCTTGCAAGGATGACTATGGTTGTGTCAACCTCGACAAACTTTATGTGGGAAATAAGGTTAGGATAGGGACCTCAGGTTGTTGTTTATAATTAAATTATGATTATATCAGTACGAGTCAATGTTAATGTTGCTTAATGGGAAGCACATGTGCTTGTGTGGAAGACATCGCGGGACGTAGGATGCTTTGAGTTAGTGATACTGTTATTAAAATAGAGGGGGTAGTTGGAACTTCTGGTTGCTGTTGTAGTAAAATTCGGGGTCCCCCCGGTTTTACCCCGCGCTCNTTATGATGAAATTATGATTGAGCTATACGCAGTTTGACTAAATATGAGTCAATGTTGGTGTTGCTTAAAGGGAAGCACATGTGTTTTTGTGGTAGACATCGCGGGTCGTAGGATGCTTTAGTTTACTGATATTGATATTAAAATGTAGGGGGCAAGGGAACATTCTGGTTTGGAATTTATTATTCAAGTTAAAGCAAAGCCTACTCTGCTGGGCTCGCATAACTTGTAGAAATTGAACAGCTGTAGCAGCGCCTGCAGATCGAGCTACATATACGCAGCTCGCGTTCAGCTTTGAGCTTCTCGTGGCCATTACCATACCGGCCTCGCTGCGTGCTGCCGTCACAATTCAATTACAAGAGCAATTTCTAAAGCCGAACTGCTTCACGCAAACCCCAACTGCAGAACCATTCAGGTGTAGGCGGCGCTTTACCTACCATGGACAGGCTTGTGCTGATTATAAGGGGTGTGTGGCCAGTCATTACGTCATTTCGTCTACCATGCACGGGCACTGCATGCATGGGCAGACTTGTTCAGATCTTCGGCTGAGGTCGCCGGCCGATGGTATCCAAAAAATCCGTATTATGAACATTTCAACGCTTATATATACCTGGAAATGCTTCTTGGCCAACGAAAAGCTGGAATTAATGTCACTTGAGTTACGCTTTTGGCTGATCTAAGTTGATAGTGTTGATCATTGTTTATCGGGACATATTTTTGTTTACTTCCTCTTTCTTATGAAATAATTAGATATTGAAAGCGAATTTCATCTGTAGATGGAAAGTTACTTTCAAATTTGATATTATTATTACATATTGAAGGTGTCGATGAGAATCTTAACGACGAGTCATGCGGTTTTTACTCGCCTTACTCTATTTTTTATATGCACAAAGTTTAAAGCGATACTTGCTACCTGAAGAGTTAAGTATCGCTAACTTGCTGTTACCTCTGAAGAGTTAAGAGATCTTATGTTCCAGTGCGTCACATAGTCCTCATAATTTCACCTCTTTAACGAGTGATGAACGTAAAATACATATCATACGTATTTATTTTGAAGACGTATTGCACTGCAATTACTGTTTCAAGTTTGTGTATGACTTTGTCAGGCTATGCAATCGACGTTAACACTTGCCCATGGATCAAAGTTTTTCTTAACCGAGCCCGATAATATGAACCTATCGTCATTATTTTACGGTAGTGGCAGTACGTTATTTGTTACATTTGACTTTGCTAGACTCAATATGGAATAAGATGGCCGAGCAAGTGATGTGGCTGAGTGCAGTCTGGACGTCTCATCCCGAACAGACATCGGCCAATAAATTGTTGACCTTAGGCCAAATGGCGTATGGCTGAGAGGCGTCCGCATGCATAAGCTCACCTATAACTCTGACGTGGCCATCATCGCTCTTTTGTTGAGGACGGCGAGTATCCATTAGAGCCGCTGCCATCAATGAAGTTATCTCCCCGTCCTGGCTGTCAGTCTGCCTTCCTCCTATCGCCCTCTCCATCTACCCTCACTGCGAAGGTCATGAGCTCTTTTAGTTAGGCTCGACTATACACCCCCTTTTGATCTTTCAATATCTGATCATTTACTCTCGGACTTCCTCGCCTTTCAACTTTTTTGTTCGCCTGTGATTGCGCCATTCATATTCTGTGGGCGCTGTGACTGCTCGACCTTTGCAAGTTGTCATTGCTGGAGTCGTTGAGCATCGATAATACAGGGTGATTCACTGAAACTTCCTGATTGGAAAGCAAAAAAAAAACTAGTAAGGAAACAAATACAATAAAAAAATTTTTGAAAAAGATATTACCTGAATTTTTGGATCACTTAGTTTTAAAGATGACATCGGACTAATAACTGTCCCTATTGTCAATGCATTCAGTTAGTCGATTTTAAAGTTCCGTTCAACTCGCTAAAGCATATTGACGGGTATTTTGGCGATGGCTTGGCCTATGTTGTTCATGCCGTTGTTAGTAAAATTCGAGGTCCACCAGGTTTTACCCCCGCCCTCAGTACGCGTGTTGGCATTAATTTCTACACAACTAAGGCTCGCTGCAATGAGGTGTACGATTTTATGTTTTCACTCGTGTCTCGGTAACACGTGCTCCGATTTTGTTCAAACTTTTTTTCGCTGCCTGACCAGGCATTTTTTTCAACTTTTTATGCAGGTGTCGTGTCAAAAGAATTGATTGATGACTACGCTACGTTTGTTTAATGATGTACGTACCTAATATTTTTGTTATAACAGCTCTGAGCACTGTTGAGCATGACGATTAACTCTATAACCAACTATTCGGTCCTAAAATTATTCCGTGACAGCCTGTCTCTAAATTAATAAGATTCCTACACCCGGTGTAACCATGAAAGCAATTTCTTAATGTGTCGAAAAATAGTTAATTATCTACCTAATGTAAATGGTTTTGTGATCGCTGATAGATTAATTAAGTCATTTAAACTTTGAAGAAAATGTTATTACTCTAAGCATTATTGCATCCCATCATAGATGAGGTAAAAAGGATGATCTGCAGGCATGTGCATCGAAATTAACGAAGCAGAAGCGTCGAAGATCACAATTTCCATTGATGTGTGCTTCTTATTATTTTATGTTAGATTCTTCGTTAAATTATTCCAAGAACAGGTCCATATGTCGATAGGGAGCTGACTTTGGTTTACTCTGTGACCGCGGCTCTCTTCTGTTGTTCTTAGGTCTGGTAATTCATAGATAGATAATAGCTCTATCGTCTGCACCAGCTGTTTCTTCTATGTTAACCTTTACCCAATTATTCCTGAAGACGTCAACAAATAAATATCGTCCGAAAACTAGGCAAACATTAAGACACTTTATGCGACTCAATGTTCGGACTGCCGACTGCTGCATCATTTTGCATCTATAGGCATCTTGCTCACACACTCTGCGTGCGGTGCACAGTCCCGAGTCTTCGTTGATACGTGGCTTGTGTTAAGAGCCGTGCGGTCGTGCGGGCGGTTTTAGCCTCAGCCTTTTGTACGACAGTGTCGCTAATGCACATCCTCTGTGCATTTAATGCACTCCCCCTGTGCATTTGATGCACCGCTCACCTCCCGCAGCGGTTGTGTCATCCCTGCCATCCCGGGATGGAGGCAACGATCCTTGCCCAAAAAAAAAGCCTCCAATCCATGATATTGTCTAATTTGCTTCCAAAGAGGTCAACTTATGTTCACTTGCAGATTTGTTGTTTTCTCTTCTTCTGAAGAAATTTAATTACAGATCTTTTATAATCTATAGTCAAAACACGCATTTCTTGATTCGAAATTCCCTGGTTTCTATGTATGTTCTTGACCATTTCTGATAATTTTTAGTCCATTTTGGCTGCTCTAGAAAGATCTCAGAGATTATGTAAGAACTCACCTAATTGGATGTAATTGTTATGCAAACTAAAGACTACAATGCATTGCTTCTCTGAACATTCAACCCATCGATAATCATTCTGATGTTTACCTTTTCCGTTTGAAATAGAAATCGTTAAACTTTTCCCTGACCCTTATTATTATAAAATTAGATTCAAAATGCAGCCATTATGCAGTCTTTGCTTCTAACCGTTACTCGTTTGTTATTGGAGGCAGTTATTAATTCAAGAGTTATTAACCCTGCCTTATTATCACACAATAATATGAATGCCTTGTGCGCTGCGATATCAGCGAATGCCTTGTGCGCAGAGATCTCACTAATCATAGCTTCCTCAGACTCGAGGTTTTTTTTCAACTCTTATTAGCAGAGCAAGCTTCTGCAACTACCGGGTAGCCGGATAATAGTAAACTGTTAGATTGCTTATTAAATTCCCCTTTTCTCTCTGCGCTGTATCTAGTTTGCCTCTTTTAGAGTAGCCTTAATTTAGTGCCCAAGTTCAATGCCCGTAAATCTCTCCCGATGGCCACAAATGTTCAACCTCGGCACTCGATGTACGTCAAACCCTGGACATCACGTTACGCAACTTCTCTGTACGCTATAATTTTGGATAGCACGAGCCCACGATTCATGCGTACACTTGAATTTATTATCCAAGAACCTGATTTGGGAAACTTGTACCGCCAAACTGATATTTCTTGTCGAGGAAGCCTTAGATGATCAAGCCTTATCAGTACTACGTACAGATAGCTGCCGCTCATTGCGTCTACATTACAAGTAATAGCTCGTTCATATTTGTCCGATTTGTCATATCGCGTCTGCCACATTGCTACTGCTTAACTCTGTACAACACTGCTGGTCTATTTACCTCATTGACGCTCCCAGCTCTGCCACATCGATGCGTTCAGCTCTGCCACATCGATGCGTTCAGCTCTGGCACATCGATGCGTCCAGCTCTGCCACATCGATGCGTCCAGCTCTGCCACATCGATGCGTCCAGCTCTGCCACATCGATGCGTCCAGCTCTGCTGTGTCGTGACGGCATAAATCAGGTCTCGACGATGGTGCCCGTGGAGGCATGCGAATCATGCTATGGCCCTCCAGCTCTGCCACATCGATGCGTCCAGCTCTGCCACATCGATGCGTCCAGCTCTGCCACATCGATGCGTCCAGCTCGGCTGTGTCGTGACGGCATAAATCAGGTCTCGACGATGGTGCCCGTGGAGGCATGCGAATCATGCTATGGCCCCGCCGCCGCTGGCCGCATTTCGAGTAGCAATTGATGCGCACCGAAGCTTAATCGCGAGCGCGATGGATGGCCGCGAATGGTTCATTATAACTTCTCAATGGCGAGCATCTCGTGGATCCTGTTCCGAGCAATGCACTCTTGGATTATAAACCATCAAAAATGGAACACCAATTATGTTATAATGACACGCAACAGGTAAATTTTTCACTCACGCACTTGCGTTGTTATGGACTAATCAGTAAATAAATTTTCTTTGATCCCAGATATTTGACCAATGATCGCAATGAAGAATGAGTAAAAATTATAAATTAAAAACTATAATAATTAATGAACGATAAATACAAGAAACCAAAAATGGAAAACTAAAAGCCGTGTGTCTTACTAGCTCTGTCTATTAATTCATAATCATGTCACAGGTTCAGAGCCCCGCTGAAAAAGCACAAATAATAGACAAATTAAGGACTTGAATTAACACAACACTAACGAATGAATATAGCACACATAAATAACCAACTAATTTAATGATAAATTCAATATCACCAGAACAGAAAGGCCACCACTACGTCAACACGGAAGATTAACACACGATAAACAATGCAAGTACTAACCTCTGGTTGATCAAATAGCAATGACGAGGTACATAAGGCAGGTCTACACGAAGTCACATAATAGTTCACTCAAAAACAAAAATGACAATAAACGTAACCTAACAATTGCCGAAATTATCATATTGAAAGGCGTTCCCTAACAGCGTTTAAGCAAAATATAGCGACCATGTGTCCATTGACAAATTCATGTAATTCTTCAGCATTCAATTAAATTTTAATTCCAGTCTGAGCAAGTTCGAGCTCCCGTGCATGCTAATATAAACTCTTTAACCACCTCATGCTGAAGTTATGTTTCGAGCCCAGGTACTTGAAGACAGTATTTCTTTCATACTCTTTATCTGATTAGAATATTTAGTAAAATGTGACACAGCTAGGAATACTAAGTAACAAAATCGTTAGACGGTCTATTCGCAGTCACTTAAGGCCTACCTTTGGCAAGCGAATAATTTTGCTGTAACCACTTTTTTTAAAATCAGGCATATACATCCTTTCTTTTGGCGATCATGTATAATTAGCGGTTCTTATAATACTAAAAAAACTGTCGTTGCAGTGTCTTGCAGTACAAATTGCGCCGTTCAAAGAGTTGTTGAGGCCTCTTTAGGACGTCACATCGACATGTTTATTGAGAAGCGCCTCCCATTCGTGACGTTGAGGTTGTGCTGTGCCAGACATTCCTGTATTATCACACATTCCATGTGTTGCGTGCAGGCATTGCTGAGCCCCATGAGTGACGTGTTCATCAGGCTACTTCGTCGTAGGCCTATGCACGGCATCTGTAAAGGCCTACATTCGTGCATATATCGGCCTACATCTGCTCTCTAAGTGCAGGCTTAGCAGGCCTGTCACCCTCTTCCCGAGGCGTTCGAGCCTTCCCACAGTATGAATTTATATTGTGGGAAGGCTCTACAATATACAAAATTACGTCGAATTTAGTTTCAGAACAATATTTCTTTTTTCGTATTCGTCAGAGTCCTCATGTTTCTGCGCATAACGTATTCATGTCATCATTGCCACCCCCCGTTCTTCAAAACGATCGTTAGCTGTTACTATCACTCTCTCGAGACTCGCTCAGCGTACTGACGCCAGAAGGGAACTACAACGCAGCCTAAAGCACCGCTGCCTCTTCCGGCCGGCATGCAAATACGTTTTGACGGAGAGAATAGGTTTCCCTTGCTGTTACACTCTCAGGCTTCCCTCTTGTGTTGGCTTTGTGACGGTCCCGGACTGCTTTACCGTGGAACACAAGATGGATTGTGTTTTACCATGGCGCGTTAGCGTGCATGCTTTGAATACTGGCATTGCGCCGCCATGAGAACCGTCAGCACCGAAGCTAAATGTTTGTGTGGACTTGGTTGAACTTGCTGCGAGTTCAAGGAAAGTATGCCAGCGCTGAAATATCGCACCTGAGACGGGCTTATAACTTTCAAACTCAAGGGTGTGTGGAGTTCGAGATTTATGCGTACAATATTTTTGGCAGCCATGTTAACCTGCAGTCATCCGCGAACCTTTCATTACGGCTACGGCTTCATTATCCTTTCTTGTTAAACGACTGTAAAGTAACATGGCTTCCTCAAAATTGTTATCTCATATCTCCAACTAGCTTAGTTAAATCTCTAAAGTTTAAAATATAAAAGACAAGTGTTCCATATATACTTGCGCGTAGCCCTATTTTACGATTGCCTCTTAGGCGAATTTAAAGTTTGTAGTCTGAATGCAGGCCTTGTGTCTGAGCCGCTGTATGCAAGAGTCATTAAGGATCGTCGCTGTTGCACCGCTGCTAAGTAATTGATCTGTTGTGCCGTCAAGTCGAGATCGTCTTTGATCTTTGCTGCGTGTAATCCATCAGAGACCCAGCGTACGGGGCGTCAGCCACACCCTCTCGTAACCATCCAGGCTCCCCTGTTAAAACTTGGCGCAGCATGATTGCTGGGCGACTATGGGCCTTCGTCGAGATAACCATAAAGAATCTGTGATACTAAACGAGGTTATCTTGTATGTATACGTCGGACCCTCCGGCCCGTTGTTACTCGTATCCTTTCCATAACTCGAATTAAGTTTCAGATTTTTTCACCCGTTTCTAGCCATCCAAGCTCATATCTGACGTTGTTTCGCAGGGAACTTTCAAATTTGACTAGAAACTAGAGCTCGTTATTCGCATCGTACAGGGTGTAGTCTCCCTTGAACTGGAATTATTGCAAGGGATGATGCAGGAGATCAGAGTGTATTTAAATAGAGTAGGGGGCAACTCTTGGCTCATGTTTTTCTTGCTTTCAATTGTGCGTCTGGACTCTCGCCGTTGTTCGACTGTTTTATGAATTATTGTGATTGGTAAACTAGAGTTTTCGAAATAATTTTCACTTGAAATTATCTCCGGCTAAGCTACATCCATTTCAAACCTTATGCGAGAATTTTAGCAAGCCCACGGAAGCAAGTGCAGTGCGACGTTGCATGTTGTCTATAGGAGCATATTTCTGATCTCAGTGAAACCAAGATCATGTGGACAGTAACTTTGTCTGATCCGCGTGATATCGCCTCGCTTTAGAGGTCAACTTATCCCATTGAGGCAAGTCCCCGTCGCTACACCAGATGCTACTTCTCATAACAAACTACACGATCCAGCGCAGCTTTCTCGGCTCCTCAGTCGCGCTAAATGCCTCCCCCTCCAAATCTGGACCAAATCCACTCCATTGTGGGCTGCTCCAGCGACGCGTCTGCGATCGCTGATAAGTGCTGCGGGATTCCTCCTATTCTCTGCAGCGATCATCTGCAGAGAATTGGAGGTATTATTGCGAGTATTGCGGCTAACCTGAGTGTTGCGACTCATTCTCCGTTAACCTGTGTTGTGTTCATTTAGTTGACGTCAAAAAGATGGTAAACGCGGTAAACTAGGGTAAATAATTCAAGTTTATTTATGTTCAAAAACTTGGAAGAGATACCCATGCACAATCCTGAACACCCGAAAATGGAGCTCTTGATAAGTCCGATAAATGGTTATATATACACACACACGCGCCAGTTGCGTCGTCGTCGGCAGACGGCTAGGCTCGCTTTAGCTCTGCCAAGATTACCCTCATAAACATCAGATTTTGCCGCTCTGCTTGCTTTCTAGCCATGCTGAGCTGCTGCTAGCTCGGCTAGGAATGACCCAACTTAGTGCTCTCGAAAAGCTGATTCCCGAGTTGTTTTCTTGATCCAAATTACGCCCGTAATGACTTGAGTTGTTAAGGCTTTGTAGTTTGCGCTCGTCTCCTTCCGCAAAACTCGACGGTTGCTACTTATCTAATACTCGGTGCCCATATAATTTTGCTAAAAACAACAAAACTGAAAAACAAACAACAAAGTAAGTCGCGATGTAAATTAGTTTCCTTTTTAAATGTCCAGGTTGCATTTGTTAGTTTAACAGTATTATTGGTTGCTCGAAAGTGCAGGGGGCCCAGTTATTATGGCTCGAAGTGGAGAGTCCAAGGACCCCAGAAATTCCGCGAATTTGTAAGTTGTGGTTAGGCTGCCTCCTCCATATGCTGAGAAGATTGTATCTAGTTTTACCTAACAGTGGGAAGATATTGGCAAACAAGAATCGTATTCTGTAACTGAAAATGTGTTTACTTTTTTTCGGCTGTTGCCGTTGGAAACTCATTCCAAGCTCCACTGACTGGAATACGTTTGTGTCATAATTACGATAATCTTTCTTGTGTTTGAATTGTTATTCTCGCATCTCAAATACACCATTCTTTAGAAAGTATATGCTTACTTTACGGAATAAATTTTATGTAATGGATGAATCATTTTGCTTCAGGGCTTAGAATTCAATATGAATTTTTTAGGCTCAACGTGGAAATTTTTAATAGTGGGCATTAAGGATCAATCAATAAATTCATGTGCATACTTTGCATTCTGACATCAGCCCCTTTGGTATTGAAGAATGTTCCGTGACTTGTACGAAGTTAGCTGTAATTTTTCTAGTTATGCGTGTACTTTACAATGTTCATTCAGTGTTTAGCTTATTTTTTGTACATCTCTAACAGTGATTTCCTTTCCTTTACAGAACACGTCCAAGAGTTCTCATGTGGCCGCCTATTCTACAGAACTTTCCACCTGGATGAGAACAGAGACTCGCTCTACGTCGGCGCAATGTAAGTCCATTTAATACTTTTTGATTTTTCTGAATGTCAAGATCAAACTCAACAAATATTAACGTTTATTTCAACCTCACTTTAACCCACCTCCCATCCTACAACCCTTCACTTTTGCCTCCTTGCCGGCGGGGTCTCCACACCTCTGTACTGGAAGAACCGGTCTTTGTAATGGAGTCATTACCTGCCCGGCTGAGCGCTTGGCAGCTCTCTCTGGGGTTGTGCTGTTCATCCAGCACCTTGAAATTTCTTGCTTCCCATGCGCAGCGTCTCTGTCATGCCTTCCATTCGTAACGTCTCTGTCACGATGCTTTTAATTTGACGCGCCTCAGCCATGTTGCCTTTCATTTGTAGCGCCTGTCACGATCTCTACTATTTGTAGCGCCTCTATCATGGTGCATTTCATTCGTAACGTCGGGCACGATGCCTTTCTATGTACGCGTCTCTGCGATGATGCCTTCCATTGTTAGCGCCTGTCATGTTGCTTACCGTTTGTTGCGTCTCTCTCGTGAGGCTTTTTATTCCTAACGTCTCTGTCTTGATTTTTTCCATTGGAAGAGTCTCAGCCACGATGCCTTTCATTATTCATGATGTTTTATTATGTCATATATTTCATTATGTCATGATGTTTTTTATTCTTAGCGTCTCTGCCGTGATGCCTTTCGTTCTCTGCGTCTCTGACATGATGAATGTCCTTCGTTTCGATTTTGTCTCAGATGCCCTGCATTCAGAGCGTAATGGGTTTGCACACCGATTTGTGGCTCATACATACAAGTAGTATACGTTCGTTACCAATAAGTTCTATAGGTCAGTAAAATACCATCCACCCAAGCGTTTCGAACGGCTGCTGCCTCCTTTCGTTGGCGAAGCGTCTCATTTAAAGCTCTTTGTCTGGCTCACCGTGCAGTCTCCTATGTTGTCTGGTGCGCGGCGAACTCGAGGTAATGTACGTCACCGCGATTGTGATCGCAATTAAAGATCCCGCATCTGCATGGTATGACATCATTTATTATGCAATTACTAATAAATGTTACAACTGTTATCTCCTCAATTTGCTATTTTCATCAATTGCTTCCTGGTGCTAACTTTGATACGAGTGATTTTGCCCACTTTATTGTGCTTAAATTATTTATAGATTTTTACTTTCGATTGTCTTCCAGGTTGGCACTTAACCTTTAATTTCACTGTTCTTCTTCTGTTTGATTTGGGCCATTTTTTTGTAAATGCGAGCAGTTATTACCAAAAAACGCATTATTGCGTTAGCTGCTCGATTATGAAACGTCATTGATACCATTTTTATTATTATCAACTGACATAGTCTTGTACGGCTTTTATTCGGATAGGTTTAAACACTGCCAACGTATACGTCAATTATGAAAACCTGAAAACTCGACATAATTTTTAAAGTTACTCAATAAGAATCTTGTTCGTTTCATTTCTTGGTCGCTATAAAGTTACTCAACCAGCCGGAACCCGGAGCTTGAGTTTGCTAAGCTGTCAGCAGCGGCTGTTGTTCATGAGCCTTGATTCTTTTTTGTGGGCGGACGGCGGTTTGCGAGAGCGTGTTTTCTTGAGTGGTCGAGCGTGCTAAGAATCCCGTGCATAAATCATCATGGAGAACCGAGCGCCTCTCTGTTTGCAACAAGTGAAGTTCTGCAACACACTTATAGCTCTGCTGCTTCTTCTTCATGCTGCTGTTGTTGCAGCATCTTTACGTTGTTGCTATTGCTGATACTCGTGCTGTTGCGGGTACTGATTCTTTTGCCGTTTGATACTTGACCTGATGGCGTTGTGGATGATAATGCTGTTATACTGGCAGCATTGACCGTTCAAAAGCTCGCCTTCATTTACTCGTAGACCGCCGTTTATTTTTAAAATTGATCTGCTATATCGTCAGCTCTTCGTCCAACGTTAACAACTCATCGTTCTGATCACTCTTCTTTTCTTGCGGTACTGCTACGGATGCAAAACGCGTTTCTTCGCCAATCTTGTTCATAAAACATATTTTGTGTTTTGATGGTTTTTTAATGCGCGAATAAATAGACTATATGAGTTAAATCGGATACCTTGGCAAATTCTTGGTAATATGACAAGAATAATACGAATTTGAATTAGATTATTCCACCTCTAATTAGTTTCGATTTTAACTGCAATTGCTTTTACCTAGCACCTGTGTGAAAAAAAATCCTATGATAATATTGTGCTACATTTTTGTCCATTATTGCATATTAAACTTGCTCCCGCATACACTGTACAGTTCGCACCCCAACTTCTTAATATTACTCATAAAGCTATCTAATCCTAATGGGAAGGTGACGTTCATGCAACTCCTCACATTTAGGTATGGCAGTTTTTGAACATGTTATAAATAATGAAAACGTAACATATTTTTATGTTTTATTGTTTTTTTTTTTTTTTTTTTTGCTGCTAATGGATATTTTATCCTTGCTTGCACAGATATTTTTAGTAAATTTTTTGTGTCTATAACCTAACCTATAAATGTCAGGCCTCTCTGACTTTCAAAGAGGCCGAATTGCTGGTGCCCGTATAGCAGGTGCCATAGTGTGACAGAAACTTCCCGAATGCTTGACGTTTCTAGAGACGGCAGGTGCCATTCTGATGGCAGGTGCCAGTGTGACAGAAACTTCCCGAATGCTTGACGTTTCTAGAGGTACTGTCTCAAAAGTAATGACTAATTTTGAAACAGAATGAAAAACGTACTCGGGAAAGTACAGGTCTGGCCTTAAGTCGAAGTTGTCTGAGAGAGACCGTCGTTACCAAAATCGAATTGTGAGAGGCAATCGAAAGACCGGGGTTGTTAAAATTACTGCAGACCTTAATGGACACCTACAGAACCCTGTTTCCATAAAGCCTGTCCGCCGAGAGCTGTACCGATCTGTATTATATGGAAGAGCTGCTATTCAAAAACCTCCGGTTTCCAATTTAAATGCTTCAGAGCGTTTAGAGTGGTGTAAAAGCCTCCAGAATTGGTCCCTCGAGCAATGGAAAAATGTGAGCTCTGACAAATCATTGTTTACCTTATTTGCAACCTCTGTCCGAGTTTACGTTTGGAGACAGCCAAAAGTCATTCAATCCAAGCTGCCTCCTCCCAAACGTAAAACATGGCGCCGGATCTGTGATGATCTCGGATTCTGTTTCTTGGGAATCCCTTGCACCAATGATTCCTCTTCATGGAAGAATCAACAGCCGTGACTATTTAGGAATTTTAGAGAACCAAGTTCATCCGATGGTTGAAGTACTGTTTCCGGAAGGGAACGCCATCTTTCAAGATGGTTATGCTTCGATCCATTCAGCTGAAATTGTTAAAAAATGACACAAGGAACATTCTAATGAAGTCGAGCATCTCATTTGGCCGCCACAATCACCAGACCTGAATATTATTGAGCATTTATGGTCGATTTTAGAGCTGCAAGTCAGAAGTCGATTCCCGCCGCCATCGTCTATAACAGAGCTGGAGGAAGTTTTAACGGAAAATGGGTTGATATTCCTTTGGAAACAATTCACAATGTGTATGAATCAATACCTCAGAGAATTGAGGCTGTAATTACGGCAAGAGGTTGACCTACACATACTAAGATATATTTTGTGGCTTTCTCGGGTGTTTCCCTTATTTGTCTAACCCATTTATGACGATGGTGTGAGCTAATATCGTTAGGTGGAATAGCAGGGGGCAAATAGTGGGCTTTTATTGTTAGGTGAAATAGCTGGGGGCGAATAGTGGGTTCCTACTGTTAGGTGGAATAGCAAGGTGAATAGTTGCTTATATTGTTAGTTTTAGCAGAGGTGCTGGGTGTGGATGAAGATACATACCGAGGGAATGAATGGAGACATGACGAGTGGTTTATGAGATAGGAGTGTGAAGTGAAATGTTGGGCACCTAATGATGGACTGCGAGGCATATGAGGGAGAGCTAGGTTAGTTACGATGGAGTTGATGCTGAATGAAGAGGATGTGAGTGATGGCGTTAAGTATGAGAGAACAGGTAAGCGTGGATTGCAGTGATTGTGGGTTGTTTACAGGGGGCAAATGCCTGTGATCCAGATGACTAAGGGATATTTGGAGAACGTATGGAAGTTGTCTTGTTGATTTGCAAAAAGAAAAATGAAAAAATACGGGCTTGAATTTTAACCTTACACCAAATATCAGTACTCAGTGACCATTTCAGAATTTCCATTTCCTTGATTTGATGTATGTTAGTCTCTTGGAATGTCAGGGATTAGGGCGTTATGCTCTTAGTATATATCTTGGGCAATGCGTATTTTTTTCGTTGAATATTCATCAGGAGTGTGAGAGGTGCACTTACGGTATTTTTTTTACGTTATGATTATGAGCTGCTGTGCTGACCGCCGTTATATAGTCAGATCTGAGCTCGCCTCCCAAAATCCAACCATGGGAGTAACTCGAGGAAAATCTTATTACATTAGATCCTTTATTTTCATCCATGTTGATAGCATTATGAAAATGGCATGCAGATTCATAGGGTAAACGTCTTGTAAGCTTTCTATCCAGAAACCAATGTAGTTTGAAGTAGATTGAAAGCATCCCTAACAACACTCTTCCGAAATGAAGGTTTTGGAACAGTACCTAATCAAAAAAGTATCATCTGATCATTTCAGATTTGGCTTGATGTGTCGCATGCAGGCATTACTATATTTAATTCGATGAAACTCTGAACGTTATTCTAAGAATTTTTATTTTTATTCCATTTTTAAAATATTAAAGTCACTAATAAGATGATTTAGCTAAATTTGTCTGAAATTTCTTCAAGTTATCAAAGTTATCTATTCATGAAGCTAAGAACAATTTCTTATAATGAAAGCATATTATTAACATAAGCAAAATTTTATTTTCAAGAAACGAAAATATCCGTTTTATTCGGTCGTATTTCACCCAGAAGCCACCACGGATCGTTTTAGCTGCATCGCTAGACAACATTTTTAATCGTTATTTCTTTTATTTTTGAAGATTGGAGTCTCAATAATTGTTGGAATTGCTGAATTTATCAGAATTTCATGTTTACAAGCTGTTGGAAAGTTGACTATTCGCAAAGTAATTTATGATTCTAACTTATATTATTATCGAATTTAATTCAGATTTAATGCATCTCCCGAAATGTCAAATGCACATATGGGAGTTTAAGCCTTATCCATCAGCACCTTTTTCACGACCTCGCTTATCCTCGTGAGCCTCCGAGGTGTAGCTACTACCTCGACGTTTTCTTTCACAAAAATTAATTGCTGAGCTCAACGCTCTGTCATTTGCGCGAGTTTTTATTCATGAACGGTATCCAAGTCGTCGACGATTCATGTGTGTGTAATGCGCCTGTGAAATGAATGTCATTTGGTCCTTAGTTTTGTTTGTTTAGTTCTCTTTAATTTTCTGTTGAAGTCATAAATGATAATGTGAATAATTTAATAAAATTTATCTGTCTTTAAACTGTGTTTTGATATTTATTTATACATCAAGCAAAATCGACATGGTCATGTTATTTAGATTTTATTTAATTGACTTTGTGCCGCAAATCAAATTTCCATAGCAGTTACCTTGCACTGTTATTATTATAAAAATGAAATTATTTTTTCTGTCGTATCATTTAATTATAACAATAAATCTCCGTGATTTTATCTGTGTTAAATTCTTGACGTGGCTATTCCTGTCAGATTTTGTTTTTCTTAAAAGCCTGTTTACTTATATGTGACTTCATTATATGACGTAATTAATTCCAATAATATTTAATTTCAGGGACCGAGTGTTCAGAGTATCACTGAGCAACATCTCTCTGACCAACTGCGAGGTGAGGAAACCATTCAAAGAACATCTCAATATTTATCACTTGAAATATTCCCCAGCTGTAACTTGTAACTTATGACGCAAGTTTTTTTTTCAATAATTGTTGCATATACTAACATTTCTAACATATAATAGAACAATTTTTTCCTAATAATTTAATATCGGACGCATTCGTTTACTTGCAGGGCGATTCAGTGAAACTTGACCCGACGAGCATCGCGACGTGCGTCAACAGAGGCAAGTCTGAGGTGAGTCGCTAACTCTTCAATATTGGCCAGTTAGTGCACTGTTAGATAAATTACCGTTAACGGTATTACCGGCGTTTCAGTGGCCGGTCGGCACGTGAAAAGGAACACCGCGTCGCCGTTTTTATTCTAATTTAACGCTAGAAATCCGTAATACATCTGATAAAAACGGCGAAACAGTTTATTTTCACGGGGCGGCCGGCCACTAGAACGCCAGTGGGACCGTTTTTAGCGCATTTTCTCATTTATGGAAAAAATGCACTATTGTGCTCGCCATGTCCGTCTGTCCGTCCGTCTGTTCGTGACCTCAAGCTTTCATCGACGAGAAAATGCGCTCTCTGTCACTCACTGCTGTGAGTACTGAGTTATATTTTTTCTAACAGTGTGTGGATATATCCATTGGTCATGTAGGCTTGCAGTCTATTATTACACGCTTTTGCTGTATTGTCTGCCATTGTGGTCGCCTCGCTCACACGTATTGCTGACACCATATTCCTTCCTACCAAGCTTCTCGTTGTCTTCTTATCAAACGTTGCAACCTTAACTTGACATTTGGTTAGTGCTCAATGCATTATGAGATTATTTGTTACATTCATTGCCATTTCTCACGAAGAACATTAATTTGATAAGATAGAACTGTCAGAGTACAGATACTATCTCATTCCTTTTTATTCGCCTAAAATTTCGATTAATTTTCATGCTTCTACTTGAAAAGTACGCATTGTGTAAATTAAATCTAAACCTACTATAGTCGAAGTAAATATAATTAAGTATATATGTGCAATGAATAGGTAGCTTACTCTAAATATGAGATAAACTTGAAGATCTTGTGAGAAAGATTATATTTCCATTGTTTGTATATAGTGACCTAAAAAATCTAGCTCAAATTTTGTTCTAGAAAGTCAGTTGAATTCGAAATAATTTTTTCTATGTGCGTTATTGCAGTTATATTTTGAAGGAGGAGTTGAATGAAATTTTTTTATTAGTCTTGTCGAAGCTAACAAATATTGATGAACGCGTCGGCATTGTGGCCATAGCTGGAATAAATATTCATTAGTACGCCATCATTCTCATCTGACATTCCAGTGAAACGATTGTGAAAGCGTTCACTCAGCGCAGGATCAAATGAGAATGTATTTGTTCTTGTTTGCTGAACCAAACTTGTGATTTTAAACAAAATTACAGATTTTGAAAAATTAATGCAAGTTGTACCCACGCAGAACTTTGAGTGCCGCAACCACGTGCGGGTGATACAGCCCATGAGCGACGACAGGCTCTACGTGTGCGGCACCAACGCGCACAACCCCAAGGACTGGGTCATCTATGTGAGTTGTCTTATTGTACCTGCTGCTGCGGGAGTTGTCTTATTGTACCTGCTGCTGCGGGAGTTGTCTTATTGTACCTGCTGCTGCGGGAGTTGTCTTATTGTACCTGCTGCTGCGGGAGTTGTCTTATTGTATACTGCTGCTGCGGGAGTTGTCTTATTGTACCTGCTGCTGCGGGAGTTGTCTTATTGTACCTGCTGCTGCGGGAGTTGTCTCGTCTTTATCATTTTACTTGCTGCTAAGCGAGATGTCGCAACACAATCACTTGTTGCGTCTTGTTCTTAAGTTTGAATTAATATCCTGAAGTCAGGATCATGTGCCTTCGCATCTAATCATTCAAAAAGTAACACGAGTATTTCAATGTGAACACATGACACTTCTCGACTGATCATCTTTACGCCTAAGAATTTTGAGATGTATCATATTTCTGGAGCGTGATTATAACCCCGAATGTGGTGTTGGTCGCAGGGCAACTTATCACACCTACAGCGGCAAGAGCACGTGCCAGGCATTGGTTCAGGCGTCGGCAGATGTCCCTTTGATCCTAACGACAACAACACGGCCGTGTGGGTGGAACACGGCAACCCTGGTGGTTTGGCGGGCCTATACAGCGGCACCGTCGCAGAGTTCACTAAAGCTGATACCGTCATCTTCAGAGGAGACCTTTACAATACCACCACCAAGAGGAGGGAGTATCCCTTCAAGAGGACCATTAAATATGACTCCAAGTGGCTTGACAGTAAGTATTAGACCTTATATACATGCATAATATTTGCTAATGGCCTCCCATGTTCTCGTGAGAGAATTCGTTGTTTGGAGTGAACTTTTGCAAATGTGGATTACGAATATGAAGCTGCTGCATTTAATAAACAAATAATTTCGTTTACTACTCATATTAAAAGGTATGTAGGTCATACTCTCGCTGAAGACGTCTACTGACTTATGATTTTTAGTCAACAAATTATACAATATTAAACGTTCGCATTAACCAATAATTTTAATTTCTTATATCAAGCTTCAGAACAAAAGCTCAAGGATAGCTGAACTTACCTGTTTTATATTATAGAAGTAACCTGGCTCCTAAACATTATCTTAATTTCTTTCCGGTAAGATTATTGCGGACGATCTTCCTCGTTTCCTAGGCTCCTTAAAAAAATATATGCGAATCTTGCCCCTGCCAGAGCCAAACTTTGTGGGCTCGTACGACGTGGGCGAGTACGTGATGTTCTTTTTCCGCGAGACGGCCGTGGAATACATCAACTGTGGCAAGAACATTTACAGTCGAGTGGCACGAGTCTGCAAAAAAGATACTGGAGGAAAGAACCTTCTCACGCAGAACTGGGCTACTTACCTCAAAGCCAGGCTCAACTGCTCCATTCCTGGGGAGTTTCCTTTCTACTTCAACGAAATTCGTGAGTTCCAGATTGGGTGATTGTGTGTGGAGGCGATGGAAGTTTAAGGCCGCTGATGATGGGCGTTCTTTATTTTTTTCCTTTCGGGCATGGACATCATCAGTAGCAACGAATCACTGGGTCGTTGTTTTTCCTCATTAACTTTTTACGGTTATCGTGTCGAAGAACTTATTACTCGATAATTTTGCTATTAATAATTATGTAACATGTTCACAAATGTGTGCAGAATTATTTCAGTGTTTAGCTATTTAATTAATTTAAATACATTCCTAACCAATTTAACTTTTTTCTCAAATCATTTGCATATCTTTCACAAAGACTTGCTTTTCTACAGATACTAATTTCCTTCTTCCTCAGTAATTAGCTTTTCTTATTGCATAATTTATAGATCTATACGAAGAAATTCGATTTATTTCGATACGAGCCCCGTTTTAAGCTTTCTTCTCGAACTCTCGTCCTTTTCATTATCTAGCCATATACTCTTGATTACTCCACATTTTTCCTTCATCCCTTAATTAATTCCTTCATTCACTACTACATCTGTGTTCACTTTTATTTATTTTCATTTTACCGTTTTAGTAATTGTCGTTTCTACCGTCATAAGTAAAAACTTGCTCCCCTAACAAGTATGGCTCTCCCTTGCACTGGTTAGAGTCCGTGTACAAGATCCCCGGCGACGACTCGAAGTTCTACGCTGTGTTCACTACGAGCATGAACGGTCTCATGGGTTCTGCCATCTGCACCTTCACCTTCGATGCCATCCAGAAGGCGTTCGCTGGCCGCTTCAAGGAACAAGCCACGTCTTCTTCCGCCTGGCTACCCGTGCTCACTTCCAAAGTCCCAGAGCCTAGACCGGGGCAGTGCGTCAACGAGTCCCAGACATTGCCGGGTGAGTTTAGCTGGTTTTGATGGAGAACGAAGCATGTGGCGGTGCGTCGACGAATGTGACTTTGTCAAGTGAATTTAGTGACTTAAATTCGCAAGCCAAGACTAGGATAGTGCGTCAACTAGTCACTGACTTTGCTGTTTCAGAATTTTGCAAGTCTCAAATGTTGTTAGGACATCTAGTGTTCTGATAACACAGTTCTGTCCTATTTCACGGGTGCAGTTGAATTAATTGCCAGGTTTTTACGTTGTCAATCTGACCTAAATGTGTTAATTCTCAAGGCAAACTTTTTTGCTTTTGGTCTTTGAAGTATATTTGAATTCACTCCGAATGTTCCAAAATGAATTTCCTTTCATGTCTTAGCTTTGATAAACTGGGGATCAAAGCAGCGAACGATTACAATATTAGTCTTATTCATGTCACTGAACTATGAAATTAGAATATTTGGCGAGTCATTGTCCCGCTGTCGTACAGAGAGACACTAGAACTCTCCGAGTTACGCGATTGTTCTTCATTTGTCTGCATACACAAAGGACTTTTGGGTCACAAGTCTTATTGTCCAGAGCAAATCAATTCGTGGCCCGACTTCTGGGTCGCTTTGTTAAGGGGCGAGCTAATTTTTCACCGTCGCAGCACATCACAGACCACGACACATCTCATTTATATATGTTGCTTGCTGGTGGTGGCCCACTTATGAATTTCATTAGGTTACATTAGTTTAGGTAGGTTTGGTAGAGGTTCTAGGATCTAAGATTTTTCAATAATAATGGTGTCTTTATTAATGGAAGTTCGGTTTCTGCAATCATTTTTCATTCCTTGTCTAACCTGTCCGATTTATTCAATATCGTTAATGAATTCATATTCTAAAAATTCTTATTCACGATTATGAATTGTTTTAAAATCATGTACTTGATTATGAATTTTTTTAATTCATATTCACAATTGTGATCGTATAAATTCATATTCACGATTATGCTTGCATACAAAGCTGCTTAAATGGTGTTATATCTTGATAATGCATAAAAATTAAATACTGGCATCGCATACATGTTTTCATATACTGACTCGGCTAAAATGTCTTTAGTTACTGAACCTGCCGAAATGTTAATAGAAACTGACAGCACATAAATGTTAAATTGCTGACACTGCGTAAATTGTATAGGATACTTACACAGCGTAAATATTAATTGACTACGAAGAGATTTCATAAATGTTATTAGACAGTGTGATTGCATAAATGTTATGATTCTGATTGTTATGATTCTTGTGATGATTCTGAAATGTTAATCTGATGATTCATAAATGATTCTGACACTGCACAATTAATTGATTATCTGATAGTTGTCGTGCTCTTTGTGATGACCTCTGCAACAATTAAATTGACAAATCTTGCCCAGAGTGCAGAACATAGCAACGCTTGTATCAGTTCAGCGTGGCACTCAATGACTTATATTCAATTGTCATGGGAAGGCTAGCCTGCAACGTGGATGTGGATCAAAACTGTGCAACAAATCTCTCGGCAATTATTTATCATGCGAGTTATCTTTTGAAGCTCTTCATCAACCCTCGATGCACGTGTAAACAATCAGTCGCAATTGCATTTATTTGTACTTATTTAAACTGTGGTAGGGCGCATTCGCCATAAAATTTAGCTATATGCCATCGCTTGTACGGCTAGGATTTGTATATATTTTGCACTTCGATGTTTCTTTACATCCGTGTTTTATAATGGTCGTGATACGTTTCCAATTTTTGTCGGTCATTTTTTTGTCCACATGTAGGCGCAAGTTTCAATAGACCATTCGCAGATTCTATACTTGTTATTATGCATTTTAATTTTGTTGAAGAGAACGGCAAGTTAATCGACTTTGAAAGCTGGAGTTGCGTTGACACAGGATGTTGTTGTGTTGCAGACAACGTGTTAACGTTCCTGCAGTCTCACCCTCTGATGGACGAGGCTGTCTCTCACGAACACCACACGCCGGTTTACTTCAAGAGAGACTTGGTTTTCACTCACCTGGTCGTAGATAAGGTCACTCCAGACACCCGCTCGCCTATATCGTCCACCTACACCGTCTACTACGCTGGTTCCAGTGAGTTAATACATGACTTAACATTACTTAGTTTAATCACAAAGATTCTCAAAATAGAAGCCCGAAGCTGACCGAATTGTGTGTTTTTTTAATTGATCCCTCGAATGATATGAAGTAGTATCTTATTTATATATTTTAAGACTATAATATGAAGTTTTCCCTAATTACCGGTTTACATCACACGTTATTTTTAAGGATGAATGTCAACATCACGGTTGCGTTTGTTTCTGAGGGTAACATAGCGCCTAATGGGGTTAATACCAGAGACAAGGTATGCAGTTTTTACATGGAAACTAATCATCGAGTACGTGGTGTATTCATATATTCATCAGTATTAATTATGTGGATGTGACGTTCAGCACAAGTTGCGCGCATAGAAGTCTCGACAATTATTAACCTCCTTCTAAAATTTCTTTTAGAATTAAATAATGTAATATATTTAGAATTAATAATGTAATAGAATTTAATAGAACGTAGACATGACAATATTATTTTAATGTACGTTAATGTTTCTAAACGATCGTTGTGCAGTTGAAGGCCGCGTATACAAAGTGGTGCAGTGGCTGGACGCGGACGGCATGTCGCACTCGCAGCTGCTCGACGTATACGAAGTGACGACTCCTGAGCCCATCACAGCCATCAACATCTCCCCCAAAGTACGATATACATTGGCCTCCTATATTTTATCACCACCTTCTTACATCGAGCTTCCTGATTTGTCAAAATCGTCATCCCTACTTTATTTTTTAATTTCGACAGGAGTGTATTCTACATGATTCTTATAATTGACTTTAAATGTCTTTGGTTCATTCTCTTGAAATATTTTTCCCGACTTGGCAAGACAAGTTGTCTATTGTGCGGCATGATAGGGGAGAATGCGTTTATATACGCCGTTCTTGTCCCGTTCTGTCGTGACAAACGAGGAGCAGCATCCACGGATCTATTCAGTTCTCCCTTAAATTCGACGCCTTCTTTCACCCCTTCCGACATGCGAGATTGCCAGAGTTTGGTGCGCGTGTTTGCCCTGGTAATTGGATAGAATTTTGTGGCGATGTTTGCATTGTGTTGAGTGTCGTCTCTCCTCCAGTGCCTTCGTCTTGAACGTATCAAACATAAACTTCTGGAGCTCAGCTCATCGATTCCGATGGATTAGCATTCCGTTTTGTTCGTATCTCGATCAATTATTCTGTGTAAACCTCAATCGCGTGTATTGGTAGTTCAGTTTTGAGCAGCGCAGGCTTGAAATATCTTTGTCTAGAGCTTGTCGAGTCTGATTCACTCCTCTTGCAATTGAATATGTAAGAAGTTCTAGTTGTGTATAGCTGTTAAACTCCAAGAATAACGTTACTTTGTTCATTGCAAGCAATATATTTGAAGGATATTCTGTTCTGTTTGCACATAGTTCATGCAATGCCGCTCAAGAGAATTATGCATTCCATTTGTAGGAAATTTGTGAAGGTAATTATAGTGTTATACGGTGCAATGCACAGACGCGAACTGTAGTGTTTTTATGGAGTTGATTCACGTAGGTTAAGGAAGTGTTTTTTTACTGAGTTAGAAGGAACCAACGACAAATATCAAGACAAATTAAAGTCTATATCTAACTTGTATAATGACGAAACTTCTCAGAGGGCAACCTTCACAAACAAATTTTGTAGATTTTATTTAGACATGTTTCATGATGAGGTTTTTGCGCATTATGGGAGCAGAATTTAGAAGAGTCCTCGAATACCCTATTACGGTTCTTGTATATAAATAGATTTCTTAATAATTGAAAACAATCTAGATTTGATTTTAAATTTAACAGCTTATTTGCACTATTTGATAGCAACCCCAACATTTTTACCCGACACCTCAACTAGTTTATGTTCCATAGATTTTAAGTTGTTCACACTGCTCTCATATGCGAACTGGTTTGTATGTGTGGTTGCAGCACCAGAGTTTGTACGTAGCGTCGGACAACAGACTGCGACAAGTTGACCTGCTGCTGTGCCACGGTCGCTACGACAACTGCTTGAGATGCTCACAGGATCCTTACTGTGGCTGGGACAAGGATGCCGGCACATGCCGACCCTACCAACCTGGGTAAGCCTTCTCTCTCTCTCTCTCTCTCTCTCTCTCTCTCTCTCTCCCTCTATCTCTCTCTCTATATCTCTCTGTCTCTTGGTAGCGGTGTTATTGTTATTGTTAGCGGTGCCACATCTGTTATTGTAATATACATTCCCATGGTGTCCTAATGGTTAAGAGTTTATCTGTAATTGTTCCTCCCTCTATAATTCCGATATATAATAGCAAGATTTTCCGTAATGATACACTTTTTTTAGATTTCATTTCTATATTATTACTAATCATCGATGATTCGCTTCTCGCTAAACTATTGCCGGTGTTTAGATTCACCATCACTTCATCCATCACCATCACTTCCTCTAAAATATGCTAATGCTCATACTTGTACTATTTTTCCATCCATCTACATATTCACCTGTCATATAACTACTCCATGTTATAATTAAAATTCGATTTACTCGATAATACATTCTGCGTGTAGTTATTTATTAAGGTTTGCAAGAATATAACTTATATGTTATATAACTGTTCTGAAAATTGGTATTTTCTTGTTACACGGCCTGCCTCTACACGCCGTGTTACAGGCTGCTGCAAGACGCAACTTAACCTGCCTTGCCCCGTGTTACAGGCTGCTGCAGGACGCAACTTAACCTGCCTTGCCCCGTGTTACAGGCTGCTGCAGGACGCAACTTAACCTGCCTTGCCCCGTGTTACAGGCTGCTGCAGGACGCAACTTAACCTGCTTTGCCCCGTGTTACAGGCTGCTGCAGGACGTGACAGGCCTGACGCCCGGCGTGTGTGACGCGAGTATCGGCAAGAAGAAGATGCTCGTGACGTGGGGGCAGAGCGTCCACCTCGGCTGCGCTGTGAAGCTGCCGCGGCCCATCGCCCTCAAGGACGTCACGTGGCACCACTACTCCAAGGAGAAGGGCAAATATCAGATCAGATATCGGTCAGTCTTGCTACCTCATGTCTCAAATATTACCTTGTTATTATAGCCCAACATATACCTACCTACAGAATTATTTTATTGGCTGAGTCACGAAGATTACTATTTTGATTCCCAATTAATATGAATATGAATTTTAAAATAATTTAAAAAGATAATCTACGAATATAAAGAAATAATGAAAAAATCAAATTGAGAGTGTCATGTAAACAATTTTTGTACCATTTTGCGCTTACGACAAATTTCTCGGGAAAAATTATGATGCGTTTTTAGTCAAATTGGAGTATTTTGAAAGATCATAAGCAGTCATCAATTATTGCATTACGAATAGTTTTGACTCTCATGTCTCATCGATAAAATTTCAAGTTGGTTTGGAACGTTTGTGCTGCAGGCACGATAAGTACATCGAGACGAGCGAGCACGGACTGGTGGTGCTGAGCGTGACGGAGCAAGACGCTGGTCGCTACGACTGCAAAGTTGGCGGCAACATCGTGTGTTCCTACAACATTACGGTCGACGCCCACCGCTGCTCTGCGCCCGCCAGATCCAACGACTACCAAAAGGTGACGTGTTAAGACCGCTGCTCTGCGCCCGCCAGATCCAACGACTACCAAAAGGTGACGTGTTAAGACCGCTGCTCTGCGCCCGCCAGATCCAACGACTACCAAAAGGTGACGTGTTAAGAAGAATCACGCGGCTGAGTTCCATTTCTACCGGGTACGTGTGATGTTTTTCAATTGGATTGCAATTCCAGTTAATAAATTTGGGTTGAACTATGTGTGAGCTTACCAACAATTGGTTTTACAATGTTAGAAATTTTATATTCTATAAAATTTGATGACTATGTAACAAGATGTTTGTGGTTCCATGTATTGCCGCTAACGTTGCACAGCTTTTTTAACTCGTGATTGTGATTGTTCATTAATTGATTTCTAATGTTAATTTCATAGCCTCCTAAACAATACGGACAATAATTTCCTGTGACTGGAACTCTCTCTCTATAACATGTGCTGTCGTGTCAGTGTTTAGAATACAGATCATCATTGACCTGGAAGGCCTTAGCGTTGATACATTGAACCTTAGCGCTGTTTGTTAGCCTTGACCTACATACACACGTGAATTAGTTGTACATTGCACAATAACATTACAATAATGGCGGTTCGTCTCTCGCTGCAGGTGTACAGCGACTGGTGTCACGAGTTCGAGAAGTACAAGATGGCCATGAAATCCTGGGAGCGTAAACAAGCGGTGAGTTATGAACTTGTAATTGGACTTGTGTAACCTGCCGCTATAGTAATGGTCTCTTTGCATGAGCTGGTCTCTGGAAACCATCTAACATCTTGAAACAAACTATCGTTTCAAGAAAAGTATGTTTAATATCTTCAACTATTAAATTGACAGTGAATTCTGCTCAGTCTATTGATTTATTATTAGTTATTAGGTTACGGAAAAAAATCCCATCCGATTTTCTTCCTTCATTAGTACCTCGGTAAACTGGAGCTTAGGGCGCATATTCTTAGTCGTCTTTAGCTTCAATTTTACAAAGGTTTCCATGTTCTCACACTCTTATTCGTGTTCTCGTCGATGTTAGTATCTCGACATTCGTCAATGTTTTCAATATGCTCACTCGCAATCTCTATCTTCAGAGGCCATCATAATTAAATGATTAATTTTCGCCCTGCAGCAATGCCTGAACCGTAGCAACGTGAGCACCCAAAGCACCCACGCGAACGACATCTACCAGCACCCCAACAGGTTCCTCTGAGGTACGGCCTCCGCTCTGGCGCCCTCTCACGACTCTCCCTCGGCCGCCTGTCCCGCGACCCACCGCGTCACGCGCTCGTATGTCGCCTTCGCGGCCGCTATGCTGTACGCGGTCACTCGTGCGTATCGAGTGTAACTGCGGTACATGCATCTACATAATATCCTGCATACGAACGTTACTACTGTTATCAATATGACTTTTACGATTTGATTATTTGTGTCATCTGTACGTTATTACGAATCTGTGAGATGTTTTTTTTAATATTTGTAGATTCAAAGCAACAATTCCTGTTTAGTTCTTTTTTCATCGAGCATGAACTAATAACTAGGGAAATGAAATTAGAGATGCGTGTCAACCAAATACAATCAGTGATGTAATTAGAAGGCGATTAAAGCTACGTAACGTAACAGAATCTAGTATTCCCAAAGCTAATTAAATAGACAGTTGTAAACATTTTCTGATTATACGGTTACACAGCCTCTTGGTTATTAACAAAATCTAACGGCCTTCAATCATTTCTCCGATCGCGTATTAATTCGAGAGAAATTTCGCTGTCCAAGAGATGTCATGAGTTTGATTTATCAAAATATTACTTAAACTCCTGGATTGCTCATTATACAATCGCCTCAATAATGCGAGTGTTGAAGGGACAATGCCATGTAACAAATACTCCGGGGCAGATGCCGGTAAACAAACTGCCTTGAAGCGCAGTTTTTGAACGTTTGTATTTATCAAACCAGTTTATTTGTTGGATCCATTTTTGACAATATAAGACCCCTGGGTGATGAAAAAATGCAAAATGTAAATGAGCAGTAAAATTGTTACCCATCTTGCAACAGATTGAAATAACTGCCCTGCAAAAAATATTGCACGAAGAGGCACTTGATGAATAAGGTTTAAGATCTGTCATGACGCCTTGATGGCGGTGAAGATTATGAACATGCCAATCTTTTTCATTATGATACTGTGATTACAACGATATACTTCTAATGGCTTTTACTGCTCGTTGTATTTGGGGCGAACTCATGGTAGATAATTGTTGCAGCTATTTTACTTGTTAAAAGTACGGACATGGAAAGTTTTCTGAACAAAAGCGGATTAATTAACATTATTAAAGATGACAACGGGTTTGAGGTGAGAAAAAATTTGTTATCGTGTTATTTTGCATCACTATGCCTGCCCCAATTGAGGTCATAACTGCTATTGAGGCAGTGCGAGGGTGTCGCAGCAATATCCTGCCACGTTTTTTGCTAATTAGGAATTAAAGCTCTGTAAATAATAAGATCTAGACGTCCATTCGCAGCTCCTGGTGGTGTTTTATAATGTCTCCCTAATAACTCACTAGGCGCAGTTACCACCGACCACTGAAACGTACATTGTTATCAGCGCGCACATCACAACTATGATGTTGTTACAGCACGCAACAGGCGATCGTTTCGGCGAGGTGTTTTGCGTTCTAATGCTACATCGCTACACTTGCGTGATGCAGTATAGCTACTACATCGCTACACTTGCGTGATGCAGCATAGCTACTACATCGCTACACTTGCGTGATGCAGTATAGCTACTACATCGCTACACTTGCGTGATGCAGCATAGCTACTACATCGCTACACTTGCGTGATGTGAATGCTCTTGCACTCTGTATTCTCTTCGATCTCTAATGTATTTCCGGTGGCTGCAAGTTGTGTTATGTGCTAGCGTTGGATCGTACGTGGCTTTTAGCAGCTGCTGTTAACGTGTGTGCAGTAGTACGAGTCATTCTGTCTCTCTCAAGAATACAAGACGCTCCTTTGGTGTCGCTAGATTGCACTACGTTAAGTCCGCAACACACACCGCGATTTTGTACACAATCAAGCAAAATAGCTTCATGGTATTCACGAAGTCGGACTTTACATTGAAACATCATCATGCAGCTGAGCAGAAAAAATAACTTAAAGCTCAGTAAGAACTTGAATCCAACAGGATTTAATCTCAGCCTGCATGAATAACAGAAGTTAACTACGTTGTATCGTCACAAAAAATCGGTGTGTAGTGAGACCATAGGCTCTCATTTTCCATCGTTGTTAATCGTTTGACGCTTGGGTCATCAGGGTATTGTTCTTCATAAACCCTACACAAAATTACGTTAGACTATGCCATAATTTTCTCAGGTTACTTTGTCTCGTTTCTGTTGACAATCTCACTCTTTATTGACGTGGTTGCTCCTTTTTTATTTTTTTCTGGTGAGAATTTGTTATGATGCTTGTCTATCTCGTTCTTGCCCTTGATTTGATGTAGTGAAGTGAATATTTTGTAATTAAGCGAATCTATTTTTCATATGCAACATTCAAAGTAATTTAAGAATAACGCTATCTCGAGCCGAATTTTTGAATGTGTTTAAGCTTAGTAGGATCTGAAAGTGTATGTACAATTGTATTGACGGAAGTAAAGGTGTTTAGAGGTTCTCAGCTTCAGAAAATGAGCAGGGAAACTGTCGATACGTAGTTACTGCAACCGAAGGGATTATTCTTGTAATTATAATCTATTGGTGACGTGATGTCTGACATGTGATTTTCTTGTAAATACTAACGTACCATTACATATGTCCAACACCTATCATTTCATTAATTTCAGTTCACACCTTCTGTTGATTATCCATGAGTTTAAATATTAGCACGTATTTTATTTGTATTTCATTACAAGCTTTCGTTAGGGCCTTCATGGTCATGTCGTTCTTGCATTATTTCTTTGCCGACCACTTATATATATTCTTATCCCGGACCAAGAGAATCTCAGGGTGAACGGTTCTAATTTTACTTAGCACTTCAAGTGACTACGCAGTATAAGCACAGTATCGATCGGATCTTGGTTTTATTTCATTGATTTATGAGCGCCGATGCTCTCTCTCATTGACTGGAGAGAGTAGTCCGTTGTCGGATATCATTGAACAATATTGATCTAGAGTTGAACAAATGAAGGGAACATTCTACCCTTAAGCTCTTGAAAGGATTTATTCGAAATACTCAAAAGTAACTTAAGTTTATGACCTGCTTAACCGCACTGACTTTCTTCAATCAAATATTGACATTTGCATTCGAATGAATGTTAGGTGTATTATTCTATTTAAAGCAATTATATCACTTCAAATTCTTGATTCCGACAATATAAACTGTTAGTGCAACATATTTATTTGCACAACGAATATATAATATTATAATTAGTTCATGTTGAAAACTACCTTCCCAATGCGCTGAAATCTACAAAACTTCCTCGGCGTTTACGAGGCGATGACATAAATAAAACTTCTACTCATACCTTGCATTTCAAGACAATCCATACGAAAAAAGTCTATATTCTGAAAATTTTCTTTTCTTATTTTGAAAGGATGGTCATAATATTTTCGACCGATTTTTCATGAATCAGTCTTCGTTTTTACGGATCTAATGAAAAGGATCGTCATTTCTTAGATGCACAAGTATTGTCAGAGAACATTTTAGGTCACGACTCAATGCTGCTATTGTGTACATTATTAGTAAGGATGTTATAGGCATTACTTTATGTATTTTAGTGATGAAGTTTAGTGCATACGATTTATTTATTTCACGAACATTTTCAACGCTGGGTTTCTGATGTCAATAATAAGTCAATCGTCCATTTTCATAGCTGATTACAGTCATGCGGTATGTTCGTTTCGGTTCAGTTGTGTATTTTTAAATCTTGTCCTTTTTACTCGAGCCATCTTTTAAAATGTGGAATAAATATGTATAAATAAAACGTTTTATAATGACCTTGAGTTTCACTGTCGTAAAATATATGTTTTCCTGTAATAATAAGTCGATTCCACAATATTCTTTACTACTGACTTGCAGTTCACAAAAAATGCATCATTGTTCTTACATTTGCTTTATGTATGAACAAATAAATACCATTGTTGCGACGCAACAAAAACATTATTGATACAATATTGATATAAAATATAATTTTGATAAAAATACAGCACTGAAATAAATTATTGATATAGAATGCGATCAATATCATCCACTAAGAATTCAAAGAAAATCATTCAACATTTGTTCGAGATGTCATTAGGAAGATAATTTACACTAAACTGCAACGCTTGTGCGTATTTACTCGCAAAACTTCCAAAAATGAACCGATCTAAATATTAATAAATTTTGGTATAAATTAAATGATAGGTAATTTCGTGCAAATATCTAACCGCTATGCATCATTATAGGTGATTCAGTGCAATCCTATCTAAAATTTAAATGGACAGTATTGAACAACAAAGTTTTCATTTAGTAGATGAATATTGTCTTAAATCGATCGATTGCCAAACGAATGCTTGCAAATTGTGGAGCGTACAGTCGCGTTACGGCTGGCTGCAACAACGGGGGTGCTAAATGAACGAGCCAAGTTACTAACTGATGTTTCAATCCTGGTGTATTTCACTAATAACTAAGAAAATATTAAATATTACTTAACTAAACAATTCAAAGAAAAGGAAAATACATCGAATTAATTCCTATACATTGAAAATGTAAATTTTTAATTACCAACTATTCAATTCAAAAGATTTTTTTGTTTGTCGAGACCTAATAATTTTTTTGCAACATTGCAACCATATTAACGTTACGTAATAGCGCTTTGAATAAAATGATAAAAAAAACTGCAAGCCGTTACGAAAAAGCACTTTCTTTACACGAGAAAGTCCTGCGTAATATCGAGGTAATTATTGTTTTGCGTCGCATTTACCAGACGCCAACATCCCCGTTAAGAATAGCAGCCGTAAGCAACCCAGTTTACATACGTCGCAGTATAATCGCACAATAGGAAAGTGCGTGTGTTCCTTGGCCATACCCCAGCAAAACGGAGTCCAGGCCGAGCTCTAAAGATGTCCAAATATTTACCAGGCGCAAATTCTCAGCGATATTCAGCTTGGGAAGAGCGCTTTTGCCGCTAACGCGTCTAAGGTAATGGCAAATTTGGCTTGCAAATTTTAAGCGGCGTCACATTGAAAAACATCGTCAACGAGGCTGACCGAGTATTGGAGTTGACATCAAAAGGCTTCAATTGGCTTCACTTAATAGGCAATCAGTTGTGGGCCAATATTTTTACATCCAATTACCTTTTCTAAAAGTCAAGAAACTGGTATTGAAATGAGCTTCACCAAAGGATCTGGTGAATGTGAGAAAATTAATGCAATAAGCAATTTTTAGGCCATACATAAATTTTCCTATGTTGAGTTTCAAATGGATTTCTTGTTGCTTAAAACAGCTGCATACAACCCCTAATTGTAATGGCCTTTCCTATTCATCGATACGTCACAATCTTGAAATTACGGATCCATTTGTGTAACTGTCGACTAATTTTTTCTCGGCTCATTTGCCACTTGTGTGCATTAACTACATTATTCGTAATGCAATACAATAGGACCGTCATTAACGCAATTAATTCATTACAAAAGATGACCAATAAACCTACCAGTATTCCTAATAAATTCAAAATATGTTACCCCGACCGCTTCCGACGAGCGTTTGATCCACGGGTCGCCGCCGCCAGAGGAGCATTTTTTACGCGGCGATGGCAAGGAAATACAGACAGCCGAGAACTCATTGTCATCCTTGGTTTATTTTCAAAGGAGGGGAGCAGATAAAAAAAGCACGCTCGATCCGTCTTAGTCTTTTTTCTCAGACGGTGCAGGAGAAGCTTGTGTCATTGTCCATGATATTTTTTTGAGGAGAAAATATCGCCAGTCGATTTGTATGATACACTTTGTTGAATCTCTACGACGTAATTCATAAACGTAAAAAATATTATTCGTAACTCATCAAATGAGAATCTACGAATACCGAATGAAAACGAATGAAAAGAAGCCGTCGGTGCATTGTGAAGTGACACTCTTACCTATTTTGAATTGGAATTATTTCATGGCAATCTTAAAATACGAACAGCACTTACACCATATCACTTACATGAATAAATATTGTTTAATTCTATAAATAATGTCTCGCAATAATTTCCTCCATCATAAATGTCGCAGAGACGTCATCTAATTAAATTAGAAGGAAAAATTCGCTGGTCCAGTCCTCGAAACTCGCCTAAGTTCATTTTACGACGTCGAAGAGAAAATCCAGAGCCGACAAACCTAGTACATCAGCGCGATCCGCATCGCGGGAACTTTTTAAGGACTTCTCTCACGTTCCCGGATTCTTGATTTACAGATTTTCTGCCTCGCGAGGCCATCCTTCTTAGGTATTATGAGGACGTGATCAACATGATCAGCAGGTCTCGAACACTGGCCGCTGCAGGACGCACTTCTAAGACCTTGCCGTAGAGGGCCGCTTGACTTCTGTGTAATTTTGCCGTAAAGACGTTAAAAACGTCGCTGCGCACCATTGACTTAGTGACGTACAGCAACGACGTGACTGCAACCACCACAACAGTCGCGATACTGGCGCTTGGCTCTCTAAAAACCTAGATTTGACGAAAACAGTTCTAAGGTTGCTTATTCCACGTAGAGAAATACAATTGACATCTCAATGCGCCGATACGCTGTGTTGGCCATGATATCAATTCAGTTTTAGTAACTTATGTATTCCAACTTATAAAGTAACAAATACTTGCATTGCTTTTTAGCGTTATTAATGCTCGTCATGTCCGCCTGGCCGTCCGTCTGTCCGTGACTTCACGTTTTCGTCGACGAGAAAATGCGCTCTCTGTCACTCACTGTAGTGAGTACTGAGTTATATTTTTTCAATGTTTAGACTTTTCTAATTTTTAAGATAATCTACAAATTGACTATATTTGGCACTAATTCAATTTTCGAAAATTGTTCATTAGTTTCAACCTCTTGAATTCCGTTGTAGTTGATACTCGCTTCTGACAAATACATGCGAATGAAAAGTTCCTGCTACAATTTCTCCTCCTACAATAACCCTCTATTGGAACAGTTTTCAAAGTGGCCTCTATACATAAAATGAAGCATGAATAAGCTATCACGGAACTCATTACGATGATACGACGGTCTGAGAGCACCGTAATAATATAGAAGGAGCTCTTCATAAATGTTCAGCGCAATTTTACGAGGTTGGTAACCTCATTAACTTATGAGCCGAGGAAAATCTCAAGAGAAATCATTGGCTCAATTGCAAAGCCTCGCTCCTTGGTCCTTGAGATTTAGAGAAAACTCGGTCGTCATGGACGAGCTTTGCACTGTGGAGTGCCATCGCCGCAGCGCTTCTGAGTCGCTACACAAATGCTGCGTAATTCATCAGGAGAGCAATAAATTATTCAGATATTACTGTACTGCATGTATGCAATTGAATCACACGAACTAGGGAGCTCCAATTGCGTTACATTCTGACATACATGTCGCTCGTGGAGATTTATTTGTATATCGGCATAAGAAGATTCGTTTCAAAATATCTTAAACCTGGTTTATATCACCGTCATTCTCTTCATATTATTTTTACAATATTCTACCTGTCAATCGCTATTAGCGCATTTTCTCATTTATGGAATAAATGTACTATTGTGCTCGCCATGTCCGTCTGTCTGTCTGTCCGTCTGTCCGTCCGTCTGTCCGTGACCTTAAATTTTCGTCGACGAGAAAATGCGCTCTCTGTCACTTTCTGCAGTGAGTACTGAGTTATATTTTTTAACTTCGTGTTCATAGAAATAGGCCGGAGCTTGGAACACTCAAAATATTGACAATCAAGAAATAGTGAGTGGATAAAATTTCAATCATAAGGAATGACATGTAGTATCAAAATGTTATAACGAAAGAAACTATACATCTGACCTATTAATTCAAATGGATCAGCTCCTTTATTTACCAACAGCCAAATAGCAGCATAGCTTTAAGAACGATGTGTTCAGTAATATTATCCTTATATTGAACTTGTTGCCTGACTGTAGACAGTAAATTATAATATTATTTATTTAAATTGCTACCACTCATTGTCCCAGATGAACAGTATAAACGATGTAAGTAGCGGTGATGAATGATAAGTAATTTATTATCGTAAATATTTGAGTAATAGATTATCCATTCTAGAATTTGACAATTTCCTAGATGGGCTCATTTTAAAAGAGATTTTCATCAATAGACGATTTTTGAAAACGGTATTAAGTTTTTGCTGCACAAATTCCTTCGAAAATGTTGCGATTCATAAATCGTCTAGGCTATAAATCAGCTGCAGCTCTAAAACACAGTAAATGTTCTACTCATTCATATGCTTTGTAAATAATTATATTCTTCACGGGCCATCTCAGGACATATTTGTTTGCACGAAGCGTAGCCAGGGAAGTAGGGAGAAAAAGACAAGGACGGCTCGATCGTTTAGCCCCATATTACGGTGAATTGTAGGCCCCTGACGACCGTTCTGGTCGACGTTCGCTACCTGTAGAAAGCACAGCGCTTGCGAACAATCGTCGTTAGAGACCCGCCTCGGTCGTGCGCTTCGACGTTTGTCCGGCACTTGAGTCCGTTACCACTAAACTTCGACTACCCATTGCCCTTATACTCCACCAACTGCAAGGCCCAGCGAAAGAATAGCGAATGAAGTAGAAAGCTTTACAGGACGCGCTCACATCGACCGAAGAGTGCTTCAAGAATAGAACGCAATGCGTGATATCGAGGTCAGTGATGGAAATTTGTCTAATAATGAAATTAAATTACAATATTATGTTAAGTATTTTCATGCACACATACCACACATGAGACACAAATTTTCATACACACATGATATACAAATCTCATGTGATGTGTATGAATTTTTTTTTTCATACACACATGAGATACAAATTTTAGCTTGCAATTGGCGTAAGATTCCAGTTGTATTGCATTGATTGAATCCAAGTGTCAGGGACAGGGCTAGAAAATACATGCCTTGTTTTTTTAGTTTGCCCAAAAATTACGAAATCAATTGAATTTAGTGCAGCGCGAGGTGGCCCAATTCTCCCAATTCTTCCATGGATTAAATACTGGAATTATTTTCAAAAGTAATGGACATCATTATATATGAGCGCCGAACCTATTTTATACTTAATTCTGAACGGCCAGGAAAGAGCAACTCAGTTGTTGCATTCGTGGATTAATGTTAAAAAACGTGTCCTTTTAATATCATATTCATTTTTGAGGATATTATCGTCGAATATGTTTTTGGGAAATTATAGGATATTGTTATTGAAACACGGAATCAGCAGCATTTGTGTTTTAATCACCCAAACATTATTCACCTGTATTTGATCATAATATTTAGTGGTGCTAGATACAAACGCGCCGGTATGAAGAACCGAGCACTGAACACACGCACTATATAGCTGGCAGGGGTCGATACTATCGTCGTGCGACATCAATGACGAGCTGCCAGTCCCGGCGACAACCCTCAGTTGAGCGGAGCGGATCATTGAATTATTGTAGGGTGCAGAACTCTGTGTGTTTTGCCTGACAAGCGCGACCCGCGTCAAGCACGCACCGACTCAATTGCCCTTCTGCAGGCTAGCTTGCTCTTGGTAATATAAAATATTATACATTAGGAGGATTCATATGTCTGTTTGGGATGGACTGTTTACTTTGTTTTTAATTTCGAGAATTTATTCGAGTAGTAATTATTTATTTATAAATTGAGAAGAGTGACAGTTTTATGACACATTATATAACACGTTTATATAGTTGGATATTGACCGTGTTTTCATTTTGATGTTCTAAATAAACTTAAAATTAATTAATTTATTAATTAATATGAATTTATTCTATTAATATGAAATCGTGACACTATTGCAAACGCATGAAAACTACTTATATTTAGAGCGAGGAATATCATATGGGAGGACTGAGTCTTCTTCTTGAATGGGTAAACTGATTAAAAATTCCCCTCACAGGTGATTAAAAAACTAAATGTAATCAATGGGAGTCATGTTGATCCTTCACTGGAGCTACAGAGGAGTTAAATCAAATTATGACAGTTAATCACTTAATCTTTGAAGGATTAAACACCTGAGCGAGCGTGGGTGTTCAAGAGAACGGGAGCTACCGTATCGAGGCATCATGCAGTATTTTCACATTATTCTACTTTTCTGCCTATACATTACACTTAGCAAATATTCAGAGTGACCAACGTGTCAAACTTGGCTAATGTTAAAAAAATCTGGGTTTTACGTCGTTGATGTAGCATTGATTACTATTGTAGATATTACTTACATAGGCAACCATGTATCATAAAAACGTAAAGCTTGTTACTGCCTAATTTCATTTCAATGCGATGGAATTACTTTTGCATTTTTAATGGTATAGAAATGAGCACAATATTTCATCGGGCATAAAATTTGTGCGGGGCGAGAGCGAAATAAGAAAGCGACCTTTCCCAGCATCAGGTAGAGTTGAGAAAGAGGATCATGAGGCAACCTTTAAAAATATGGAAGTTTTACATGGCGATATAAGAAGAATACAGCGACATTTTGCACTCCTAATCCATTTATTGAATTAATCGAATTTAAAGTAAAGTTGTTAGTCGTATTGCGGATGTAACGGATTGTTCGGTACCTATGTGACAATTTGTTGATTGCGTACGTGACGTTTTGTTCGTATCGATTGTATGTAACGTAGTGTTTGTTGCACACGTATCGTTGCGTTCGTTACGCACGTGACTTATCATTTGTTACGTAAGTAACGGAGTGTTTTTGCGTACGTCAGACTCATTTCACCAAACACTGAAGTCAAAGCATGCGCGAGTCAGTTTAAACGTAGTGAATCATGAGTTTGGTTAAAATAATAATTGCAGGATCATAATACTACATTTTTAGCGTCTTGCTCCGTCTAATAACTCAATAGAACGGAAGCAATCTGGAGCCAACCATTTATTGAATAGTAAATTTTAAGACTCGAAGATCTGGAACAAACTTGAATAAAACCGCAGGTCTCCAATGCTTGTTTACTCTCAGTAATTATTAAGTTGGCGTACGCCATGGTGAGTCCGAAAACATAATTTATTCATATTAGCCATTAATATGTATAACTTATTTATAATGAAATATGACAAAAATTACGTATCATTCTTAAGTTGAAAATATCACCAACGCATACCGGGCGCATATCACCAACGCATACCAGCACTTCCCTGTTACCGCGCCTGTGTAGGCGTAAGTTGATCACTTTTATGCCTTGATGACAGCCAGTCGGGCTCACTAATGCTGAAAATCACTAGACTACGGGAAAGCTACTGCTACTTGCATGAGAACACAGTTCTGCACCTAAACAGAAGCTTGACTTTATTTTCATTTCATTGACGAATAAGTCTACCACAGTTCCTGGAAATCGTTTTACTATTCGTTCTTTGCATCTCGCTAAATAAAGAGCTCGGTCATTTCTTAAAGAAAGGAAAGCTGCAATACAAACATGGTATATAATACGACTTTCAAGCCAGCCTAATCTTCATCGGCTTATCTAAGCCAAATTTTTGATTGAACTTGATTTGGGCGAGGCTTTGTGACCGCTCCCTTACTACTGCAGCTTTCTCTCTGTGTCTGTTGCTACAGTAAATCGTCCTGCTACTGCTACTACTGACGTCCCTCTGCTGTTACAGTAACTCGTCCTGCTACTGCTGCTACAGCCGTCCCTCTGTTGCTACAGTAACTTGTCCTGCTACTGCTACTACTGACGTCCCTCTGCTGCTACAGTAACTTGTCCTGCTACTGCTGCTACAGCCGTCCCTCTGTTGCTACAGTAACTCGTCCTGCTACTGCTGCTACAGCCGTCCCTCTGTTGCTACAGTAACTCGTCCTGCTACTGCTGCTACAGCCGTCTCTCTGTTGCTACAGCAGTCACATCGCTCAACTGATCCTTCACGCTGCCATATTCTGCTACAGACATACAGTCTCTCTTGTACGACAGTTACTCCGTCCCACATGCTGCTATAGTCAATCAGTCGGTGACCCATGGCTGCCTGTAAATGCAGTCTGCGCTGCGTGACGACAGTGATGTTTAATGACAGCCTAGTTTGACTAGTGATGTATCGCTGTGTGGTTCAGCAGAACACTTAGACTCACTGAGTGTAGATGTGGTATAGACTGAGCTGGCCATCCAGACTCACGATCGCAATTGCACTCTTTTCCCTCACTATCCAATGGTAAAGAGTACTTTTGGAGGCCGAGTTTCAGCTGCTCTTAAATCGACCATAATTCACTCATTGAGTCCATGTTGAGACTCGGGCCTCTCACCGCCGCTCGATAGCGCGCTGAACAAATGCACTTATTACGTTTCGCTTAACAATATGGAATATTTTTCGAGAATTTCTTGGTGTTAGGCAAATCATTACTGATTTCAGCGCAAGAAAATTGTTTAATTTTATCTATTTCGAGTACATTGAAGTTTTCCTTATTCATTATTATACGTAGCAATAATCATGACTTGAACAATAAATAACTTGGACAAAAAAGTTCTTAAATTTCAGGTAATTCAGGTAAATCTTTTTAATTAAACGATGTTTTCCCGTGAGAATCTTGGGCTTCTCGGAAAACCTTAATAAATCTTGATATCACGAATTTTTTTATGACTAGCGCGAATTCCACTTAAATCATCTTCGACAGATACAAAATAATCGTAAATTCATCAGACCACATAGTCTTGAATGAGAAAAGTACCTTATTTTATAGGTCTCTTACGTTGAAACTATCAACGTCATTACTACGAATCTCTGAAAATTTGAATGAATCTATGAAAATCCTATAATAATTATAGGAACAAATTTCACCACTAAGAAATACAAATTTATTACATCGTTCGGTCTAGACGTATTTGATAACCTTAGATCTACAATTGACGAAGCGAAGTAAAAGCAAAATCTTTTATTTGGAACCAAGACTAAGAAGATGACTTATGTCCTCTCGTTCGCCATGCAATTTAAACCTAAACAGTGAAATTATTCTGACAGCTTCTAGTGAATGTGAAAAAAATATAACTCACTGCAGTGAGTGATAGAGAGCGCATTTTCTCATCGACGAAAACGTGAAGTCATTGACGGACGGACAGACAGACATGGCGAGCACAATAGTGCTTTCCATAAATGAGAAAATGCGCTAAAAATAGATATTGAAAATTATATCATAAAGGACAATAACGAGAGCTGTCTCTGGAGCCTGCGCTGTGCCGTGTACCGCACCGCAGTGAATTGCTGAGCATTAATCACCCGCCCAGCGCTGGACATCCTGTAGCACTTGTACTGTGGGGCGAGGCGCCTCACGAAGAGCGCGAGCACACAGACACGCAGGTATTCCACGCAACAATGCACGCACGAAGCGTTATGTGTGCAATGCGTGCAGTGATGTACGTATCACTGCACGTATATGGTATAAATACATAGTATTCATTGCGTATTGCGTGCAGTACGTGCAAACGACCGGGACATGATAGCTAAAAATGATCAGTAGTTCATATCAGGATAAAAAATGTCGAGAATTTAGCATGGTGTAAAATATGAGGCAATATTAAAGTGCAATTCTATTAGATTCAGTATTCAAATGTTAAATCATATTTTCCAGAGACATAATATGTTAAATTAATTGCGAATTCCTCTGTTACAGTCTGCACCTTCTACTCACTCCTAATATCAGGTGAACATAAATTGCGAGTATTATTATCATATCAGGATTAAGTGAAACGATTGAAGTGCGCGTTTATAGTGCAGCAAGAATGTAAGCGATTGCTTGCGGCGTTCAGAGCTCGTCAGCTGATCAAAGGCTTCAGACAAACATGTCAGCTGGTCCAGACGGTTGCTTGAATGTCTTTATCGATGCATCAATACAGATACCCTCTTGAAAATTATAGTTACGTTATGTGCAGCCGAGCGTTGGCAAACCATTTCCTCTTCTTATAAACTTATAAATGCATTCGAATAATTCTAACAGAGAACAAGATTGGTAGGTTGGCTTGCAGGTCAGTGCGGTTAGCCCGAGAAGAGCCTTCTTACCGGCAATGTCTCTTCATGTAATTGCATTAAAAATGCGCTCTTATTCTAAACTAGCACACATTCGTTTACTTACTCAATTACAAATTTTAATTGGATAAATCTTTCAGTGCAGGGTTAAGCCTGCACCGAGTAGAGGATCGCATTTGATAAGTCTTAGAGAGTTAATCCAACCTCAGAGTTAAATAAAAACGGCAGAAAAACTTAATTTTTTTGCGGAATAAGGCAGAAATAATGAGAAAGCGCTCGAAAACATTCAGTTGCATTCTCACAGTACGAAGCAAGAGGCATGCAACACAAGGATGTGAGTCATCATTCGCGCGACGGAAGCGACTGGTGACAAAACCACTGGCATGACTCATATTACACTGGACTTGAATGCCAGCAATTCCAGCTGATCAATTGAATTAACCACAAAAAATGCAGCAGCCAAACTGACATGAGAAAATAAGTGAATTTTCAACTTAATTCCAATCATCAATAACTTATATGTGCCTCTTTCACTAATAAGAGGCGCGCTAACGTCGGCCGATCAAACACAGGTACACGCAGCCTGTTTTTTTTTGTAACCATGGAACCAAATCTATAAATCTGTATAGCTTAACGTCAAACAAATGCGTACAATTCTAGATGTTAAAATGTGAACCCACTGAATGCATCCATAATCATGCTTTTTATATTCATACAAATTAGATTTTAGATTTTCTCGTTTCTATTATTTTCTTTATAATAATAAATCATCCGCCGGCCAAATAAAAAATTTAAGCAACGAATATCAGATTTTTCTTCCGTACCCGTCCACGAATAATTTTCTAAATTTTTGTCATCGCCTCGGTAACATGATCAAGTTTATATCAAATACGTCGGGAAGACGCTGCTCTTAGCATCAGGATCGGCTTTACAAGAAATTAAAGCGATCAAGAAATTCGCGATCTCATTAAGGGTCTCCACTCTTTGATAAATGCAGGGCCATCCTCTCAACACGGCCTAGGGTTGGAGCTCTAAATGAGTTCTCATTAAAAAGACGATGCTCAGCTTCGATCACTTTAGTCAGTTTAATTACAATTCTAGTGGGAGCAATAGAACCGACCTGCGATGCATAGCAAGTTCTTTAACAAGGCGCTACGGAATCAGCGAAGCGAAATTCTGCCTCTTCCAAGCGATAACTGCAAGACGAGATATTTTCACGCTTGCATAACAGCTACGTACTCGCAATATTATACGGAGAACTGCACGAGGTCAACAATACGATACCTATTGAATTGGTTAACTGTACAAAGGGTACATACTCTCAATATTATATGAGAACAGAAGATCCTGCGAATCATTTTGATATTATACAGTTTTTAAACTTTTCATTTGTAAAGTTTTCACCAGTAATTCATAAAGAAATTATGGTTTTTCAAATTTTTAAATGTTTTCAGATTTCATTTTAAATGTTTTCAGAACATTATCATTTGAGTTTAGCGTCTGATTAGAATACCCAGCCGTAGACCGAGTGAGCTTGGGGTGTTCGTGAGGCGCGCGTATTTGCCACCTGATAGCTTAGGCACTGACACGGTCGAATCTGAAAAGTGCGTAAAAAATGCCCCCCCTCTCTTCCCCCCCCCAAAATATTCTCCAATATGCAACACCGCTCAATATTCTCCCAATTATCCATGTCCCAAACTTTTTATCCCATTCACCCGTAATGAATTGTTAGCGGTAATGCACCGCAAGACGAGACCGGCGTGCATTTCTACTTCCTCATGCATGCACGCGTAACATCCAGTGTAATTTGCTAACAACTTGTCATTTCAAGATAGGCTACGTCACTACACTAGTAAGTTCCGTTCAGCTAACGGTTTTGCACGGGTCTATAAAATTCTGCCAATAGCGGCTGTAAAGAAGAATAGAACTATTACTATCGCCGCAATTTCAATTGGAATTTGTTGCCTTTCTAACATTGCTAACATTGCTTGTTCTATGGCAATTTCAGAAATTTATCCTCTAATACCGGTACTTTATAATTCTTCGAAAATAACCCAATTCATAACGACACTTCGAATTCACTCCGGCAAAAAACCTGATACAATGGAAAAATAACACATAATTACGGAAAACAAGCAGCTTAGTTACTTACCACAACGCTGTTCATACAAGTTTTGCTTGCAGCGGCTCAGTGGTGAAGACTTTCGTGAAAAGTCGGCTGTTGGTAATGGTGTGAAATCGACTGTTACAAATCGATTCAGCTATTATGGCGAATTAGAAATTAGAACGCAGGGCATATGAACACGAGCAGCTCAAATAACACGCTCATCTTAACATATATGACGATATACCCCAAGTCGAAAATTTCTATGGCTGCAGAAATCTTCGTTGAACTATGTTCTTGAATGCTGCCATACCAGTACCATGAAGTGCCGGTTTTCAACTTTTAAGAAGACCTGTATAGTAAAATTAAGAAAGTTGTGCTTCCAAAAATGATTAAAATTAACATGTAGTATATCACTTAAAACAAATTATTTTCAAGTCGCATACTTCGCTTTCCACCGTACGATTACACAACTGAAATTAGAAGCATGTGTCACTCCACACGTGAACAAGACTAGAGAAACTAGACAACTGCCGCAACTTCACCAGGGCCCATACCTTAAAAAAAAAGTTAAGAGATCGTAAGTTTATCAGCCAATCATTGACAGCCTTTCAAGCAAAATCCGCCAATCATAGACAAGAAATCTCCGCGTTTGCTCACGTCACATCATCCCATGCACAGCCCTATGGCCTATACCGGGGTAGTGGTAACCTCCACCTAACGGGGGATTATAAATATTATAATGGGTGGGGTTAAACATTTTACAAATCTAACAAAAAATTTTGCGCAGCAAACAAAATAATGTAACTATATCAAATAAAAACCGTTCAGCATGAACTAAGTTTTGCCATCGATGTCGTTTGAACCACCGAATATAGTTTGTATTAATTTGTTCAAAAAGTAGCGAGGTACCTTGATACTTACCCCGCGATGAGTCATGCGCAGCACCCACAACCGCCATTGAATAGAACGATATTAATTCACTGACGAAGGAAAGAATAATTTGGACCGCACTACAGTATCACGTTGACATAGAATATCCACATTTTAGAGACCTGGTGTATATAACCAGGTCTTGTATATTGTATAATGCCATGTACATTGTATAATGCCTGTCTCAAGCTGTATAATAGCTGTATCAAGCAGTGCCATCCCAACATCACATACCTGAATGTTTAGTAAAAACTCGTTGGTCCTGAATCCAAAACTGAACGTTCATCAGTTGCTGGTTCTGCCAATTACTAGCTTAAATGTTAATTATTTATGTTATAATAAGGATTTAAAATTATCTCATGGAGCTACTGGCATTGAATTTTTTCAAACAAGCAGCCTCTGCTTTTTATATATGATGAAGTAAAAACTAAAGGCATCTTTTTGTTAAAAAACCATTTGTGTCTTATACACAATGAAATTATCTAGCTACCACGTAACCCCAAATCTCAAAAATTTGTTGTAAAGTATCGCGTCATAGGACATAACAATCGTGCTCGTGCACACTGCACACACATTGACGCCATTTTATGAACTGGAGATGGTGATGGTTTGCTCAAATACCGGAATCTGACCAGAAACATCGTGAGGAAGTTTGACCAGCTGCTCTTTTCGGTTATATAAGGCAGATTCAGCCCATCGGGCCATGGACTCCCGAAAAAGTCTTTTAAATAACAAAATAACAGGGGAAAATAGCAGATGGCCGACTAACGCCTGATTCATCTCAAAGGCGACTCGATAGACTGCGGGGCGACCAAAAATGGAATCTGAATTTCGAATAGTCATGTAAGTATAGCTCAATATGGTACATTAATACGGCAAACATAAGAGTAAAATGTTGGCTATATGTGGGACCTAATAGAGTGACGCTGACAATATAGCTAAAATATAGCGGCAAGAAGCCCCAAGTGAACCACACTCATTTTCTCTTATTCATGTGCGTTATGATAATGACTCAAGCTAGCATGCATTAACCAACCTACAGAAAACACAGGCATTTTCACCGGCAAGTTATCGAAGTCAATCAAGAAGTTCGGTCTTGTTGAAAATCTCCGCGTAATTTTCGGCAACGCAAAGTGTTTGAAGCCCAAACTGGGCCTCGTGAATTGAACTTCCAACATCACTAAAAGTAAAGGCTCGTGTCGACTGGCGCAATCTGCGCTAATAAACATGGTGTGCACCTGAGAATGAATATAATGCCATATATTTCATTGGTCAAAGCGTTGATAAAATTCAAATAACTGTTCGAAAATCGCAGAAATTAGCCCGTAGCTCAATCAAAAATTGAACTGAAGTAAATTTTTTATATAAGAAGATATCAGCCTCGCAGTGTGACTAATGTTGAGATTATGTGAGGTATTCTCTGCAAATAATAGCGACAATGAAACTGAATGCAATTCAAGATACAACACAAATACTCTAATGAAATGATGCACTGACCTTTGGTTGAATATTTGACTTCAAATACTGCATACTGGCTATCGACTTCAATCGAAACTCGTCTTAATAAGCATAGTTAGAATTTGGACGGCGTCAAGGAACAACAGATCGGACCAGAAAATCAACGGCACTAGAAGCGATATCCAATAACTGGATAAGAACTGACATCCTTATATAGATCCTCTCAGACGCAGTGTTTTGAAAATTCATAGAGAGGAAAAGTAAATCCGGCGAAACCTCAATTCCATTTCAGCCACTCCATCGATAGGGCAGCTCCATATATCCCAGCAGGAGAGAGAAAAAATGCATTTCAAGTAATGTAAGCTTGTGACAAGCCGAGCGCATGGGACTTGAAGTTTTCGTGGAGTGTGATTCAAGTTAAGAAAATCTGCGGTAGAGTGATCAGAAAGTGGTCCATCTGTATAACAGAGCGTCCATATAACAGAGCGTCCATGCAGTAACCGTATAGGGGGGTTTCTAACACATCAAGTATTACCGTACTGATCTTGCAAGCAACCGTACGAGCTCAACGAGGCTACAGTATATTACTTAATAATGCGTGACTCCGGCCTCTTTTCTTGAGAAGAATATCAACGTAGCTTACGACGACATTTATTCCATCAAATTTATTTGACTCCTTACTCTAGTGCGCTCACGGTATGCGTTTCAACGAGTGCTATCATCGTGTGCGCCATGTGTGCTCATCGAGTGAGCACACGGCAAGCGCTCATTAATTGCGGGCGGAAAGTCGCCTGGTGTGGTTTTCACGCGTCGTCTGAGGTTGCGGCGCCCAATTTCCGCTGCGTCGATGCGCCGTGTTGACGAAACCTTGCCGTATTTTAGGCTCCCAGAGATGGAGGTAAGAACATTACAAATGAGGTGGACGGTGGAAGGATTTTAGATCGATAATATAATCAGTGTGGGAATCTATCCATTTAAATGTACTTATCAACCATTTAATTGCATATAAATAATGAATATTTCATTATTTCACTTAAATTGAACAACAGATTAAAGGTCAGTCAACTTCTCATTGTCTGGTTTAATGAATATAGTACGTCGTGTTCTTTCTTCTGCCTTCTGCAGCGCAGACAGGCTACACTTAGCACCATGCATTCCAGAGAGCCATCAGCCGGTTGACCAAAGTACCAAGTTGTTCCTATCATCAGCCCAAGACGCTCATTACTGTCGCTGTTGGCTTTTCGATCATCTTGGATGGCATCTATCAAAGATAATCCCTGGCAAGATAATCTCCCAGCACGGCGATAACTTAAGCCTAGCTTCCCTAACCTTCTCCTAACTTATTTACCCTCTTGTTAATTGAGCTATGCCTAATGTTTTAAACTTATTTCGATATATCTTTCTAATAAAATTTTGATACGGTTTACTGAAAATTGTTTATGAGGTCAAGACGAGGTTATGTTACTTGATACTGTCATCTTTATTAAGAGTTCAAGAAGATTTAATAACCTATGAAACTGCAAACGCGTCACTGAAAACCAGCTACAATCCCGAAGTAGAACACGTTTATATCTTCCAACCTGCCGCACAATTCACAAACGAAGGCTTGGCCACTTTACCTGCCATATACGAATTTCGCAAACATTTTTCATTTCTAAAACTGTTTTTTAATTTGACATCTGGGCTTTCTCTACACCTAAAACCTCGTAAACGGAAAAATTTAATTTAAACTAAAATATTTCATAGAGAAAAATCAAACTATATGCGTTTACGTCATCGTTTCGATAGCATAAAAAAGAATTTAAATAATTATAATAGCTTAAAAATAAATTAAAATAATTTTAATTTCATAAAATTCCAATATACCATCGGAATACAAATCATCACGGTCCGTAAAAATTATTTATTACAAAGCGGTGATGTACAAATCATAATACACGTCCTGTGGCATCAACAAATGTTCATTGCAGATGACAATCGATAATTTGTAATTGCAGTCCAGAAATAATTGGCGGAATTCCAAAAAACAAATCTGTGCAGCACCTGCAAGCCCCTAGTGTGTCCGAGGTCAAAAAATGTCTTCAATAGTCTCGGGCATAATTGGACAGCGACCAATCTTATGACGCCAGTTACGATGGTTTATGAGTGAGCGAAATTGAAAAAAATACCTAATATTCAACAGGAACGATCATGCCCGAATGTAAATAGCAGAGCGCCAGTGTCGGCAACCATCTGTCATTCACAATACGCGTAGGTTTTTCTTCCAGATTTTTCCCAGCTGCTGAACAAGGCACGCGGCTCTCAAAGCTCATGCAGATTCCTTCAAATTTCATCCTAGTCCCATAGAGTTCCATCCATTGTTTCTGGCTGAGGACAAAAGCGATTTTTGCCATCATAATTACTGTCGTACAAAGCCTGGGATTGTGAGAGCCTAAGCAGCCTAAACAAAAGAGCCGAGGTGTGACCGGAGCAGCTCGCACAGGCATTGCCTTCACATCGGCCGCATGACTTTCAAAGGACGGACCTGGTCTCGAACCATTCACCTGCACGCTTCTAAATGTTGCATCTCAATGGGATGTTCGTCATCAAATGTTCTCAAATCCAGTTCTTTCGGTGCATAAATTCGATCAAATGTTATACTTTTTTATGCATCAATTTTCTGGTTTAACATACTGGGGTTAGACAAAATAAGGGAAACACCTGAGAAATCCACAAAATATATTTTAGGATGGTGTTGATCCACCTTCTACGGTAATTACAGTCTCAATTCTCCGAGGCATTGATTTATACCAATTTTGAATTGTTTCCAAAGGAATTTTAACCCATTTTCCGCTAAACTTCCCTCCAGCTCTTTTATAGACGATGGCGGCGGGAATCGAATTCTGAGTTGCATCTATAAAATCGACCATAAATGCTCGATAATGTTCAGGTCTTGTCATTGTGGTGGCCAAATGAGATGCTCAACTTAATCACAATGTTCCTTATGCCATTTTTTAACAATTCCAGATGAATGGACTAGAGCATTATCATATTGAAAGATGGCGTTCCTCTCTGAAAACAGTTCTTGAACCATTGGATGAACTTGGTTCTCCAAAACTCCTAAATAGTCACGGCTGTTGATTCTTCCACGAAGCGAAATCATCGGTCGGCCGGATTTCCAATAAATAACACATCAGATCATCACAGATCCCCGTCATGTTTTACTAAGCATCAGGCGACGCAATTCAAGCTTTCTATAATTTGAATTTAGCAGCAGCCAGCTCCCTAAGACTTCAGGATCATGAGAAGATATGCTGCTGTAACCTCGGTTAACCACGTATACATCGAAAGGGATTTGTTGATTTAAATTGAAGATTCATCCTCAACCGCGGAGATCAAATTCAAATGCATAGGATTAATTGGTGATGCCGCTGAATCTTGAAGCCTTGAGCCAGGCGCTGTTGAGTTCCGAGTGTCGCCTGTGGTGTCATCTCGGACACGCGTAGAGTCGTGAATCACTCGCATGTTTCCGATACTGCAGGGCTGAGCCAAATATTGGATGGCGACCAATGCACACTCGTGAGTATCAGGCTAGCGATTTTGCTGCTGCTTGTAAAAGAGAAGGTTTTTTTTCCATGGCCAAGTCGATGATTGAAATCGAAAAACCACTGATTGAAGGCTGTGAATTGCAGAACATGTCACACTTTCAAACATATTTATAATTGCCTCGTTTTTTATTACGTATTCTTCAGCGCGAGCCATGCAGCGCATGTGACAAGGAAAGATTTAATTAGTAATAACTAGTAATAAATTACTAGTTCTTGTTCTGTAATTGTTACTTTAGCTACTCATGAGGCTTGAAAACCTACATAGACGAATTTAATTGCGTCATCGTTTTAATAATATTTTCTCCATAAAATTTAATCTTCTACAAAATTTGAAGTAAGTGACCAAAATACTCGTACGTATCGTGCTATCAAGCACCCAAATTCAGTAAAGTTCAAAAGCATCACTCCAGGTTACAATATTCACATTTCAATGCACATACATAATTTTCACTGGAAATAAAAATCTAAAAATGATACACTCGATGTAAACGTGAAATGGAGAAGCTCTATAAAATTTGCACAATATTTTCTCTTTTGACATAGTGATAAACGTGTCAAGGACATGCATGATAATAAGTAAATGTTTTCATAATAATTTCTCGCACAATATATTTTTCTACTTTCTGTCTTTCGTATAAAATCTGACGTGACATAAGCCCATAGTTTTAGCCTTATTTAGGAATGGTACGATTATGACGCGAAAATTTAAAATGCGCAGCAAACATAGCTGAAAGCTGCAAGGTTATTTTGTTCTTTGTTGTATACTTGGAGCGTGCTAAATGATAAGCACCTGCTTGCGCTCTTCCCAGTCCCTATATATAAGGGAGTCAGGCGTCTAATTAACAGCTCACCAGCCAGTGATATTGCCGAGTGCTTCATAAAGACAGTGTTTATTTTGTTTAGGTTTCATAGTTTTGTTCAGGTTCATTTCATTTCATTTTAGATTTCATTGTTTTGTTTAGGTTCATTTCATTTCATTTTAGGTTTCATTGTTTTGTTTAAGTTCATTTCATTTCATCATCATGCACGCAGTGTGCAGGAGTGTCGTGCAGTGTGCAGGAGTGACACGCAGTCTATATATACAGGACGGTCGTCTGAGGCAAAGCGCTTAATGCACTAACATAATTTTTGTCACTCATCAGACGATGGGCGCTGCATAATATCAGGTTTATGACCACTGCTGAACACTGCCATCACTGTAATGGTATGTCATACAGCGCCATGACTACTGTACCACGTGGACAGTTCGTCCGTCTCTCAGCACTCGTATATTTTGCAACATAGGTACAGTTAATCTGCTTTACTGCAATCATATCATCCGTAACACGAGTACAGGTATATATTGCCTGCCGCGCACTAATTGCGTCTGCGCGCACCTGTCTTACCATGCTTATGACAAAGAGTCTGCCTCATAGCAATCGTAATCGGCGTAACGCGAGGTCAGTTAATCTGCTTTACAGCAATGATAGCCATTACAAATTTTAGATCAATGAAGAATGTATGCGAAATTTATGCAAGTTTTTCAGCCCGTATCAACTGTGGCGTTGGTGGCAATACCAAAACTATGCAATCAATCGTTCGTCAAATGATGACGATTGATATCGGTACCGTTTTCTTTCGGCTGGCAGTGGGGGTATTCTTAGCCGCATGTTCTTATGTATCCATCACCCAAAACACGTGGATTCGCAGCACTCCAGAGAAGAAATACAAATAATTTATTCACATTTTCCATTCAACTGTTTTCAAATCAACTATTGTTATTTAAGACCTGTGTTTATAATAAAAGCTTACTAGTACTTTATAGAACGCTCGTTTCGCAGTTAGTTTTAACGATAATGGCTTTTTATAACTTTTGATACCCTATTTTATAATTTCCGAATATGAAATTACAGCAACTGTTGAAATATAAATCTCCTCAGTTCATGTCTCCCCATTTTAATTTCTTAATCAAATGGGATGAAAATTTTAACATGTCCTTCATGTCGCCAAATTTTTTACCTTTTTATTCATTATTTATTTATCGCAGCGTGCGCTAAATACGCGATTAGAATTACGCCTTGCATCACGACAATGTTATACGGAGTCTTTCAAACGCCACATATGTTCGCGTCTCATGCTTGAGAGGTCGGTATGCAATTAGCGAATTTCACGGCCCTTAAGATGTCAGCGAGGATTTTATCGGTGATAGCTGCGAGCGTATAAGTATTTCAGACGCAACCGCCGTGCGTCGCGCCGTGCAATTAAGAGGAGCGCCCGTGAGACAGCCTGGTCCAATATCTCCTCATCCAAGGCCGGCTTTCAAGTGACTTTTCTGGCATATTTGGTTGTATTTCTATATACATTTATTTCCCTTATATTAACACTGATTGTATCGCATGCGTTAATATTAGAGACAGCGAATACTGCAGATCGGCCTGAATGAGACCGGCCCGATAGTGATTTTTTCAGGTCCCCACCAGCGGACAAGATCTGTGCTTGTTGAATTGGATGATTTGCCAGGGATTATTTCACGGAAAACACAAGGTATAGACGTAGAAATTTTTGCGACGAGTGTTAAAACTTTTCTATTTTAATTTATTATGTTGTTTTAAACAAAATGCGCATCTCATTATGACGGGAACTCGGATACAAAAGAGCACAATTTCTGCCTGTGGATTATATAAACGATCGACTTGAGCTAGAAAATTATTTCCCCAAACTATGTTATTATTTTAACATCATTCTTTTTAAAACACACAAATAAAGAACGTGAAAATAAATTTGATTAAGTAAAGAACAAGGAAGAAGGTCAAAAGTTATGAGATATCTATTTGCGTGCTACAATACAAGCCTCGGTGAAATGTGAAGTCATTTACAGCTTTCAGCTGTTAACAATGTGGAAGAATGTAAATCATTAAATTTTTTGACGGAACTCAGTAAAACCATATTATATACATATGACAATGCAGTATTTGACACCAATTTATGCTTGATTGAAACTTCAATTCATACGGAAAATGCAAGGGTATTCCAAATTCCGCAGAAAATTCTATCACAGAAGCTGATATGATATCAGCCCATTTCGACACTGCATATTTATTACTAAACTCAAATTCCGCGGCGGGAACCATGATAGAATATTGAAAATATCCACAGTAGCACAGGCTGCACAATAAGGGAAAGCTTGCTACAAAAATATCCCCAATGAATGCGGTCTGCGGACGCACCAAATGAAAAGAAAAACTGGCGGCCGACGCTGGCAAAAGTTACCCGTACTCTAACGAACTTGGAGTCGCGTTCCGGCGCACGGAGGCGAGCGAGCTCAGTTGTGGGTTCTTCCTAAAAATTACAATTAATTCTAATTGTACCACATAACTGGACACCAGAACAAAACTGCAACTGCTGGTGTAGGTTTCGTTAGTGGGTGTAAAATTATGTTTCCTTGCTCGTTCCAAACGACCTCGCAGCATTTGAGGCTTCATGCGTTATTTTGCGTTCACAGATATAACTATTGAATTAGAATATACATGAGCATAAATGTTCATCGTCATCATTTCTCATGCATATCACTCTTTTCTTTTTAGAGCTAGCCGATAACCAAAAGGTGGATTTAATTTAAAATTTGCTAACATGAATTACTGCTTTGAAATGATTTCTTTCAGCTTATGATTCGAATAATTGCGTCAGCTTATCCTCATAAAATGTTAGCGATGAAGTGTAACTCATAGCCGTATTGATTCCAATAAACGCTTCCAATTCCCCATCTATACATTATTAGCGTATGCAAAATACGTTTGTTATTTTAGAGGAACAAATTCAATTAAGTAAACAAAATGTTCACAATTCTTCTCATGATTGTCTGCATAGGCCCTATAGAAGAGCAAACAATACTCAACAGTCATGATCACAAATCCAGGCCGCTACACCAGACAGTCAACATCACTCGCTCTTCTCTTCACATTTGGCAAGGCTAGCGGAAGTGCAATAAATTCCAGGAGCAAGAGAAGCTAGAGCGCTGCCGGCTCCTCGATAAGTGGATTATTTGGCCGAGATCTTACTGGATTCAAAGCAGCCATCAAGAAGAGAAGCCTGATGGAGGGCAAGTAAGCGGACGGAAAGCTGCTGCGGAGGCGCGGACATCAATCTTGCGGCAGGGATCCGCAGTTCCGGAGGAGGGAAGTGACCATTTGTCCGCATCGTCGAGTGGCGGGTCCTGCCATTGAATCCTCAAAAGTTCCTAAGGTGACCACATGTGTTACGTTGATCGGGAATTTAACTCCGTGATTCAAAATTGAGATGGAAACCGATTGTGTTTCAGTGCATGTATAACACGGCGTAGATTTTATAAAGAATTTATTTACAAATACCGCGAAATTTTTTTAGCAAAAAATTTTAAAAAATTGCCACAGTTGTTATTGATTAAAATTTAATGATTGAGTGGTTTTAGCTTGAAAAGTTCAAAAACCTCGTTGGAATGATTTATTTCGATATTTTAAAATCTAATGTATTCATTTAAGTGCAATAATCAATTCACAATAAGTTCGATTCACTAGGCCAACTGAAAATGCAAGCATGGCATGGAAGTCGATCCCAGTTAAATACCATCTAGTTAGTTAGCCTTCTCAAAATTATAGGAGTGCGCTCGCTCATTTATTATAAATTCATGAATCAATTTATTCCATTTAACTACTTGGATTTTAATTAAGTAATGCAGGTTAGACAATGTTAATTCATATAAATAAAAATTTTGTGCATTTGAGCAAAGTTTAATCGCCTAACCAAACAAATCATGATAGCTCAACATCTATCGCGAGCATTTTTGTATAATTTACACAGAAGATAATAATATTTGTGATTTTTATCCCCATTTCACATGAATTTATTTCCAAGTTTCAAGGAATAAAACATATGGTTACCCAATCGGAAAAAATAACAGAGAGATTATCTAAGCGTGCAGACATCAATGCAGTGAGAGGCCGTAGGTTGTGACTTGTCTGCCGGTCATCAATACGCCGGCCATCAATACGGCGACCAGGGGGCGGGGTGCGAGCGAGCAACAGGAAGCTAAGCCACGATGGATCGCCCCACTTGACAACCTCGCAGTAACGGAGATTTCTTTGGTCCATGCAAGTCACTGGGATTCTTCTTAGAACTACGGGCGGCGTATGGGCGGCCCATGATGGCAAGAAGAGGGATGACTTTCACGATGGAGTTTCAAGGAAGCGAAGGAAAAGAGGCCATTTGCGAATTTTGCGCAGAGATACGAAGTAAAAAGTAATTTTTTGCCCGAAGAATTGGTAAGGATACAGCCCCAAATTCTCCCTTTAGTTTCAAAGAAATCGTGTCTCGTCATTTGAAAGGCACAGTGTAGGCTGCACAGCTCACCGTAAATACTGCTCAACTCTGTACACAGTACATCCAACGCTCAATTCTGTGCACAGCACACCCTATATACATACTGCTCAATTCAGTACACAGTATACGTAAATAATGCTCGGCACAGTACATCGTGCACGGTGTTTAACTCGATGCATTGCACACCAAATGCTCAGCTCGGTGCACAGTTTACTATAAAAGCCGATACTTAATCACAAAATTCTCATCAATAGAGTAACTGCTGTTATTGTAATAAGCAGTTTTTTGAGCAAATGTTATTTCAAAGAAGGTTTTTTTTCTGAACGAATGCTTGCCGAAGTATTTTAAGCGCTTGTTCTGCGATGTTACTGCACGAGGCATTGTTTGTTCAACAATATTATTATTACTAGGGGAAACCGATGTCTAAAGCATTTTCAATCTCAAGATGGAAAATTCAATGATGTATTTTAAAAGCAGCGTGTGCGCGCTTCGATATTGGAGAAATAATCAGATACAAATTGCAGGTTGATTGAATTTACAAGAATATATAGGCGTTTCGACGAAGCTTCGGACTGCATTGAAAATCGGAACCGGACTAGCGTCTGCCACTTGTCAGCCATCAATAAACCGGCGGTAATTTCTGCTAGAGAAGAGCATAAAATGAATTCCTTTGTTTGTTGTTCTGCCTTCTTTGCGAAGTCTTGGCTTGAGTTGATTGCCAAAGCGGGTTTTAGCATAGAATCAAATCAGACAGAAACGAGTAAAAATGATCACGAATAATGAATCTAATTTCATTTGCATGAATCATTCAACTTGAACCAAGCTAATAGCTAATATTTTGAAATTTGAAATAGAACATTACTGATAGAATGAACAATTTTGAATAAACCAAATATCAGAAATGATGCTTAAAATATATTATTCACAGTCCGCATCACGAAGAAAAATCCAATATCAATATGCCTTCATGTTCTTAGGCCTCTAGATGAATTATGCGTAAAAAAGGCGGTATTAGCGTAAGATTGAATAGAACAATTAGAGATTTGCCTGAATTCTCAGCATGAGAACAAATTTCTCAACAAAACAGCACAAGACCTCATGGCAGGCCGACCTGCGAGTCAAGTGGGCGGGAAGTCACAGCAGCCGAGCTTGATGAACGAGGCTTTCAAGAACATCAATCTGTGCCATGTCGGGCAAACATCATGAGCGCCACGGGCTGGAGATGTGATGTAGGCATGTCGAGCGACTGCCGGAGATGGTCTAGTTTAGCATCAACTAGGGCTAGGGCTAGTTTAACATCAACGTTTAGGGCTAGTTCAGCATCAACTAGGGCTAGGGCTAGTTTAGCATCAACGTTTAGGGCTAGTTTAGCATCAACTAGGGCTAGGGCTAGTTTAGCATCAACGTTTAGGGCTAGTTTAGCATCAACGAGCAGCTGCTATTTCCATCAACCTGCCTGCCATTCAGTTCTAAGCATACCGCCCACGTCAGCATGAGTCACGTTGACATTCCCGTGCACCCTCATGGCTGCAATATTTCGTTCCTAAAGGAGATCAGTTAGTCAACGCATGAGATTTTTTTGAGAATTTTTCGCCAACCATTTGCAACAAATACACTGAAAGACGGATTGCTCGAATATTTGAACAATATAATTGAGTTTGGCAGTGCTTCGCAAGTAAAGAAATGAAATAACTTATCGGCATTTGCTAAAAAAAGTTACTCTACGTTGCGCGAAATCATCTCTTACGTCAACGATTTTACGTCATCTCGTATTGTTTTCCCGAGCACCGGAATTTCGAAGTTAAATCCTTGTATATCAAAGCAGGTTTGCCTCTCCTCTAACAAACAATATTCAATGGTTGATAAATCATAATCAAACTTGAATATGAGGCGCGTAACTATGATGGTGATATAATAATTCAGAGAACAAATTTAATAAATTATTAGCGATAATGTCAGATCTGCGTTGGCATTTCCTGTCCGGATATAATTTAAACCCCAAAGAGGCACATCGGTTTGTTATAGGTTTAGCGATGAATGTTTCGATAATTTAATATATATGTATTTCATGTAAAAATAATAAGTAAGAGACTTGTCTAACGCCTACTTATTCATGGAAAATTTGTACTACATAAATTTTAGAAAAACTGAAATAACAGATTCTGGTCTGTTTATTCTGGCTGACCTATAAGGACGTGAAAATTTTTTATGCAATGCTGTAATAGTACAACATGTTATCACTCATCATGATCTTATATTTAACGTTGATGAGCCATTTTTGCTAGTGAAAATGTGAATTTCATCATATTTCAAACGAATTCAACTTCTATTGTTGCAATATTGTTATATTTTATCATATTATACTAATGACTAAAGTAATCGAAATATTGTGACGATACATGATATAGTTATAACAATATTGTGACGATACTGATTAAATTCAATTGAAGTTAACTCACACTTGACATTATCAAGTGCAAACATGACTTGTTAACTTTTCATATGAGATCATGATTAATGATCACATTCATCAAAGGAACAAGCGAATAGCAGGAAAATAAATCGATTGTTGCACGAAGAACGTGTCTACAACAAGTCGTGATTATCATTGGAGGCTTGGTACGGTAATGCATGTGGTTTTCCAGCACGGCTGTCACCGTGTGACAAATATGAGCAGCGCTAGCACCCTGCAGCCCTGTATATCAATAAGGGTTATTGCAGCAGCCGGACTGAAGTGATCTAGTACTTGTACATTGCGTGCCACTTCAACTGTTCATTTGATGGGCGCTGTCACTACACCCGCATTTACCTTCTCGATTAGCGGCCTCTGTTGGTTTTGCTCTGCACGACATCGAGCCGAACACTGCAAGGTTCTAGCATACAGCGCAACATTTGGTTGTGAAATAAGTTAGAACTGCTGTAGAGTGAATTAAAATTCGTCATTAATTTGCGGTTCTTGCTTCTTTTGCGCAGGTCACCGACAGAAGTGAGGCAAAAAATTCATAAAATAATTCAAATATGAAAATATTCATCTCAAATAATCATTCATTCCCATGCATCACATGGCTCTGCTGTGCATTTTATTGACCAGCCAAATGGAAGACCTCACCTCCAGATTGAGTAGACTTATAATGCTTCACGAAATTAGCGAAGCAAGTTAATTGAATATATATATATATAATTATGCTCATTGCAGGCGTAAATGGAAGGCTCTCGTTACACATCGGTAAATGCGTTTTTCTCACGCTATGTATTGCAGATCGAATTCTGACCGTGATAGAAGCTTTTGCTCAAATGAAGTGCACTGTTTGTTTAAGGCTAGGAAATTACACTTATTGATTTGAATAAAAAAGTTTAGGTTTTGGTGATTTAATTCGTATTTCTTGAAAACAAATTTAGCCTATCAACAATTCTGGCAATTTTCCAGCTGATTTTAGGTTAAATTGTGGAAAGAATATTGAGACCTTGAGAGTGATGAATATCCACCGCAACGAATGAACAGAAGTAGTCACTATAGGCCAACTTCTGGGCACGAAGAGGAGCACTCATGGCAAAAGCAACACAGACACACATCAAAACACAGTAATATCATCCTCATGTTGAAATGATAGAAACTAAGCTCTCAGCAAAGTTCTAGATAATCCTCCATTTAGTTATGTTTTTTTTTCATGAAATAGAGCTGACGTATAAACAAGTAAAATAAATCACCATTTCAGGGCAAGGAAAACGCCTCTAAAATTTCTCTTCTGGAAGACGGAAAACGGAAGCTATTCCGAGACGACATATTCTTTCTTCTCAGAAATAAGGATACTTGGCTAAGCTGCTTGTCCGCCATTCCATATATAGCTGGCCTCCTGGCTATCATAGCAGGAATATCGGCGGCCGATGATCGCGCAACTCGTGGCCGCCGATATTTACACCAAAATTTGTATGGGAATGTGTTAACGTTCTTGAATTGCCAGGAATTCTATGCGTGATTATTTCTTATGGGTGAACTGGATTGCAAATTTGCAGTAAAAGAAAATCCTCAATTATGGCTTTGCCAGCGACGTCCTGTGCTATTTATCTAATAAACGTTCTAAATATTATGTTATATTAACTCAATATAAATATTCGGTCAATATTCAATTCATGTTATGTGTCACATCATCCATTATTAAGAGATTAGGCGTAGCGGTTAATGGTGTCAATTACCAACGTGGAAAATTCGATAATCAAATTCTTATTACTAATATGGAATCTACAGATTTACATTGAACTCTTAATCTAGCAAATGTAATCAATGCATTTTCTATCCAAAATTCACTGGTTTTATTTTTTTGCAGACTGAGAGTTTAACGCCACCAGGGACCAAATTAAACTTAAATAAAATTAAATTAAAAAAGTAACGCATTTAATTTTAAAAATAGAGCGCAATACACAGAACTTAGAGCTGCAATAACTGCAATAAAAATGACAACTCAGAAGTTCGCGCTAACTTGTAGTGGGAGAACTGGTATAATCTAAAATAATCCAGGATATAAATGCGAATTTCAGATAATGGAAATAATTGAAAACACTGAAACTTTTGATGGAGTTCGCCAAGTTGGTCTCAGCCGAGAGCGGCGAGCAATGTCAAAAACTTTAAATTTTTCATAAGTCTCCAGGAAAAATCTGCGCCTTTAGATAAATTAAATGATTAAAAGCTAGAGACAGATACTGGGGCTAAAAGTTAAAGCCGTTCTGACATCGGCCCGCCGACAGCCGTCCACAGGACGCCTATAAACTGCCTGTTATTTTCATCAAGGATGCATATAACAAAGTGAGCAACGCATTGCAGGAAAAGAACCTCAGCTATGGTGAAATACTCGCTTCATAAGCCATAATAAGGATAAAAGTATATTTACCTTTATAAGACAAAGTTATAATTGTGTCGTATATTCCTCAGTAAGACAGAACGAATTGTTTGTTGCAGTGGAAGACATACAAACTGTCGCTTAACAGTCAATCAAAGCATAGTGATCCGCGCCCAAATAGTGTAAGTTCTGCATGGAAGTTTTTATTGTTTGATTAGCTCGCAAAGCAGTGATTTATCGATGATTACGAGTGAAAAATGACTTGGTGCAATATTGATGAACCAGCAGGTTTCCATTCATTTTTCAATTGTTAAAATATTACAAATCTCTAGGATGAAGTTCTTCCTAGACGCTGGAATTTGGAAGCACCTCGTGAATTAACACTGTTATTAATGTGGCAGAGCTTGCCGCCGCCATCGTCAGCCCTACACACACGAGGGTTGGGCTGACAGGCAGGGTCGGGCTGACAGGCAGGGTCGGGCTGGCAGGCAGGGTCAGGCTGGCAGGCAGGGTCTGACTGGCAGGCAAGGTCGGGCTGGCTGGCAGGGTCTGGCAGGCAGGCAGGGTCGGGCTGGCTGGCAGGGTCGGGCTGGCAGGCAGGGTCGGGCTGGCAGGCAGGGTTGGGCTGGCAGGCAAGGTCGGGCTGGCTGGCAGGGTCTGGCTGGCAGGCAGGGTCTGACTGGCAGGCAAGGTCGGGCTGGCAGGCAAGGTCGGGCTGGCTCGGGCTGGCAGGCAGGGTCGGGCTGGCAGGCAAGGTCGGGCTGGCTGGCAGGGTCGGGGAGTACGCACGCTGAGCGCGGGTTTGTTTTTGCGTAGACGCGAGGGCTCATTAAGGCGAGTCTGCCTCGTGATTTACGGCGGACTTGAGTCATGACGAATCACGAGACTTCGTCGTCACTTCATTAGCAGGTCCCCAGGGTCTCGTTCCACCGATTAGTTAAGCAGCAAGCGTCGCAAAAATGAGCGCCTTTACCCCTACTGTTAATTAATATAAAATTTAGGTACGCCAACCATAGATAAATAATTGTAATTATCACTTATGGGCCTATTATTCGAGGTTCAAATAAGGAATTGTAAACCAGCAAAAGCTTCATTATTTTCAGCGATCTATTCAACCGCTGGTGACGAACGAATTCATCAATAGCGTTCTTCTACCAAAATAGATACAAGTTTTAGTCATTACGCCAACACATTTTGGCCAAAACGCCTACATACATGTATGTATGTTTGTTCATAACGCTCACATATGTAGGTACAAGTTTTGGACATAACGTTGTAGAAGTCTTTGTTTAAATTGTATTTTATTGTTCACACAATGGGCTTAAATTAGTAACTATTTATGCGTTTTCCAGTCAATCTAAAACTGTTTTAGAGAGTGTTGGAATCCAGGTTAGAGGTTTTGATTATAACCTGCAAGCTTTGGTCATTACGCCTACACATGAAGGTGCAAGTTTTGGTCACTATTATTCTACGAAGCATGAATAAAACTTTTGGTTTGTAGGTTTGTTATAAAGTCTAAGACTTCCTAATTCTCGCTAATATTGAACTCTGCTCGAGATCTTTATCACTTCTAACGTTGCCACGAGGTTAAATCAGAATTTCAACTTCCGTATTAAAATGATTACGTTAATTTATCGATTTTCTATCATCTGATACAAATTAGGAATTTGCCAGGTTGACTTTTGCCAGAGTGGCTATACTGGCACGATGATAATACGGTTCTCTTTTAGTCAAAACAGCGAACTAGTTAGCAAAGGGGCAATGACAACACATGGAGATAAATTCTATAGTTACTGTATTATAGGAGGAAAAGATCTAGTCTAATACAATGGAACAGTCGGCAGAGCACGGTTTACACGAATTATAGTACTATACTGTCACACCAAAAATATGTAGCTCAGACAGAATACACATAAAATCCTATCCCGACCTATTCACCCAGTTTTTACAAGATAGTTTCTAACAGTTTCCCGGAGTACATCACCGAAATTGGAAGACGTGAGGCCAATACGCAGCGGTGGCGAGTTTCCCCAGGCTAAGTGACGGCGAAGATTATAATTCGGAAGTCTTCAGTCCGCGTTCCCGGGTGTGCGTGTTATTTGGAGTGATGCCTTCTTCCTTGCCGTAGATACTAGATTCCGGAATAAAGTTCTGTCTCGGTGTACATAGGTTTCTCGTCGATGAACGATTGTCGATAATCAGGATTTGGACAGCAGAATCTTCGCAGGTCGGGTAGTATCGGCTTCAAAATAACTCCGGGTTCCAGCACGACTAGTCGTTGAACGATTGCCGGTAAATCAAGATTAGGACAGCAGAATCTTCGCAGGTCGGATAGTATCGGCTTCAAAGTAACTCCGGTTTCCAGCACGACTTCGTCACAGATTACCCAGCCTCCAACACGAGACTCCTTCACAGATTATTGACACACGTCCGTACGCAGCGCTGTCCGCCACGCTCTGAGCTGCTTCTCCTACTACCTCCCTCCTTTTATAGCCCCATTCGCTACCCGCGCGGGGCGTCGTATACCCGCTTGTTTTCAAACCGTCGGCTTATGAAATCTTCAACGGTTCTACATATATTCCCAATTTTATGAATTTCTATCCTTATCATGCCAGCTGCATTTTTCTAAAATTCGAGTCATCCCAGTGAAATCAGAGCTTCTTGGAAATTTGTTAGCGTGGGTGATGATGAGCCACTCTGCAGTCTTATATGGATTCACAACAAAAAAGATTTCAATACTTCAAGACAACTTGAATCTCGCTGCTTGTGGCCATCATTCATATACCTAGAAAAAGCTAACGTTTTTTATCGAATATTCTATACGGAGCGCGTCGTAGTTTTGCTGACTTATTAAGAATTATTTTGATGAGACCAGGTCATTAATTGTAACTTTTCTTGCAGACAAATGAGCTGCAGATTCTATCTAATTTGTAGCTGCTTTTTAATTTCAGTCACCAGAGCTCAATTTTTATATCCTCCAATGCCATTATCTCTGTTACGATGAATGTGCCATTGACACAGTAATTATATTTTGTAGGCTAAGTTATATTTTCTCCTTTATTTGACTTGAGACCGTCGATATCATCCCACTGGTGGAGTTACCAATTCTGCTCCCGAACATCCACAGAAAACTAAAAAAACACGCCAATCGCGAAATAGTTAAAAAATCATCCAAACATGAGGTTTTAAATGCTATTTTAATCAGACATCTTTCATTTTCCACTAACGATCTATGCTGTAGGTCATATAGTTCACTTCTGGTACACATACGAAAATTGGTTCTGCGTAAACTCGGACATAAAAACAAACGGTTGGCAAGTGCGTATGGATTTAAATATCTTGCCCATGTTGTTCGGAAAACAAGCTTGGGAGTCAGCATAGAGATCCATAACTCAGTGAACACATAAGTCACATAAGTATTGACGGCCGAAGTAGTTCAGAAGTAGAAACTTTTTACAAACATTTTACGAAATTTTTACAAAATTTAAAAGATTTCTCAAAAACTTTCCCGTATGAAACATTGGCACCTTCGGTTGAAGTTCTTCTTTCACTTCTTCACATGGAATATAATTAAAAAGCAATGGTTTGAAGCAATTTCAAAAGCACTTCCAGTGATAGAAAAATTCAATCACTTGGCCATGAATGGACGTTCAATCGAGCTGCTCGAAAGCAACTTTTAAGGAAGACTTGTTCGTGGAATCGCACAAAAAAAGGCTTACATAAAATCTAGAGTTTATTAAAACCAAGCATTGAAAAAGTTCATTAATGAATTCAAGAGAATAACTAAGATCGTCATTACAAAATAGTCTGGGTATAAATAATAAAATAATAAAAGCATCACAAGCTTCAGTCTGTCTGGATATTGAAAGCATATTTTCTCTTCAATTCGAACATGAAAGTTGGTTCGCGATTTTGTGAGTTGTCAGAGAAATCAAAAGGTACAATCCCATTAACAGACAGGGGAGATGGACAAGAGACGCATGGAAGATAGAGCTTCCAGGTGAAAAGCCCATACAAGCTATAAAAAAGCTTCGCAGGCGTAATAGGTGACACGTATGAACGTAATAGTGGCAACAAGTATAACGAAAATTAATACAAATATTCCATTCTAGAGTAAAGGCAGTAAGTAAAGCATTACAGAGGCTTTAGAGTATCGGAGAAAGCTCCAGAGAATCATGCCAGAAGTTAAGTAGTTACAGTCGCAAGTGTACCAAGAGGAGCCTCTCAAATGGAGAAGAAGGATCAATTTATTTTCATTGATCACATTATGGTTGATAGCATTTTTAGCGGTAAGAATTTGCGGTAAAAAATGATTTAATCAGCATTTTCGCATTACTTCTGCAAGTAGCGTCATATTTGAGTTGACACGAAACAAATTGTAGCAGAAAATTCTTACATTAATTGTCTAGGAGCGTGACGTCCTGTAAAAACAGATGCTTTAATCCAAAATTAATTTTATTGAAAATTAATTTAATTAGGGATTTAAGCCAGGTGCAGGGCACCTTGATTGAAAAATGTGTAATAGTAAACACAGCTTTAAGAAAGCATTTCTTTTCTCCTTTGCAACACCCGTAATGAGATCGTTCAAAGAAAAGGTTTTTCAGTCCGTCCTAAAGACGAAAACATACAATAAATTCTCAGTGCTACGTTGAATGATCAAAGCTGAAGGTTACAGCTGAGAAACACAGCACTCAGCTACACTAGAGGTGCAGTTCAAGTGTTTTATTATTCGCTTTATATCATTTTAATGCTTCGTTGTGACATCAACAGCGTTGCTGCACGAGTGACATTGAAAAACGATGCGCTAAATTCACATTTATGTTCCCAAAACCCAAAAAAAGGTGAATATTCTTCCTTGAAATGAAGACACCAAACGATTATAAAAGTGAAATGTAATGTAAATGATTTTTGTACAATTTGATAGTGAGTTCAAAATGTCGTAATAGACAGCTACAAAATACTTACCATGCAGAACATTGAGGGGACAGAGGATTAGCGTTTTAGACGTCGGACGTCGGTGTCCTGGAGGCATACCCTAGGTGCACTTGTAATGGTCGCAGTAATTCTATAGAAAATAATCTGAAAATTTTCATTGCATTTCCCCATAAAACCTTGCTAATATATAGATATAAAAATTAAAAAAAATCGTGAATTGTTAAATAAATAAATTATGAAATAAATAAATAGCAGGAAAAATAAATCCTTGCTAAGAAACGATTTCGAACGTCGTAATATATAACAATTCTGAACTCAATCTGCACATCTGGCCATGAGAAATCGGGCCGATAATTTGAAAGTGAACTCGAACTATATTTCATCTTGAAATTAAAAAAGACAAAATCGGTAAACCTATTGTATTCTATCGCTTAGCTTAACCATAACGAAGGTTGAAAAACGAACGGTCTTGATTTCCCCAGTGAACTTTTGGTAAAACATGACCGGCAAGCTGCGCCGGTACAGCTATAGCTTCATAAATCAAAAATTTACAAAACAACCCGAAAAATATTTAACTCGCCCATTACATGAAGTTTGCAAAGTATGAAGAAGCATTTATTTCCAGCGTAGTAAAAATGTTTTCATTTTCACAGAGCGTGTAGTTTAATAAAACCGCTCAAGTCACGCGACATTTTATAAAACTCTGAAAAATTTAGGTAATATTTTTTGGAATATTTAAATTTTCGGTTCAGCTTGAAAATTCCTTCTTTCCGACGTTAGAAGACATTTCTGAAACGAATCAATCGTAAACATTTGCTGAATTCTAAATAATATATCGACAAATGTAGACTTTCCATAGCAAACACACGCCTGGTAGGTAAACAGGAGCAGCGGTAGCCATATTGAAACTTACCGTTAACATTTTCCAGTCCTATTGATATATTTAAATTTTATTCATTATGACCACAATTCGGAATCCTTGCGCGTGGTTGGCCTAGGACCGATTATCGTTCGTATCGTTCTCCTAAAGGACGAGACAAGGATGTATGATTGAAAAACCTGCGAAAACTATTCGTAATAAACAGGTATGCGATAAATCCTTTAATGAAAAAGCTGAAATAAAACAAATATTTTAATGGTTTAATGACGATTCGTTTTCAGGGTTGCTCGAAGAAAACCAACGACAATGTTGGTGCTGCTCTCTCGTATGTTTTCATGACCCTCCTGCGAGACCGACTTCGGTAAATTAAACAGAGCCTTAACCCCAATCGTCTCGGGTGCTATTAAAAATGGACATATTTCGAATAACCTCTATGAAATGTAATGAAAATTCCCACAGGTTTGTTGGATGAGATATTCCTCAAGTGAGCTTCTAGTCTGGTGACTTTATTTTTTGGTCTGCCATTCTTCTCAAATAATCTTTTTTGGATTTATTAAGCTGTAAAAAATTTTAGGTTCTTCTTTCCTCTACCTTATAAGGCCCCGGTTCTTGAAAAAATTTGGGCTAGGGATGAAATTGTAGCTTGTGTATCGCACCTGGTTGGTTGACGCATTGTCATTCGCCATCACTGCGTACTCTGTTTTGCTTGGGACGATTCTCTGCCATAAATTGTACGCTTGAATGCACATTACGGAATATAAACATATTAAGAATAATCATAAAATAATTATTTATTAACAAAGTTCCGATCTCTTCTCACTCGAGTTAGTCGCATAATTGTAGAAAAACATGTTTTTTAAGCAAAGAACTCAAAATGTTATTTATTTCATAGAAAATATGCAGACGACTTTGGCTGATTTAAGAATTTTTTTCTACAGCTTTCTTCCAACATTAATTATGAAACCACAGCAATTGTAATTAAGTTAATCTATTCTTTGATCATCAACCGAATCTATTTTGTAGAACAAAAATGTACCTTCTGTACGTTTATTGAGAGTCGCGCGCAAACTCTTCCACAAGGAAACTTTAGAGGCTGTCAAGAAGTCACCAATGCGATCCCAAAATTGTATTGCATTCAAGCGACAATTTGAATTACATTTCACTTTCAGACATTTATGGACAGAGCGAGAAGGAAAAATTAAGGATGAGCCCTTAATTTACGGCATTGGATTTTTAAAGTTCTCAAATTTGCGATAAATATGAGGTCAAATTATTTGATAAACAAAATTATTATTAAATTATTTGAGTACAAATGCGCTGACCCGAGATGATTTTAATTTTGAGTTCAAGTGTAATATCTCACGTTGGTCATTTTAATGTTAAATGATGTTATTTGAAGCATGTTAAGCCTAAACAATGCTTCATCTAATTACTAAATAAACCTTCAGGAATTAAATTTTTGTTAAACCTTCATTATATGTAGCAGAATTAAAATTTCATCGTTAAAGAAAATAATAATTAATTTTAATTTGTGTTCATTATTTTTAATAACTCGAGAGATAAATGATAGTACATGATAATAAAGAAGACTCTTTTAGGAGGGATTAACACGAGACTTTATTCATTCCGAATATTTTAAATTTTCACGGTAAAATTACATGAGGATGCTGCATAATTTAATGTTTATTTTTTCATGTATCACTTGCTAACTCTTTCTCGAATTGATATCCGTGGGAATTGCATTGCTAATGGAATTTAACTCACAAAAATTATTCAGTTCACTATTTCTGATCTACAATACATGATACCTTCGAATTTTTTTTTGCTCGTTTCAAATGAACGAGTCCCGTTTCAATTTTCAATAAAGCAAGAAATATTTTAGTTCATTCCCCCTCATGTGTATTTTTAAATTCAACAATTTTATGCAATAAATGAATAGAAATTCCATTGCTCCTTCGTAATAGATTTTCCGGAAAGAGAACATAGCAATTGACGATTGCAGATCGTTGTAATGTAGGTAGATGAGCTGTCATTGAATTTTGAAATCCACGTGGTTTTGATTTATTACTGCGATGAGTGTATTCATAGTATTTAGAGAATACTGAGAGGCATGAATGCGTAGTATTGAATGATTTATGTGGTGGATGAATTCGTGGTATTGAGTGATGGCTGTCATGGATGAATTATTATGCTGGAACCTCGATAAAAAAATTAAAAAGTTTCATTCATGCACAAGACGGCTGTTTACTAGGATAAGATACAAACTAACGACGTGAACATTTATAAATTTTATTGTCTTTACATATTTGATTTTTATACCCTATTCTCACAAATTATTGCAATCTAAAAAATCAATGTATAATATTATGTAACTAAAAAATATTATTCTATTAAGGTTACCATCTATATAGTAATTCAAGTTATCAAGCGAGGCCCTGACTCATTGCAAGATAAATTTCTTAATTTCTTTCTGAGGTTTGTAAAATGTATTTGTATTTCTCAATATGTGACAAAGAATCGATAAAATATTCAAATATTAAATACACATAAATTTTGAATTATTAATTAAATTATTCATCAATACAAATATCAATTAAATCATTAATTATTCAATAACACGACCGGATTTAACCCTAAAAAATATATCGAATGTCCCCCAATAAAATTTTCACTTGGACTTTTATTTAAACACTCATTTAGGTTCCACCGTTGCAAGAAAATTGGTTGAGAATATCGAGAACTGTTAATCAATGATACAGAAACATATCTTACATTTTTCAAACAAAAACTGAAACTTCTATTCAACGCATATGATATCAATTCGCGAACTTTAGCATGTTTTTTATGTGCTTTAAAATAAAATTATTATTAATTAAATATTAATTAATATTAATTAATTATTATTATTAATTAATATTAATTATTAATTAATTATAATAAAAGTGTGCATTAAATTATAAATCTCTTTCGGTCGAAGAATATTTTAAAATTTATTATATCAAATTAGTCAAAGGAGTTTCGAGGTGAATGCCGGCATTTGATTAATGTAAATGTTTAACCAAAATATTTCACTTTAATTATTTTCAACCTGCAGTATTAAAAATCAAGGCCATCGCTTCCACGTGCCAAAGTTTAATGAAATTAATTATCTACAAAGGAAATATTTCAATAAATAAGAAGAATCTATCAGATATATTACAAAATTATTTAATGACATACTCCCGAAACGAAAAACAATCTATATACTTTCGAAATGCTGTGAACGATTTGCAATACTACACAAATTTAGCTGAGAAAATTACGGAAAACACATGGATGAAATGATTTTGGATTCCGGCAAACGGAAGGGTTTTGTGCAAGAATTGAGTGGGGTAATGAATGAGTTCAGCTCATTAACTCAGCTCATTAACTCGGAGAGGTAATGAGTGATTTCAGCCATACGGTGATCATTGTATGTTAGTACAAGAATTGGGCAGATAAGGACATGGTCCCGACACACAGAACATGCAGAAGTTAATTTCGCCCAACTTGCTGGCGAATTGAGCTTTCAATTGTAAAATTTGGTCATTATTAGAAAGCTGATAATTGGTAAACATTTAATAGGTTTAGCAAACGGATATTTTGACATATTTTGAATGCTTTGTATTGAAACAAACGGGATAGCACCACATCAAATAAATTTCATGGAACAATCATTTTTAAGTCTAAACTACATTACGCGATAATCTTTTCATTATAAACTATCATCGATGGCCAACATAATTACATGGATCCCTTAGCCAGGGCATCAGCCCGGCAAGCGAGTCATCTAATACACTGACGAAGATTATCCGTCAAGAAGAACCGTGCATTCTTTTTATCATTGGGGAAGGTGAAGTTTTTTCCTGAGGAGAAATTTTTCGTTTGAAAACTTTGTTGTGAAGAACAAGGTGCAGTCATAAGAGTCGACTTAACACGGTACGACACTCTCACGGCAGCGACGCACGACAAGGCTTCTACGGCCGGCAGCCCCACGAGGTACGTCACGATGAGCGTGAGCAGAACGTGCGATCCGAAGCACGCGCGGCACGTCGAGCCCGTCTGCATGGCCTGGGGCAGTTCACCTGATCATGTGTGAAAAATATGAAGAAATTATCTGTTCTCAATAATAAATATGAATAAATTAGGAGAAGTTTTTGATGCGAAGAAAATAGATTGTTATATTAGAAAATAACTGATCATTTGAAAACTGTCAAAATATATGACTCTTTAGAAAAAAATGGAAAAATGATAATGATGAATTAAAGTTTTGTTGGGAAAGGAGCATATTTCTCATAATGCTTTATGATGAAAGGTATCTAAGTATCTACATTATAAAAAGAATCTGCATTCTCATGTGATCAGAAAATGCAGAAGCAAATCAAAAATAAAGAATACACAATATGGAAAGCAGGTGGGCTCTGCATCGCTCAATAAATAATGGAATAAGCAGACAATATAAATTGATTACATTTTCTAGCTGAAAGGCAACGAGGAAACGATCTTTCCCATTGTTCCATTAAATCAATAGAGAAACAGGTTAAAGCTGTTATTTTTATTTTCATTTATCATTAACTTCGCAATTATTAAATTCTTTCTGGTGAAATCTGAAGCATATGAAGTAACATCGACATACGGTGGCCCGCAATTACAGATCTGAATTTTATCATTTGCTAAGTAAGGAATTTGCGCTTACAGCAAAAATACGAAAGAATATCTCTCAGAATTAACGCGGTGCTCCAAATAGCTTCAAATCCAGGGGTTGGCGTTTAAATAATTAGATTCAAATACAGTTTTTACAATGCGTTGTAAGTTCCACACAATCTTGACTATAATACAATAACTATCGTAAAGTTTTCGCACTACAGTTGTGAGTTCACGCAATCTCGACCATAATAAACAATACCTACTGTAAAATTTTTACAATGCGGTTGTGACCTAACACCATCTTGTCCATAATACAATACCTACCGTAAAGTTTTTACAATACGGTCGTTAGTTCCCCGCCGTCTTGACCATAATATACAATAACTACCTTAGAGTTTTTAAGGTTGTGAGTTCAACACCATCTTGACCATAATAAACAATAACTACCGTAAAGTTTCTAAAATACGGTTGTGAGTTCACGCCATCTTGACCATAATACAATACCTACCGTAAAGTTTTAACTATTCGTTTGTGAGTTCTCCATCATCATGACCATAATACAATACCTACCTTAAAATTTTTACTATGTGGTTGTGAGTTCCTTGCCATCTTGACCATAATACTATATAACCTACCGTGCAGGACGGTGAGGGTAACAGAGGCCTCGCGCATGCCCTCGGGACTGCAGATGTAGACACCGGAGTCCTGAAGGCGGACGTCTTCGATCCTGAGGATGCTGGTCGTGGTCGCGCCCTTCGTCGTGCTCACGCTCACGCCCTGCCGTGACCCGTCGAACGTCACCACCTTCAGGAGCATTAATACAGAAAATTTAGCAAGGAATAATGAGCGAATAGTTTTTATATTATTTATATTTACCTATTAACTTGTATCGTTATTTTGTGGCTTGATCCTTATTCGCTCTTGATATTTATGGTGCAAAATTTAAAGGGACTGAGAATGGTGTATCGAGTTTTTAAAGATGTATTACCGATCAATTAGACGATTTTTTTACGTTCGTGTTATTCGTACTTTACTACATTTTTTAGTTGAACTTTTCTATTATTCAATAGGTTCATGTGCTAAAACATCAACCGCATTCTGGAATTCGCGCGGTCGTTTCAAATTCAGACAAGGTTATTAATTCAGCGACGTTACTAGCCTTGGCCTGGCGCAGAGAGCTGAGATTCTATGCATATTGATGCCCATAAATATTGTGCCTGTGCAATTGATACCTCATGAAAATCTTGATCTTATTCTTATTCAAAATCTAGGCTTACCAAAATCTCTGTAAAATTTTTTTTTACATATTGAGCGGAGTCATATATGAGCCTCCCCAAACAGAATGTTGAGTTTTTTCATTTTATATCGCCATTATATTTAGCGGTAGAGGTGTAATCATTTAGCCTATCATGAAGAAAATTTAAGCGAAACAGTAGCCCGATAATTAAGTATGGACTGAATTGGCGGAATGATACCGGAATAAGGCAGTTTGTCCAGGCCAGGCGCTTGCAAGAGGCGCTATTGTCTTATAGAGAAGCATCTTCAGTCCCTGCACAAGAATTGCAGTCGCATTCGCAATTGCTACCCGTTTTTATATGAAGTCAAGTGAGATTTATCATAAATAAATTAGAACTGGAGCGATATTCACCTTAGCAGTTAAACAAACAAACAACAACGCAACCACGTGATTGGAAGAATAAATTTTATGACCTGCACATGGTTCAACGATTTTTTATTCCAAGCAACAAATAATGAAAACGTCAACTTGCTTTGCGTGCACTTCGACATGCTTGCGTGACTGTGTTTCCATTACTGAGCGTTGTCTCTATTTCAGCACACGTGAGTTGCCAGAGCTTCAACATGCGAGCGTTGACTTTAATCCTGTACTCGCCGGTTGCTTTTGTTTCAACATGCTTATTTTGCATGCGTTTCAACACTCGTGTAGTGCGAGTGCACAGTGCTCGAGTCGTGACCCACGTATTGAATACTCCCGGGTTAATATGGATACTTCAACGAACATATTTTTAAAGTATTGAATGCTTGAAAAATACATGAAAACGTTAGTGACACTTGTTTCTAAATAGCGACTATTGTTACTTTTGTTTGAGTGTCAACCGCCGTCAACAGGGTACCTGCATGCAAGCCCTGATGGAAGCAAGACGCCGTGCGCGGAAAAATTTGTACTTGGCTAGTCCAGTTACACGTGATTCTGTCTTTGACTCATTCAGTGCAGTGCATTAGTTGGAAAAAAATTAATTTTATTTCTTGAATTTTCATTCTGGAGGCTCACGCTCATGTGGTCTACGTGGAAATTTGAAATTTGACCGAAAATTTTTAGTCAACCGTTCAGTACCCCTATTAAAAATTTCGTTTAGTTTGTTCCAATTATTGGAAATTATGTTCCGTTTTACTGTAACGGAGACCTTAAAGATTAGGTTAGTTTAAGTATTGATTTCGAGAGACATAAAGAAGCATGAAAAGCTGAACTTTTCACAGCTCAAGTGAGACGGAGGTGACTCAAAGGGTGTTCTGGGCTACTGTATGCTCACAGTAACCAGAGTGCAATTCACTTTTTGTTATCTTTTGATTTAATGCATGCCATGGGCCATTTTGAAAGTTAATGCATGCCTCGTTACTATTTTGGTCTGACCCAACCGTTTAAGTCGTCTCTGACGCATTGATATACTTGGCAGTATTGCCGGCTTTCGAGCCCTTAACTTTACGCCCTGTGGCGCTTTAACCCTATTAACTTAGCAAAGTTGGGTCGACCAGTCATTCATTAATATACTAACCTTTGCACTCAATTGCACTGTCCAACACCTTTGTACCTCTAAAAGGCTTTAAAGCCACTTCTAAATTGACCCCAGCGGTAATAAATTAGAAGGTTAGTCTCGAAATATTTAATCTTAACTTTTCATAAATTGAGCAATATATCTTGATCCTCATAATGATTAATTGCATATGATACAATAGCACTTGTTCCATCAATCTAATCTTGGTTTGTAACTGTTAATTTTACAGTATAACCTCCGGTGTATTCTCGTACGTCGCATCTCTTTTGCCGTGTGCTTCATGCCTCCAGTGCAGCCAGCGCGACATTATTTGTGCTGTACGCGTTATTTCATTTGAGGTTAGATTGGGAATATGCGTTCGCTGTCAAGTTTTGTACCGCTGAATTGGAATTGTTGAGCATAATTGATAAACTCATTTCTCAAGCTCCGGCATTTATTTAGCAAGGTCTCTTTTTCTACTTTCAGTTCCCTAAACTGCATCCACAGCAGATCCGTTATTCTACTTCGCTGGAGCCGAAGTTTACCCTTTGGAGTTTCAATAAAATTGATAGCCTTTATGTACGTTATGTAATTAATAGCCGTTATGTATGAATTCCTTACACTGCCATGATTTAATTGGAAGTGTCTATTGCACGTAAGATAATGTGCATAATTTGATGAAGTGCCTAATTCGGAAAAATTTTTGCCACTGAGGATTGATTGTCTTTGCTTTTTGTTAGCCTCAAGTTATTTACAGCAGTGTGTGAAAATACAGATAGTAGCTCGAGAAATATAAAATAACTAAATATTAATAAGTTTCTTCATAAACGAGCCCAGACCACAACCTTATAATATGGTTAGTATAAGCGACGTTATTTTCAACCGTAGGTACGGTTTACTTCGTTTTTATTAATGTTGGGCGTAGATTATTGAATCTATTTGCAAATCTTCGTTTTCAAAACACGTTTCTAACAATGTTTCAAGAGGCATCGCGAAAGGTAAAGCAGGTACGCAAAAATACTTACAATGCTTCATAACTCAAAAGTTTGTCACGAACAGAATGTAACATATGTAGGTATTCATTGGTGCTCTGAACAAAATTGTTCGTCTAAAAAAAGCAATTCCTCGGATCACAGACTGCCCCTTACCTCAAATCTGTATATGTAAGAATCATAGCAATTATAGCGAACAAGGGTAGAATGAGGATAACAATAAATAGTCAACTGTGTCTACAACGTTAAATTACAAATGTTAATTGGAATACATATTGTGTCTATATAAGCGTAACTGATTAAAGTCCAGTCATATAAACTCTGAACTCGCTGCGCCAGTCAAGACGTACAACGCCTGCCTGCCTTCTCCAACTTCGAACAGGAATCGGCTGTAGCTTAGGCAGAACTGAATCAGTTTCCTCAGTTGGGCTGGACGTTGGGCATTCATATGTATTCATAGTTATTTTCTGTATTGTAACTGCGTCGACCAACCATCGATGCAACCAAATTTATTAATTGTTTACAAAATAATAATAATAATAATACTATAGAAGTAATAATATATAATTCATATAATTGCAAGTAATATAATTTAATCAGTTACATTTATTTCAGAATTTGAATTAAAGAAAGTACACACGACTACTTAAAGCTAAGTACGAGTACGAGTACGAATTTAACAACGAGTATTAAGTATAATTAAAGAAATTTATTCCATTAGTAGAAAAAAGCAGATTGATATCAATCAATTAAATCATTGTAATGCTACAAGGCGCTATTTTACCAATGTCATAACATCAAATATTTGGATTACATAAAAAAAATTTATGAGTGAGGAAAATTTAGTAGGGTAACGTGGGGCAGCGCGCCCCCCACTTTTTTTAAACTAAATTTTTGATGAAGTTTTAATTGATACGAGGTGGTTCTTTGTTTTGTTTACAGGTGCAACTAATGAGGAATGTATGATGTGAATTAGACGCCTATAGAGTTATTCAATTTTTAATGAAACACTATTTTGTAAAAAGTGTCAAAATGGGTATTTTTATCTGGACTAAAACAGTTCTTCGCAAAGAACTTAATAACGCAAACACTTAGCAAAACGTAAATCCGTACACTTCATCCCAGTGAAACTGTCGACCGGCGGTAGAGAACACGGACCAATATCTGCCATACTTAGCGAGAAACCCGCTATGGGCCCGTGACCCGCAGTGGGCTCGCTGCCCCATGTTACCCTATCAATGAAAAAAATGCATTCGAATCTGACTGACGTAATTCACTGAGACAATGCTCTCAAACATCATGACATTATATTATAGAGCGTCATCCCTCCTATCGTCAGAATTGCAATGCACAGATAAGATAATACTCAGATTGATAGCATAGCACCTGATCGATAGCATCACCACATCACCTGACAAGCGCAGCGATAAATACTATCTTAGTAAGTAATATTTTTTATATATTAGAAGAATTACACTAGTAATCAGAAATATATTTTGCTGAGTAGCATAAAAAACAATCTGGTTGACTTGGATATCAATTTGCCTTTGAATTAATCATTTTCCGAAGGAAAAACAATTTCCAAAAGTTTTATCAGAGTCAGAGGTACACTGGCGCTATCTCTTTCACGGAAACATGGTCTCATCAGTAGACCTCCGTACGTTGTTCGGCGCAGTCGTGGTAAAACACGAAACCAATTTAAAAATCATTAACCTGTTGTTGAAGTCCTCGGAAAGCACGTTCTGGTGATTCCCTGACCAAATTTGATTATGAGGTGACGAAAAAATACGTAATTTCAGTGCAAAACTTCCGCTTTCGTGGTCTTTGGTGCGGTCGTACAAAGCTTTTACCAATATTGATGTTCATGAACACGTGAATCGTAACGATTTGGTTATGATACACTAACGTACAATAATTGCAAATAACTTGATAAAATTCAATCACATGCCATACAACTGAAGTAACGAAAAAATTCTCTGATTATAAAATGGGGATTAAGTTACTATTTGTTGATCTTAGTCCTCGACTGCTGATATATTTCCCTGGGCAATTGCTCGAAGGAATCGTCAAGGTTGATGTTGAAAAATCCACAGTATGTAAAGGTAACTCAGATAAAGTCCTCTGTAATTCTGTAAAATTAATTAAAATGGAAATCTCGCCAAAAACTTGCAAATGAATTATGGCTAGGTGTAGTACTTATAATTTGTGTTGTCTTCAAAGAATTTCTACATTATGGAAGAATAAATTTTGAAATATTTTTTACGTACAATCAGGTTCCATTCATCCGTTGACATACTCATTTTCAAATCTTTGTATAGGGTGAAAAACAGTGTTTCCTTACGGATCTCTCGATCCTTACCAGTTATTCGTATTTAAGCCATTCATTGCATATGGAGGAACATGGCTATCGATGCACACCAATTTGTATGAGCAGGAATCACTTTAACTTGTTTCGGAGAGGCTTGGACGGAGTGGAAAAAAAGATCGATGATGGGCAAGCGTTATTTCTATAATGGAGAAGTGTACGGCAAGCAGAAGATGTGTCTTTGGGGGGAAGAAGGTAAGATCCAGTTCTATTTATTTGCTATTTGCTCTACAGAAATTACAAATATTGGACTCCACTATTTTAAAACCACTACTAAATTTCAATCGAAATCGGATAAGCGATAACCTTATGCCATCATGCCTAAATCGAAAGTTGGATACGGTAGAGAAGGGTCTACCCATATTGCCTCTAAATTTAAACTCTATTACAGGTTCGAGGAACCTGGCCTCTGGCATTCACGAATTTCCCTTCAGCTTCGTGCTTCCTGAAGAGATGCCTTCGTCTTTTGAGGGACCGTATGGCTTTGTTAGGTACAAAGTGAAAGCTAAGGCTAAAGTTCCGCATGGTTTGGACAAGAGATGCCAAGTTTACTTCTCTTTCTGCCAGCCGTACGACCTCAATCTGGATTTTAGAGCACAAGTAGGCTAAACATGACATCGATCAAAAATATAGATCCATGGTGATTACAATTTTCTCTCATTGCATTATTTGATGCTGTGTGTTTAGATTTATTCATAAACTACTCTTTTATTTAATTCCGATTAATATTACCTCATACGTTACACCTGACATACTAAAGACATTCTATTTTCTACAGACGCCGCTATCGGTCGTATCTCGCAAAGATCAAGCATGGAGCGTTAAAAGCCAAGTTCAAGTCACCATGGAGCTCGAAGGACCAACGCGAGCTTACGTTCCTGGAGCTACGGTCAATCTGAGGGCCAGAATAAAGAACGATGAGAGTTCAACAATAGAATTCAAGACGGCAATGAAGCAAGTGAGCTCATGGTTTGGGTCTCCCAAGTCAATTAGCGATTTGAAAAATTTACGCAAATACAAACTGGTTCAAAGTTACGTGTTGATAGTATATTATTTTAAATAAGCAGTCCCATTGAGGCGCAGTAAAATATGATGGATATTGATAACAAAGAATTATTTGAGAATGAAATTTTCAGAAAATGCAGTATGAGTCAGACACAGTTTCATCTCGTCACAATTGAGTGATAGATTCAGCACGAAGAAATACTTTTCTTGAACATATGTCCAATTTATCCTCTTTAGGTATATACAACCAGTACAAACGTTTGTTTGAAGTGAACATTGTTAACATACATGAATGATAGACGAAGAAAATTTTAATAGAAGGAGTACAATGAAATATTTAAAAGCATTTTTATGATTCTGAACGTAGAAAAAAATAAAAAAAATTAGGCGTCGTGGCAAATTAAATTGACTTTTAAGGAATGAATTATCCCAATGAAATTAGATCCCGTTTTCAACATATATAATTTGAATATTTTACATTGAGCAAATAATAGGGTATATGTACCCACAGAAAGTCGCATATCACTCGAAGCGTCGACACCGCATGGAGCACAGCCGGAATGTCTGGAAGGGGCAGACTAGAAGTTGTCTACCGCACGAAGAGAGCGGATGGTTCGAGATCAGCTTTCAGATCCCAGCGGTTGTGCCAAATTTGAAATTTTGCAACATCATCGACGTGGAATATGTATTTCAGGTATTTTGATTCATATATATGCCCTAGTTTTACGTTTTACTTTTATTGGTACTTTTACGTTTTTACATACTAAAATGTTTTTCAGCCTATTTTAACAAGAATCAAATGGGAGATATATGTTATGTGTAAAATGTTATATATGAGCTTCGAAAAAACTTTCTTTAATTAGCATCCCCTAGTTTTATTCTCATCAACGGGATTCTATAATTTCCTGAATTATAATTGTCAGTCCCGAGCAACATTAGGCTAAACTGCCAATAATTGCTCATATTTAAATAAATGAGAAAGAATCGAGGATAGAAAGTAAACGAGAAATACTTTGTTGGGCTGATTTGAGTATTTAGGTTAGATAATTAATTTATAGATATCTCATGGCTTAGATTTACACCAAGAAACTTATCAGGTAAATCGTATTTGTTTATATTAATAATTCTTTGCTTCATCCAGATGAAAACAAAAATGAAAATGAACCGCGACGTGGAAATAAGTCAGCCATTTATACTCGGCACAGTGCCGTTCAAGGCCGAGGCGCCGACGTACGAAGAAGCTGCTGTGTCCGATGGGTGAGTTCACTTCAAAGGTTTCAGAGATAGCGTATAAGATAAAAATAAACTGTAAGTCCTGGTTGCAGCGGAAAATTCATGATGAAGGGAACTGGAGGTTTCTTCACTGCAGCAAGGAAGTTTGTGAATAAGTTATGAGCTGAATGTTTGTATGTTTGGAGGATTCCGTAAAGACGTGAATTATTAACTTTTTTCTTGTGGTCAAAAGGCGTTGAACAAATGCAGAGTGTATTCCTTGGCTTGCATCAGAGATATCAATGAAAAAGTTCCACCATAGTTTTATCCAACAAATCATTCAGTACGTAGTAATATATCCACAGAAATTTCTACGAAAATTTCGTGAGAAACTGACTGCGGTCTTGCAAAAAATAGAATGGGTTCCCAAATATTTTTTTCTGGTAATTCTAATTTTTTTCACTGAATGCAGTAGTAATGAGTATGACCAAGCCTTTTAAATTTTGCGCAATCAGTATAAGAGAAAATTTAGCGATCAGAGACTGAGCATAACAATTTAATATGTGAATAATATGTATATTAATTACCTAATTTCTCTTGATTTTCTGTCCGCTCATTGAAGCGAGAATTTAGTGGATGCTATTAGAATTCGGGGTTTTGGTGCGAATGATAATTTCTTGGTGATTAATTTAATCATAGTTTCGAAATGCTGTGTCTCTCGCAAATAAATAATTTGTCTTCTTGTTTTATACAGGCAGTACTGGGAAATATCTTCAAAATAACTCCAAGCTATTTTGATTTAATGGAAATAACCTGGTATCTAATTAAAACTGGTACCTCGAGAGTGTGAACAACAATCGTCATTCCGGTACTCTTCCTGCCACAAATAACAAAATATATATTTTTTTCATTTATATCAGAAATTTTTTCATCATTTTTAAAATTTCGTTTCTTTTTAGCGCATTCTCTCATTTATGGGAAAAATGCACTATTGTGATCGCCATGTCCGTCTGTCCGCTCGTCCGTCCGTCTGTCTGTCTGTCCGTCCGTGACTTCACGTTTTCGTCGACAAGAAAATGCGCTCTCAGTCACTCACTGCATGCAGTGAGTACTGAGTTATATATATTTTTTAATTTACTGATAATTTTTTCAGAACATTCCCTAGCCATCCTCCCGCCACGCTGTCCCCGCAAGCAGTTTCTCCTTGTCACTTCTGCACGAGTCTCTCCTCCAAGTCCAAGCAGCGACTCAAGGGCACCAACCCAGCTCCTAATTATGTCATATTACCTAATCCTGATTACATTTAATTGCATGCAAGCCAAGCCATTCTAACTATTGGGTGATATCTCGTATTATGATACTTTTGTGAGCCATTTTAATAGGTGACTTGTTGTATCTGATAATTATTCCTAATTTAGCTACTTACGTAGGTTTAATGGTGCAAATCGTAATTATATAACGGTTTCACAATATAGGGACAGCTATAATCAAACCCCTAAAGAAAGACTATCCAGGATATATTAACGTCCCACCGTAAAATGGTGATCAGACTTTAAGTATATTGTTTCATTATATTGTTTTACTTTATATAGCAAATTGTATGATGAAGTTAGAATAACAAAGAGTTACCTTGCTCTGATGGTACCAAAATACATTCCTGGGAGGCTCAGGGCTGTCGGGTACCACACACGTGATGTTCAGGGGGGAACCGCGGTCCACGAACAGCTGCTCCCCAGAGGTGATCACAGCCTGCGGCTCTGAACATAGGATGGGTCCACAATATAATTAATCAAGGGTCCGCAATATTTATTATAAGGGTCCACAATATTTATTATAAGGGTCTACAATGTTAAGCATAAGGGTCCACAATATAATTAACCAAGGGTCCATAATATTAATTATAAGGGTCCACAATATAATTAATCAAGTGTCCACAATATTTATTATCAGGGTCCACAATATAATTAACCAAGGGTCCATAATATTAATTATAAGGGTCCACAATATAGTTAATCAAGTGTCCACAATTTTTATTATCAGGGTCCACAATATAATTAACCAAGGGTCCATAATATTAATTATAAGGGTTCACAATATAATTAATCAAGGGTCCGTAATATTAATTATAAGGGTCCACAATATAATTAACCAATTTTGTTCAGGTGTACAGTGCCTACCATTGCGTTAGGTTTTGTTGAAACGAATGAAAATATAGTAGTGAATGTTTAATTTCCTATGAATTCTTTGAGAAATTTCTGCAGAGGGGAAAGAGGCCAATTCCAAAATTGCTGGGTCAATCAATTGTGTTCCGATATGCTGCGCTTAGAATTGATTTTGGTCTTGTTGTAACGAATACACATTTAGAAGTGAATAAGCTACATCCTAAGAATTTTTATGAAAAATCTCTGTAAAGGGCAATGAATCCTGATCCAGAAATTGTGGGTCTTCCCTTAAAATTTTGTACACTGCAACGTGAGTTTACAAATAAAGCCTTATACATAAGCTTAATTCTTAGACTCCTTCATTGAATAGTAAAATGTAACAGCAATAAAACCTAAATATATCCAATTCTACCAGCGCATGAGGCTTATCATAAACGACTCGAGAAAATTGTTATTCTTCGAGATGGAGATTTTTTATATAATTTTTTTCCAAATTGGTTGATAGTCTGACAGTTACTGATAAAGAATAAAAAAAAAATAATAAAATCACTGATAATTAACTTGATGAAAAAATGCTCATTACCGTGGAGACGAATAGTTCACTAGACTTACCTACAACGTTGAGTAGCACAACTCGCGCCAGCGGTGGTCGGATCGACACCTGACATTCGTATTTTCCAGTATCACGGATTTGCGGAAATTTGATTCGTAACGACCAAACGTTGGACCCTGGCGTGTTGTGGGCCACGAATCGATCATCGTTCGTAAATGTGATTCTCCCGACTGTCAAAACGTGAATGTCTTCGTGACGAACCCACGAAACCTGTAACGTGAAGACATAGATAATTTTTAACATAACAGTTAGTTCATCGCAAATATTGAGAATGGTGTATGTGTGTGTCAAATGTATGTAGTGCAACAAAATTTGAAAATAATTTACTCACTATAATCTAACTGTTGAAAAGTGCTAGTCTGTGTGATCATTTACATGCATGCATACGAGTTTTCGTTTATGTTTCACTTCACGTTAGTGGTGCTATTTCATTGTAGTTCGAAGTGATACTAATTATAATTTACAATTTCATTAGCTTTAGACATGTTAAAAGGAATGTGAGACATGAGGTGTAAATATGTGAAGTCCAAATTGGCAGCTCTCAAATTTGACGAAAATCGGTCGCTAAATAAAAATAGATTAATACATAAGTGCAATAGTCATTGACATTCTAATCCATCTTTGTTAAATTGGGATGATCTGTGAATCCTCGAATGAAGTCTTCAGTATGAATTAAAAACGATCATCACATTAAAATGAATGGAATGCTCGACAACTAAGTCAAATTTTCAACCTATTTTCAAATCAAGTAGCTTAACATTTCAGTACGCGAACCAAATTCTCATTTCGATGTACTTTCTTCAATGTTAATGTACAAAGAAGAAAAAAATATAAAAAAGTTCTCGGTTCTAATTACGATCTAGTTAAGACGACTCTTGCGAGCATAGAGTCTGGAGAGCGTGCCTTTGAATTCCAATCAAGACCATTAGGACGCGAGTGAAATTAATTGGAATATTTAAATTCATAAATTAGTATGTTTTGAGCCTTTAAAGATTTATTCTTTGCGGTAATATTTTTTCCTCAATAGCAATTGTGCTTATTGCATTTTACGACGGTAGAGGGACAATCGCATTACGTTGTCCATGTCTTTTTATGTCAACGCTCTTAGTTTCATGACGACGTTTCATAACAGGCTCATTTAATTGGTAAAAATCAGATAGATGTAGAAAAAGAAACACACATCGCGTGTTTTTTATTTGTGTTTATTATACGTTACTACTGACAAGTTGTTACAGGACACTTGCATGTAAAATATAAAGATATTGCACAAATATTGATCAAAGCTGGGATTGTGGGATATGCTTGAATTTTGACGAATTATCTTAAAGTATTTGTTGACTACTGCGTAATTTCTAATTAATAATATAACATAGTACAAAAGTCAAATAACATAATAAATTATTTCTTCCTATTTACCGTCTTTCAAGTCAACAAGATCGAAATATGATATAATTTTCGGTCATCTCACTAACATAAAGCCAAGGAACAAGAGCGTATCTTGAGTAATTGTCTCGCTCTGACAGCGGACAATAGTGGCATTGCCGTCCTTGTCCAGTAAAGTAATCTCATTCTCTGCCCCAAGAAATTTTGCGCGGCCAGGGGCCATGTTTGCATGTCGGCGAATATTGCGCAGCGTCGACCATCGTCGGATTACCGACGGCCGGCCAATTTCCTTAAGTTTGTCAACGTGACGCCTAAAATTTGGATACGGACTACAGAATAAAATTAAATTTGTTTCCTTTTTAGCGCATTTTCTCATTTATGGAAAAAATGCACTATTGTGCTCGCCATGTCCGTCTGTCTGTCTGTCTGTCCGTCCGTCCGTGACCTCAAGTTTTCGTCGACGAGAAAATGCGCTCTCTGTCACTCACTGCAGTGAGTACTGAGTTATATTTTTTTTAGTTTTGACCGGCTGGTAGCCGAACATAGCATGGTAAAGGTCTAGTCGCTAAAAACACGGCTGTAATTTTTATCAAGGATGTTCGTGTTTATGAAGGGAACCGAAAGAAGCTGTCGTGTTTACGTCCCGCCACTTGCATGCTAATTCATGACATTCGGACCCTGAATAAACTTGGCTTCATTCTCCACCTTGTCATTACTGGTACAATTCGGGCGTATGCTTTTATGTAGTTTTTATTTGAGCGAATTTTTATGTAGTTCGTATTTGAGCGCATGTTTTCATGTAATTCTTATTTGAGCGCATGTTTTTATGTAGTTCTTATTTGAGAGCATGTTTTCATGTAGTTCTTATTTGAGCGCATGTTTTCATGTAGTTCTTATTTGAGCACATGTTTCTATGTAGTTCTTATTTGAGCGCTTGCTTCTATGTAGTTCTTATTTGAGCGCTTGTATGTTTTATGTAGTTCTTATTTGAGTGCATGTTTTATGTAGTTCTTATTTGAGCACATGCTTTTATGTTGTTCTTTTAGCTTTCAATCGAAAGTGAAATATATAAGCATTGATTTTTGTTTTCTGAATCTCAAACATTTAATAATTTACCATGTTTTCTCTCATTCCCCAATTTCTTGAAATTTTCCATTATTTTAATTTAAAAATATATTTATTTAAAAATACATGTAAATACATTTAAAGCCCACAACAAAATTTATCCAGAAATTCTCGAATATTTTGATTCCAGAAGGAAGTTCTCAACGTATCCCCCGATATTTGCGTTGCGGTAGAATATTTCAGGCACTCACGGACTTTGTGCCGAGGTTGTTGACTGCGCACTTAAGCTCAGCCATCCTGCCGCGGATGACGGTCACGTTGGTTGGGGTGGTGTCCGCAAAACTCGGCTTTATGTCGTTATTCTGAAAACTCGGAGGTGGAGTAAACATGGCTGCCAGACCCGGACCTGTGATACATAGATATTTATTTCAAATATACGATAATTGAGTTAATTTGGTGTCTATTATTTCAGGTAGTCATTCCTTAGTAATTCAGGACTCAATAAATGTCAAATTGTGTCATGAATGCAATTTATCACATTCGAGGTTTATGGCAGATTCAATGCACATGTAATGCTATTTTTTTAATTTGACACTGGATGTACGAATTGATGCATCTCAAAATGTCTATTTCATTTATTTAATTAATATTTATTAAATTTATGATATAATATAATTATAAATGATGTAATATAATTATAATATTATATTATAATTATATAACATAATTCGCTAGCGCACCAGCAAGTGTGTTGGAGAAGACGGTGGTGGTGAGGTGGGGAGGGGCGGGTGAGGCAGCGCGAGGCTTGACGTGAGACTGACGAGGCGGGCTGTCGGTCACGACTGGTGACTTCTTGAAGAGAAGTCTTGCCGTGTCAGAACCTGGTGGTGACGTGTCCACGTCATGGCTGCCTACGAATTCGTACGCGACGACTGCGTTCGTATCTGTTCAACACGCGACGAAAAATAAGTATGTAAATAGAAGCAAATTCTTATACTTGGCTGCGGTATCTTGATCAACATAATCAAACGTTTATTAAATAATATCTATCACTGTTAGGAAACTGAATTTTATTGCTGTTATTTGTCGTGTATTCGTATGCATGTGTTAATAACTATCTCTTATTAGTATTATTTTTTTTAGACAATGAGAGCTAAATTACCGGGAATCACTCCAAGTAAATGTCCTAAATCAAATTTTGATTCACAAATTCCACCATAATTTCGAACTCTAACTATTTTCATTAATAAGAATCACAGATTTTATAATATAGATTTATAAATATATGGTAATAATTGTACTGAAAAATAATGTCAACTAGTTTGCAAGACAAATGTGTACCTTTTTTGTTTCGACCTTCAATTGAAACATTTTTTCGATTACCTGAAAAGCATTAGATGAAATTTGATCTAATCACCAAAATCATTGTTGTTCCATTTTTATCATCTCAATTTTGCACTTTCCTTTAGTTAGATTGAAAATTCCTCATTACAGGCTAAATAAAAAAATCAAGGTCTAACTTCTATCACAGAGAATTAATTCCATTTGAATACTCACCCCGAGCTCGGCAGAGCAGCACCAGAGAAGCGACGCAGAACCAAAGTCTGGTTGCATCCATCGGTCTTCCTGAAGAAACGACCGAGATTTTCAGAGCTCACGACACACGATGTCGTGCAGGGTAATGTCATAAGTCGAGGTCTTGCAATAAACGCAGACTTAATTGACTGTTGGAAGTGACGGTATCATAGTTACGCTTAGAAACGTATCAGACCACTACAGCTTGATGGTAGTTCTCATGGCCATGTAACTGACATAGCAAGACGAGGTATAATAAATACACTCTGCAGTTTTTAATAAAAATGACGTAATCTTCTTTTTAGAAATGTCAGAGCCTGATTCGGATTTATAAAATGAGAAACTGTACAAGAAAGGAAGCGGCAAGATTTCCTTTGACAATCCAACTATAGTTTTTTTATCTATTAATTTATGTGTGAAACACTCTGAAAATGTTTAAAAAACGATTAGTTGAGAACATATAACATTTTGAAGAACCTCCTTAAATTGAATAAGGCTCCACCTAATTCATCATGAGGTTCCTTGCATAAGGCTAAAGAGGAAATGCAATGAACTTAATTTTCGTTGTTAGTCCTACTCTGTGAAGACATAGCTTCAATAATATTATGTTCAACTGCACCCTGAACTCCTTAATAAAGCCACTTTTTTCATTTAAAGTCTAAAACATCCCACATGGAACTATTATGTGCATATATACCATATACAAAAATTATCAAACCTTCAGATTTCGTGTATCTTAAACAATAGAAAAAAATATAACTCAGTACTCACTGCAGTGAGTGACAGAGAGCGCATTTTCTCGTCGACGAAAACGTGAAGTCACGGACGGACAGACGGACATGGCGTGCACAATAGTGCATTTTTTTCATAAATGAGAAAATGCGCTAAAATGATATTGTCTTTCATATTTTTTTCCTCCACCTACGTGTACAAATTATACAGCTAAAGCATTTTGATCTTATTTTAAGTAGTCCCGATTAGATTGCAGAGGAGGCAGGCGGCGAAGGTCTGGAGAAAAGCTCCAGCACCAGCCTGGCCAACAAAGATTGATGGCCGCGGCCTCGAAGATCATGATTGTGGGGCTGCAGCAACGACCATCTGAACGTGCAGGCTTGTAACTCTTCCTCAATTTGTTGTATCGCAAGACCAATATCGCATGATTTATTCATTCACATGTGTAAACTATCTAAATTCTTTTATATTTTTCACTCCACAAGATAGCATATTATTAATAATTATTTCACAATTTATTTTATACGAGAGCATATGTTTCATGATTGAAATATGCAGTTGTCGCTCACAGAGAGGCCGGCATCAGGTTAGACACATTAATGAATATCGAGTTGGGAGAGGCAGCTGTTGCACCGGATTTCAGCCATTCTGGAAACCGAATGAATTGCGAATTAAATACTAAAATTATTAGCCCGTTTCATGATTTTCCAAAATTATTAACGGGTGAAAATATAGTTATTCAACAATCCAAATCTGAAAAGATAACCATAAGTTTTGAATACCTACGTTGTGTGGGTATCGCGATTTGATATAATAATAATTAGAATTTAACATAAATCGGTTGGAGAAGAAGGATGTTGAATGACGGAAATAATATAATATTTCCTTCATTATTTATTTATAAAAAATTATTTATTATCAAAAGAAAATTATTTATTATATATGTATTATTTATTACATATTTTTATTATATTTTATAACAAAAAGAGGATGGCTAGACCTGATCAGCTTTGGGAATGGGGGAGACTTGACTGAAGCAATAAAATTGTTCTTCCACCATTGGAGGAAGGGAACACCTGACCGAAGCAATAAATAGAACTGCATCCTTCAGTACGTGGGTAAGCCGTAAGACCAGGCATGGGAAAGAACTGTTCTGCCTAATTTGATGAAAAAAGGCTGTTCCATCTAGCGATCCAATATTAAGTTCGTAGTTGCAGACTTTCTTTCAGGAGGCTCTCTAACCTACAGATCAACGTCCTTGTTTCTTGACAGTATCACATATTTTCCCTAAAATGTTACATTTTGCAGCTCAGAATGAAATTAATTTTGGATGAATCCATATATCGGAGCAAATAACTGAACCATGGAACCCATTTAAAAAATGAAAAATAAAAGTCTTGCAGAACCTCAGAAAAGAATTTGACGCCAGGATTTTGTGATTGTTCAAAATTTCGGTCTCACGAACCTTTACGAACCTGAGGACCAACAATGATTTCTTCTTCAAGTTTAGCAACGCTAATCTAAGAAAACTTCGCAACCAACTACTCACAGCATTCGAATAATATTTTTTCGGTAGCTTTTGTAAGATTCTCATGAAACATAATTCAATGTGTACCGAGGCAAGTGCGTGGACAAGTGCGTTTCTTTTCTTTTTTTTTTTGTTGCAATGGTGAGTGTGGGAGGCCTTTATTAAAAAAAAGATCCGGTACACATTCAACTCTCGAATTCCAACCTTATACTACGTTATTATCTTTTATTGCGTGACTGCACAATGTAGCACGACTTTTATGTAGCCGATAGGTACGCACCATGACAATACCAATGACTTCTAAATGCCTGTAAATGTTCCAATGAAAACAGTCATTGTCTTCATCACGCATCAATACTTCCATTATACCCTGTGTTTCATTCGAATGTACGAGAAGCGAAATCACAGGCCATCATTTTTTGTTAATGACTCATTCTAACGCCCAGCTCCTGCAAGTTACAAGTTTTTTTTTCAGATGTGATGCCAGTTGTTCAGCCCTCTCCTTAAATGCAGACAAATTTCCCACTAAGTTCTCACTTTGTTAAAATTTTGGGCGATTTGTCGTATTTAGCTGTGAATTTTAGCCGCATAATTTTTTTAGCGCTCAAAAAATTCAGCTGGTGAGAACCCTGAGGTTTTGAAAATGTGCAATGGCCATTCTCTTCAATTCATTGGTGCTGTAATTCAAAAGAAGCTTTGTGTTGGTTTATTTTTTTTCATCACAAATTTTAACACGCATTACACACCACATGAAGTATCCGTGGTTTGTATAGGTCGCATTTAAATGAGGCACCATCGAATATAGCTCTCGAAAATTAGTACAGGAAATTATTACTCTTTCTGTACATAAGATTAATTAGAGCCAATGGAAGAGTCTGATGTGGAAAAAATTTCTTATAATTCACGCTTAGCGTGCACACAGTGAGTGCGCGTATCCTCAGAACATCTTGCTTCTTTTTTGTCATGACGGTCAGTGTTCAATAACCTAACACATATAAGCAATCTATAAAGCTTGAAAAGTGAATATATTATTTTCAAAATTGTTTTTTGAAGCAATTTCAATTTTGAATGATTTTTAAATGAGATTTACTTGCTTTCAAAACATTTTAATTCATCAAAGAACATTGCCTCTGAAAATGTTGAAAAATCTGGACATAGTTGAAGTTTGCGAAACGAAGGAATTTGCTTTATAAATAAAATTTCGAGCAATTCCGTCAGAAGATAAACTTTGTTTTTTTTTCTATATGAAGATATTCATGGGATTTTCAAAACTTTACTTAAGGATATATTCATTCATAGTTGAATTTTAAAGAGCTAGTCCGTCTGCTTGTATATCCTAGCTGTATCGTTTCCTCCACGATTGACCGATTTCAAAATATTTGCTGAAAAATGGAGGGTTGGGAATTTTGCCTTAGATGTTGATATCTTGCTTGTTTTAGCGCGCCTTTGTTCCTATTGAAGCGAGACAATTTGGGGAGCTTGTTCTGCTTTTCGTTGGCTCTGAAAATAGAAACTTAGGGTGGAAAAACTCAAATTGAAGGTGCAATATCATCCTCAAATTTCGAGTTATGGGTTTAGAAAAAATCTATGTTGTCATTTCCCCAACAAATGGTTAGCAATAACTTTTAATGGAACGTAAAAGCTCAAACAATTTATGATCCAATAATATTCTTCAATAACGATTTTCATAATAGTCAGCAAAAAGATTTATAAATAAAACATTGAAGACATCATTCAAATAATAGCACCATGAAAATTTTTACTTGCTCATGAGAATAAAAAGGACCTCTTATAGCACTGGATCTGTGTGATCTAAGGCTGAAACCATATCGTTGAACGTATCGCATCAAATTAGATGAGTAGATCAGATTAACAGCATTTTACCTTCCGAAAAAATGCATGATAGAAAGAGATGCATTGATGTGCATTTAAAATATACATGTTGCACAGTTTAAAATGCTTACAAACTTACATTTCTAGCCTGCAGAAAAATGCGTAAAAACTTTGTAATGAGATGCAGTAAGTTCGTTCCAGTGACAGTTATTAGAGATCAAAGTTTCCATCGAAAATATTCTTTTGGGTTATAAAAAAATGCATCAACCATCACTAACAAGATACAAAATTAAGCTCAACAAGTACAATGTCATCATAGGGAAACTGGACCCACTTAAGAAGAGCAATATACTCTCGTCATGGAATGATTCTTTCGAATAAATGACTCTGTTACCCCGTACAACGAAGAATGACTAAAATAAATAACTCTGTTGCTCCGTACAACGAGGCATGACTAAAGTAAATAACTCTGTTGCCCCGTTCAACGAGGAATGACTAAAATAAATAACTCTGTTGCCCCGTACAGCGAGGAATGACTAAAATAAATAATTCTGTTGCCCTTACAACGAGGAATGACTAAAATAAATAACTCTGTTGCCCCGTACGGCGAGGAATGACTAAAATAAATAACTCTGTTGCAACGTACAATGAGAAATGACTAAAATAAATAACTCTGCTGCCCCTACAACAAGGAATGACTAAAATAAATAACTCTGTTGCCTCGAACATCGAGGGATGACTAAAATAAAATCTCGACGGAGCTTCTCACCAGAGTCCAGAAGTTAGGCTGGGGCACGCTCCTCATTAGAGTTTACTGCGCCATCTAGCGGTACTCTGAGTGAACTAACTTCCGTCGCTAGATGTTACATCGTTACAACAGTTCTAGAACCTTTATGAGAATTACATGGGTTCTTCATGACCAGAACACTTGGTGGTCATAGTGAGGCAGCAATATCTTTCCTGAGATGAACTTTTCTTATGAAAGCTTGTGCGAACCTCAAGGCAAAATCTAGTTTTTTTACGAGGGATAGTTTGTCATTTGGTCCGGTAGGAGTCGGTGAAAAAGGATGATGGATTTAGTGCGGCTCTAAAGTGGACATGAACTCACAAATACGTCAATGATATGAGGTAATTCGAGATATGAGATAAAAAACTGGAATTGCAGTCTTTTAGTGAAGAAAACAAATTATACTGATAAATGATTGTTTTTGCACTACTTTTAACAACTTCGGCAGCCGACCATCTGCCAACGAATGGTCATCTTCCGGTGCTGCCGGTGTTTTTAGATCTAGTAGCTTGGAAAAATTTCAACCATTAATTTGATTAAAAAAGGTTACTTGTTTTTTAATGCAATCAAATAATTTGAGGCAGTTGTTTATTCAGTAGCGAAATAAAAAGTATCCAGAAAACAAGCTTCTGATGAATGATATTTTAGTTGTGGATCACTCATACTAAATTTTCTTAGTCTCCCCCATTAGATAGCTACTAAAATTTTGATAGACTGTATTCTGCCAATATACATAAAAATTATTAGAAGAACCGATTTCTTAGCAGTATTTGTTGTGTGAAGTGAAAATTGAATCGAAGTGAAATTATATAAAACAGTGAAAGTGAAATAAAATTCTACAAAAAATGAAAAATACATGTAATAAAAACTAGCTGAATTCTATCATTATCGTTCAATTTGATATTGCTGTCACATCTGAAGTGAACTGGCATGTTCAGTTCTTTAATTCACTATATATCAATATACATATTCAATATTATCTCATTGGACCTCAATTTCATGCCACCAGCTCTGTTAATTACTTCTGCCCCTGCGTTTAGTTCCGCAAGGTTGCACCACAGTTGGTGGATAAAACGTCCATTGTTTGACATGTTGACAGAAGCGACTGATCTGACGTTCGAAATTAATGCTTACTGATTGAATATTTAACAAGCCTGAATGTATTAATAAGCTTTTGAAAATTCACTGTGCTTTTCATCTCTACAGAGCTTGCATTTCTCATCAAACACACACACATACACTCAGAAATATTATTGGGCCACTTTGTCCAATAAGTGACGCATTTTTTACATCTCGGGCAGAAAGCGGATTGGCTCAGTTGATTCCGGGCACAGATACGCTTTTTGCCCATAAAAACTGGGTCTGGAGATGAGATTTGGTTTTAGTATCAACACTTCGGACCAAGTCATTACGTTCTTTCTTTTATGAATCAATATTTTATACCATTTAACTGATAATATAACGGTTTCCTATCTTTTCAAACAAATTGAATATATCATCTATTCGGGGCTCAGTAAAACAATGGGACTCAAGGCGGACTGAAATACTTTGCAAACATCAAAATCGAGTTTTATTTTAGGCTTAACGATGCATTGAACTCAACGAACTAAAATCAAATGTTGGTTTTCGCCTGCCAGAGAACGGCCAATAGTTGACCGACGCTTCGTCTTCCATTTTCCGTAGGGCTTAGCCTGCGGGACCCAACAGCGAGACAATGGAACCATAAGACCAGGGGCTCTAGAAGCACCAGAAGCTAATCTCTGTTGCGATGACGGAGATTTGGAGAACAAATATTGCGCTGTAAAATAGTTACCTGACTCATGGACAGACCATTGTGGGAAAGTTTGTGTGGCGTTTGTGTCTGGTGTGAAAGAGTTTGTGCCACACCGTAAAGCGAAAAAGGTTTCGTTGGATTCCAATTGGTGGAGGAATTTGTTCTGAATTTTTGGTATGCCTCGCACAGTCGAAGAGTTCACATAGTGTGAGAGAAAAAAAAGTTGTTTGAATTTCGTTCTTTAGTGTAATTAAAGTCTGATAGAGATTTTAATAAAGAATAGACTTTAATGGGAAGCGAATACGAGAGAACCATATTCTCCTCCGAGTCTGATAACTGCGAGGATCGGATGAGGATTAATTGTATTTAGTGAGGGATTAGAACGATGTAATAATGGATAAAATAATTCTCGTTGCTTCTCTTCAATCTAAAATTCTCTGATACAAATTTATTCATTAATATTCAAGCTTTGCTCATTTGCATTGATGAATACATTCCTTAAGCTCTTACTGATGCATGAAACCCGTTAAAGATTTCATGCAATAACTGAATTCATAATTTGTCATGGTAAGATAATGTTTTTTTATAGAACATTTCAAAGTTCTCTGAGATGCGCTAGGAATTTCGAAGATAAAATGATAACCGAATGCATATTGGAATGTTGCCAACTTACTGTCATGCTAAGCAAAGGAAGGAATAATCTCCTTTATTCTTGACATAATGCGATGCTCATTAGATTATGTTCCTCCCACTCTCCTCGTCACGTTGCTACTTTCAGGCCAAAGTCTGCCGTTTTCAAGACTTTGTGGCAGTTTAGATGCCGAATGAGTAAAGTTTGACTAAAGCTGTCTAATTTATCCATTTCACCATACCGCGGTCTAAGCGATGATGTATTATTAACTGCTCACTGTTAAATTTTTAGATATTAATTTAAATTGTATATGATTAGAAAAAGGCATTTAACATACATATAAAACATATTGTTCGAAAATGTTCTTTCCTACATGTTCTTTCAAAAGTTCGCTGAGACCATTTCTATCAGGTTCCTGTGGACCATGAGACTGCAATGGTTGGTTGACTGTGCAATATGAAGGAGAGGGCTTCTTCAGGTTCGACATGACTTTAAACAGTTTCATGTGAGTTATATGAACATTGACTAGGTTGCTAGTGACTTGAGTGGAGCAGTGAGAGTGACTCATTATTATCGCACATTAGCCTAAAAAGTAAGCCATCATAGCCTACATTGTATTGTGTTAACATTTTTTTTCATGGATTTTGAACAAAAATACACGTAAAAAAGAACCACACGTTTAGTTAACGATTTCTGGCTACTCCGCTGAGTTTCCTTAAGAATCCGAGTTGAAATTGGAAATCAAGCCGCATGTCTGAAATTCGTTTACATGTGTAACGTTGTTATTAAGTTAAAGTTTGAAATCTTCATGGAATTTATAATTTAAATAATTTAATTATCTCAAAAACTCTCACGAAGATGCCAGCATCCTGAATATGGCAACAACCCACTATTTTCATCAATTAACTTGTCAACCTCCAACATATTCTCTTAAACTTGTAATTACTTCATAGTACGACAGGCTGGTGATATGATCGTCCTCACCATGCATGTACCAATTGTGGATCGTGAAGCTCCCATCCTGCCTCTGCAAGGCTATAAAGTTAAAATTCGGAAGAATAATTCACTGTTTCAATGTTTAAATTCTGCTAAACAATACAATGCTAGAAAGTTCAAATTCAGCTGGTCAGTAACATGTTTGAAAGTTTATATTCTGCTAAACGATACAGTACGTGCTTTAAAGTTTAAATTCAACTGGTCAGAACAATGTTGTAAAGTTTAAATTCTGATGAACAATGTAATGCTTTAAAGTTTAACTTAGCCGTACCTTGTGCGATTCCTCCAGCGACAAGCTAAAGCGAGGCCCGCTGTCTACAGCCGGGATTATAATATCACTCGAGGCTTTCTTAATCCCTCAGCAAGGAAATTAAAGAGCCTGGGGCACTAACAAAAATCCCTGACCTTCTTATTTTAATTCCTCTGCGAAAGAATTAAAGACCCAGAGGTTAAACTCACTGAGATCGCTGGCTTATCGTGTCTCATATAACAATTCTGATTAGGCACTGGGTTTGTTAACAGGATTATTTTAAATGGAAATTTAATGATTTTTTATATGAGTTGGTTTTTTATATGAGTTTTTATATGAGTATGAAAATTTGGTCGTATTAATACTTGCTGCATGTTACCTTACGAATTCATGAATACAGTGCCAACGGACAAGCTTAATTTAACAATTGCATCAAAAATATTCCAACAACATATAACTTTCAAAGATCATGTACAAACAAACCTAGAACAAATGAATCTTTTGTATGAAAATATTCTATTAAATTAACACTGTCACAAACATAATTTTAATTAAAAGATTATTTATTAAATAGATTAGCATTTGCCAAATGCACACTGTATGCTACATTGTGAAACGTACAAAGAAACATGAGAAAGCTATTTCTAGAATTGGCGCATTTAAGAACCACTTAATTTGGTTCTTCTGCAACATATTACTGTTTTTGGATGATTCAAAATTCATTGGGGTGCTGTTAGCATCGTGTATGCATGTTAGACGGGATGGAGCAATGAAGGCAACATTAATTGTCATCAAATGATACCTTAATAAAGCCAAGTTAATTCGTTTTATGTGACCACATGCATGCCACAGAGGTAATTGTAAATTCATTTATTAAATCAGAATTTCACAAAATTATTTTACCTTATAGTATTTTGGAAAGTGCATCATTTAAATCTTTTCAAAAAATTAAGTCAAATTTTGTGGTCTTCGTATCTTGCTAAAATGTACTGATCAATGTTTAAAGGTTTCGCATGTGACCATAATCTAAAAATACTATGTTAGAAACATTAGGCGATAATTCTATTTATGAACATATTTACTCTGTAAATATTACGAATGATGTGGTCTTCGTAGCAGGGGAATAAGTATATTTTACACAATGGTTTATATTAGTTATGGTCCAGAGATGGTACCTGTGATGTAGATGTCAGGTTGACACTGGTCCCTTCATTCTATTCCCCAAAGAAAGTAGCCAAACGTACACGATCTTTCTTTGTCATTAGATTTAGATTAGGGGAGATTCGGATATAAATTTTTATAGAATGCAAACGAAATTATAAAATACGTAGTTATATATCACTTAAAAGGATGTCCTGACGCAAGATTTCTTTCTTAGATATAAATAATGATTGAAGTTTCAAAAGTTTAGTGTTCGTGTTTTCGCAAGATCGGATACTAAACCTTGGTTCCATTCGGGACGGCATCAGGCCAAGCCCCCATTAATCGCTAGCTACTGATTTCACATCATTCATTTCAATTGCGATGTTTGAAAGTTAATTCCATGTTTTTTTCTTCACCCTTCTGAAAATATTGTTCTACCATTCCGATAACGTGTCCTGTGAAACGAAAAGAAAAATTTAGTGTCGTGGGCAAGAAATTACCTCTTCTTGAGGTCAAACTTTCCAGTTTCACGGGCAGTTTCTAGAAGAGGAAAACGAACGTTGATTTTCGTGTGCTTCTTTGTATTCGAAGAGCCGAGGGCCCTAAGAATTCTTCCTTTCTTTAAAGTTTGAAGCCTCCGATGATTTTTTTTCCAATGGAGAAGCGGGCTCAGCATTGTTTAACGGCTCCAGCAGCTCGGTCGTCACGAAGAAGCGGCTACATAACAGGTCGTCTTGTGCTGCTGTTAGGGTTGCGTTCTTGAGTGGCTCATACATTAATGAGTTCTCGTTTGCAGTGTCCAGCTCAAAGCATAAATTCGACTTTTTTTCGAGCGCCAGAGAAAAGAGTCGATTACCATGAAACGATTTTTTCTGATAAGTTTTATTTTCTGGTTATTTTCTAGTGTTTAATCTAGTTCATACATTTAATTTTATAACACTCAACAGCGTTTGCATTCATCACAATATCTACCGATAGTATTTAATTATTACTTTACAATTCCACTGTGAAGCTAAATTCCTGTTCATAATTCATACTGCAGTGATCAATTTAATTATTTCTTCACTCGCATATTTTTTTGTTTGGTTTAGCGCTCTACTTTTCTCGCAAGAAGTCGAGTTTGATTAAAAAAATTTCATCCTTCCGTCAAATCGAGTTGCTCTTATGACGCATTCGTCTCCAAATTTGAGATGAAACTTGAGGCGTCTTTTGAGACAAGCTTGGCAAGAAATTGACGGATCTAAGTTCTGGCAAAGGACCAAAAAAATCTCTAAAATCAAATGAATTGAGAAGTTTTTTCGCTCACTGGAACAAAAATCTTTGTTTGAGTGCAAAAATTTCTAGGGGGAAAGAGACGAGAAAACAATAGGATTTTGTTCCTAAAAGGCTTACGCATTTCATGCTCAACGAATTGTTGACTAAAACATCAACGTGGAGACTTGCATATATGTACGTATCGTAAGCCAAATAAAATGACCATTATATCGCCCGCGATGAACATAAGAGCAGTTGAAGAAATTATTTTTTTTCATAGAAGTCATCCAATTTCTATTGATTTGCAAAATTAAGTGTAATCAAAATTAGAATGTATGTGATGGGCTATAATCTCAGTTAAATGCAAATTTTGTAATAATTCGTTACATTGACTTTTTTAAAGCTCAACAAGACAAATTTACGTTAATATAGTGCAAACAAATGAAAAGTTGAAAATGTTTAAATCCTAATAATAAATAAATATCGGCTAATAACAAAATATTATTAAACTAATATCATTACTAACAATAAATGTACAAAAAAAAGCATTCAAATTATCAGATTGAAATTTATTATTTGCATGCGACAGTGCCCGATGTTGTCAAAGACTCGTCCAGACGCACGATGACACCATTTCAAATGCAGACATCATTGCATTGTTCAAGATTGCCGATGACTTCCATTCAATTGCGATGAGAACGAAATAAAGTAAGATCAGTAAAACTTTTTATTTCGTTCACGTTAAGTTTAATAACGTCCTTTGTTTAGTACCAATTCATATCCTTTGTTTTTAAAATATCATTAAAATGTTCGGTCAAGATATATCTTTAATAATTAGTTAATAATGGCACCCTCTTAGAATATACCTAGAATAGTCCTATTGAATTTTCAAAAATAATTTTGACAGGAAAATATAGGGTTATACGTATAATCGTTGACCCAGGCAGTTTAATCAAATCATTATTTGCTATCAATCATTCTGTTTTTGGTACATGTTCATTAATAGGGTTACAGTTAGAATATTTCGTGCCACTTAACATAGTTGCAAGTTACATAGCATGGGAAACAATTCGATGGCTCCTGCACAGTATGATAAGTTTAGTTATTATTTAGCCTACAATAATTAAAAATAATATAATAAAATAATAAATAATAAGACAATCAGCGAAATGAAAAAAACTTAAGAATGGATTAACATAATTATGAGACATAAAAATCGACATCTTGATGTACCAGAGATTTTCCCCCGAATAGCGCAAATAAATTATTACCTAACCTGTTGATTAGAAGTTTGACGAACTAGTTCGTAAAATCTTTTACTACTAAGTTCAGCCTGACATAATCCATCGCATACTCGTCATTTTAAAAGCTAAAAACGTATGAATAGTTTAATTTTAATAGTTAATTTTAATAGTTTAATATTAATAGTTTAATATTAATAGTTTAATTTTAATATCTAATAACAATGGTATGTTTGCGCAGTCTTCGGCAGCGTTTGCAATTACAGAGAAGTCTCTGCCCGCCAAGCCACCATTCAGACAGTGTCGTCTGTCATGCCGCTAACCAAACATTCCTGTCTGCCAAGCCGCCGTCCAAACCCTCCTATCTGCAAGCCGCTAGCCTGACAGTCCTGTCTGCCAAGCCGCTATATAAGGAGTCCTGTCTGCCAAGCCGCTATATAAAGAGTCCTGTCTGCCAAACCGCTATATGAAGAGTCCTGTCTGCCAAGCCGCTATATAAAGAGTCCTGTCTGCCAAGCCGCTATATAAAGAGTCCAGTCAGCCAAGTCACTATACAAAGTCACTCGGTCTGCCAAGCTTTTCCAAGACAGTCGCATCTGCCAAGCCTCTTTCCAAACATCCCTGTCTGCCAAGCCACCATCCAAACAGTCGTGCATTGCTTCTTGGCACTCACACATTTTTTACTCCGGAAGTTATAGTTATCCTTTTATTCGAGACGCTAAAGCCTGCTTTTTAGGACCTTAAAATGAATTGCTCTCCATTCCGCTCAAGAAAAGGGAGCGGAACAATGAAATTAGAGCCCTACACTCGCTCCCCGGGGCAACAATATCAGCACTCACATATTTGCTCTCTGTTGTGAGCGAGAGTGCGCTTCCGAATTTAGTTTTTTGTGTTTGAATTTTTGAATTTGTTTGTTTGGGGATATTCTTGCCTGAATTTCGTGTCACGGTATATAAAAAACAGTCGTTGCACAGCTAGCACATGATATGAGGGTATGAGGGTATGATGTGGACATGATATGAGGGAATGAGAGAATGATGTGCACATGTTATGAGGGCATGAGAGAATGATATGCACATGATATTAGGTATGAGGGTAAGATGTGCACATGATATGAGGGTATGTGAGAATGATGTGCACATGATATGAGGGTATGTGAGAATGATGTACACATGATATGAGGTTTGAGTGTATGATGTGGATATGATATGAGGGTATGAGGGTATGGTGTGCTCGTGATATGAGGGTATGCTGTGCACATGATATGAGGGTATGAAGGTATGATGTGCACATGATTTGAGGGTTTGAAGGTATGATGTGCACATGATATGAGGGTATGAGAGAATGATGTGCACATGACATGTGGGTATGAGAGAATGATGTGCACATGATATGAGGGCACGAGGGTAAGATGTGCACATAGTATGAGGTATTAGGGTATGATGTGTGCATGATATGTAGGAAATGTTTGTGTTCTATTGCTCTTTTATCATTGTTTTTCTGTTTTGTAATTTAGGTTCTGTTGCCTAAAATTAGACAGTTCAAATTTTTATAAGATTTACTTAGTGCGGATGTCAATATGTAACTTTACGCTATATCTTTTGACAAATAGTTTGAAAGTTTTAATTGTTTTTAACACGGCTAAATGCAAATTCATACATTTCATTGATGAAAATGTATTTTGCAAATTCACAACCTAAAAGAGAGATTCCTTGAAAAGGAATCATTTACGGGTTAAAAATGTTATTAATGAATTGCGGGCTAATTTTGCTTCATGTTTACTGTTCGTTTCGTTCTTGGTGTATTTCATCTATTTTGAACGTTGCATAAATTCTATAATAATAAATCAAACGAAGTTAATCTTTAAATCTTGATATTTAATTGCATCAGAAATAGTATCTTTAGTTATCTGGTAGTTCTCCGTCGGCGAAATTTTGCTATATCTGACAATTTGTCGATTTAATTTACAATGAAAGGTCTTTATGTTTAATAATAAATATAAGTTCAAAATTACCTCAATTTGACTGTACTTCTTCTTATAATATTATTTGTCGAATCTTGCTTATGTTTTTGTGTACTTAATTGTTTGAAGCCTGGCGCAGGATATAGGGATCTGTTCCACCTGTAGCACCAATCTAACATAATTATCGTGTCGGGATATTATCTGAACCTGAAAATGTAATCTTAGTTGGAGAATAATAACATTGCGAAACTAGGAGGACAGGATTGGATAAAAGGGAAATTAGATTTAAAAATTGGTCGTACAAATTTTATTTAAAAGGTGCATAATAGTTTTCCACTATTTTCAAATGAGAAGCACATGGGGGTTCAATGTTCCATGTAGAATTTGAGTAAATTCGCCTGTGTTTTATGTGCAATCAGCAATTATTTATATATAATCGGCAAGATAAATAAGCTGTTTAATTATTAATGAGCTGTAGGGAGAACAAAAAAGACGTTTTACGTGATAGCTGTATTCTATAATTGTGGGATTCTAAAAAAATTAGTTATTGATGTATTATTAATTTATCTGTGATTTCTGCGTCAGTAAGTAGCGCGTTAATTTATTTACGCACATGAAACGAACGCCGTTTTGGCCGTTGTTGCCATGATGACGAGTCATGGGTACAATGTTGTTTATTGTAATAGTTTCTTAACAATTTAAAATTAAAATTAATAAAAAATTAAAATCTAAACAAATAATTAATGTATTCAAGAATATTTATTTCGTCTTTGATGTGCTACTGGTTGTAAGAATATTTGATTTACGTTATCGTAGAAACAGGATATAAGTGTGTCATTATTTTAATGCGTCTCGCATTACACTTTTGTAATGAAAAATTGTAAACTTTCTTTGCCTGCTAATCGAATGTTTTTTTGGAAGAATATCGTATAACCTCGTTTTCTTAGAAGGTTTCTAGAATTTATAGAAAGCGCTCCTATAAATATACCCTCTTTTCCCGATGATAATAAGAAACTTTCTGACTGATTCAAATGCCTTGGTAGTATACATTTGAAAATATTTACGTCTAGTTTCATTTTTTCTCATGTATTATATCATCTGGATATAGTTTTTTAAAGTAAAGGCAAATGAATCTGAAGCAAACCACAAGACATTAAGCCGAGTCTAAGTTTACTTGTATTATAAATGGAACTAGTTACGTGTCAATATTCAATGTCATAGTGAGTACCGAGGAAGGAGAGAATATTCTGATGTTATCCAGAAAAATCTTTATTCACATATTTCTACTAGAATATTTGAAATAGAGCGACTAAAATGTGTCCCGATTGAAAGAAATGTTGAAGTGAAATATTCTTTACTCTGAGCTATCATAGAAAATAACACTATATTCATTGCAAACTCCTGCATCATTTTTGAATTCAATCTTCCCCCGGATTTATCTCTCCGCATCTGATCGCAACCATCACATGCACAGTCTGAGATCCGCGGCTTTTAGGGAAGTAACTCTCTATCCATTGAAATTTTTGAACAAGTTCCTTCACTGCCAACTAGGGAACTCGGCAAGATTTTTCTTAACGTAAAATGCGCTTTCAACGGCACATGAGAAATGAATTTCACGCGCACTCTGCTTCTTGGCTTTTGAATTGACGTGACTTACTTACATACGTTCTAAGGGATATATTCAAGACTTCTTGCTATTCTGCGCCTTTTTAAAGCCTAAAGTTCAAACTTGAAACTAGAAAAGTAAGACATTTTGTGATAAAAGAGATCTAGGGGAATTTCGTGGGAAAAGAGATTCATGGCAATCATTTTCGTGATACGGCATTATTCGTTTACATGATTTCAAAATGCCATATAAATTCCAGGAAACGGCACTGCCTCGCTCAAAAATTAGCTTTGATCTTTGTAGTGTCAGTGCATTAGACTCTGGTTGACTTCGAGATAAAAACAGCATGTACGATTTTTTATTTCTGTTTTGGACGGCATGCATTCCATTAAGCAGCACTCCATTAAGCATACAATTTGACCTAAACTTTTTCCCCATTCATGATGATTTTGTGGAATATCATTTGTTTTTATAGTATATTTTCATAACAGTGTTCCTTATCCAATCAGGATTATGTACGATCATGAGTTTATGGTTTCCAAATGTTCTTTGAAATGCTCTCTGCATCTGAGAAGAGCACGTCCAGGCCATATAGTCGCAGTTTTTCTACTAGGATTTAAGACTGCTGGAACACATTTCAATGAAAAAATCTGATTTATCATCTAATATTTCTTAAATTTAGATGTCCATCTAGGTATTTCAAACAAAATTAACAAGTCGTTTTCACAGTTCTGATGGAATTTAGCACTCAAAATGGGAATTGTAGCATATCAAGTTTCCTGTATTCTTAGTAACCAGCCGCTAAGAAGAAGCACGTTTTATAAGTCATGCTCCGTAAGGCTTCATTCTTGTTTCATGTTCATTATGTTGGTTCCAATAAAGCCTGTTCCGTGCTGCCGTGTTCTTCCCACCCTTCACGCGCGTAACTTCATACATTACAGGAATATTGTTTGCAAATAATAACACGCACTTCGCTTGCGCTGCTAATCCCTGCTACATTCTTTCTCTAAACAATTCATCAGCTGAAAATTTACATATTTCAGAATTAAGCCCACTAAAGTTTACTCGCGTTCATTTCTTCTGCGGAGACTCAGCAATATTAGAACTCGTGCCAAAAGCGACGGTCAACCAGAACTTGTTACGGCTTATATACGGCCATGCGTGGCAGGCATTCGCTCAACAGTTACTAAACTTGTTCCTCACTCCGAATGAGAGGATGGCATGACTTAGCAAAACCGTACGAGCCCTCAACCTCCGGACTGTGAGACTCGGTCTCGGGACCCACAATTTCTCTATAGGATTTATTGAGGATTAAATAACTGTCAGGCGGTTAGGTGGGTAGCATTGCTATACATGGTGTAGTTTTCTCTGAGTATTTCTTAACAATATTTGTGCGTGTCGTATTAAGTGGCGTTGGAATTTCTTTCAAAAAATGTACATGATTATGAGAGTAGCTATTTTCTCATTGAAGTTTATAAAAATCATTTGACCAGCTCATGAAATTACTTTTGCCTAAAAAACAAAGGCTTTTGTATACTGAATAATAATTGTCAGCGTTGATAAGTCCACTCAGTAACATCATATTCGAACTACTTATAGGGTTTCATATCATGTTTTACTTTCCATAAGCAATGCTCTATGATTCATTATTTATGCAGGTTCTACCATCTCATAGAACTTTTACCCCTGGCCACTCTGACCTCGTCTTTTCCACAGCAGCTGCATGAGTTTCGGCCTCACGACGGTCATCGTGAATATTGATGCGGTGCGCCATCGTAAAAGTCGTAAATAAACAGTAAACATTAATCATAATACATTTCGTGACTCCTTTTTTAATTATTTGTTCAATTTACAAATCGGTTAGACCGCAAAGGAGCTTGAAACACTGAACGAATCACGAAATATTATTAATAATATGTAAATAAATCTCATAGATGAATTAAAACTCCGAACGGAATCAATACATTCATGGTATAAATATAATTTAATTCATGTGCTAGTCACAATAGGCTTATAATTATCCAATTTTATTGTTTAGGCAGGAAATTTTTCCGCTTCAATAGGCATTGCCAACAGATTCTGTGGAATGTATCGTAGGTATAGGCGCTAAATATACTATGCATTACTAAAATACATGATTAATATGATAGAACATGATTATTCATGATTTATGTTTCATGAACAGTGTAATCAAAATGCGACTGAGGTTTGAATTCGATTTCTTCGACCATTAGCCAAGAACCACCTGCTTGTAATACTCCTGAGTCGTGATTCAGGCGCGCAATAAGGCTTGTTCGACGCGCGATTGCAGATCATTACTGAGTCATGTAGTTAGTTGGAGGCCAAATCTGCGATGCATGGGAGCTGTTTGCGCAGCCACGTTAATTAATATGCTTCATAATAGGTGTATAACAGAAAACGTTAGGCCAATAACACAGTAATTATTCTACATTAACGAGAGCGTTGAAGTCTGTGTCTCAGTCTCGGAAATTATGTGCGGCGTACGGTTGGCCACTCCCAATTTGACAAGATTTCCTTGTAAGGGTGAAGGTACAAGGCAAGAGGACATGCGCAAATTATGATGAATACTGTAGTTAATATCGTGCTGCAGTGCAGGGCAGAGGTGGCTTGAATAATTGTTGAGACGTGGATCAATGTCGGGGCTTTTTACTGAATGGAGATTCTGTCTGAACATGTACATGTATTAGATGAGAGAAAGTGTGTTGGTTAATAACTCAACAAGGTAATAACGAATAAAATTCTTTTATTTTGAAATTCTTGGTTGGCACAAATCTTTTTTTCATTTAAAGCTAGAATTTTCGGAAGGAGAAATGTTGAAGGGAAAGGTAGTGAGCTCTTTATCGGATGCAAAGTCATAGGGGTAGTCTGTAGTGTATGCCTGAGATGTGCAATGACAGAGGGACTTGTGATTAACTGTTTCAATTTTATGCTTGATTTTGATGTTCAATAATTTTGGATTTAATATCAAATGAAATTTTAACTATTGATCAGCTGTTTCATGCGAAATCTTTGGTATATTTGAGTTCCAAGTCTCAAATCTTATAACGAAATTAAAGATACTTTATCTTGAATGGCAGACACTCATAAACTTTTTAGTAGATATTAAAAAGTCGAAAACATTCATTATTCATTCATATTCATCAGTGGTGCAGCAGAACATTTTTTAAGTGTGTTATAAAAGTTACCGGTTCGCTGTACACCATACAAAGTCTGAGTCTGTGAGCTCACATTGACCGCAACAGCGCCTTTGATTCGATTACTGAGTAAAGACTGCATAGCAGGTTATCGCTATGGCTTTGACAATTGTAAGCTCTTTTGTGCAAACATCACCGTAAATAAGCCCATCTGTAATGCGCGCATTAGCTTCACTGCGATGCAATGCAATACCACTCGTGAAATTTAAAATTAAACTATCTCGTCAAGCGTTCATTTATTCAATCGGCTAAATCGTCTGTTTGACGGAATTTATTTTGTATCAATTCTCTATAATCTTTGCCAAACAAGTTTCCAGCAGCGCAACGTACGTTAGGCACGTAATTATGGGTTCATGATGAATTGCTCGATAACGAAACTTTTTTGGTCTGGTACTATTTTAAGGATCCGGTTTAAAGGATGAACTTTACAACAATAAATGTTAGAATTTAATTATTGTCACTTATCCACTTATAAACTTCAAGGAACTCCTACATCAACACCTATAATATTGTTCTAATATTATTATTGGTGTTGCTCCATTGTTTGCTCCATGATCATTTAATAGAAATTAAATTTATTTATTGATGAACGTAGGAAAAAACTATCACAGTTGTATCATTTCTGATGAATGAATCATTATTTTAAATTTTATTTTCAAAATCCCGCACATGTTTCAGTATGGCTTGAAAAATAACAGTTGCTATTCAAAACTTAATTTGAGAAAATACGAATTCAAGTCGCTCATCCGTTGCGTATTCAACAATGCCACTGTCTGAATACCGTCAAGTCAAGCATTCAAGGGCCATCACAAAGACGCTGCAGCGGTGATTTGGCGCCACTACTGTGAAGCTTCGAACTCGTGGATCTTCAAGAGCGTCGTTTCAATTGTGATAAGTAAAACCATAAGAGCGAGCCGTTCTGACATGTTTTAACTGACAGCTACTCTATGACTACAGTTCTTAGAAATCGTTAACTTGAACAATGTTTCTCGATGTCACGATACAAAGAATCTCGTAATTCGAATACAATTTTACTGACTGAGTCGATAAAAGCACGTTGGTTTTGCTTCGTAAATATCATATATATTCAGTTAGGAGTTTTTATGCAAAGTCATTATTCGAGTAAAATCTTGTTTCTTAAATTTTTAAACCTCGAAGTGAATTCCTCTCCTTAATATTTGTTTCTTCTCATGACTACCTCAATCATCCATGCTAAAATCATAACACATCCCATAGAACACGCATTGAAAAAATGACCATTCTACGCATTTCAGCAATGATGTAAAATTCGCCACCAATTTAATGACATCGCATAATTTACTGTGGAAATTAACATGCGGAACTCACTGTTCACTCATTGAATATCCTTAACATTATGCGCTCTTGCGATCACCCTTAATGATCAGGAAAATTAAACTGGCGTCCGGAGAGAACTGGAGCTCATTGGGCAATGTATAATAATACAAATAATTTTTGCACATATGATGGCAACCTAAATGATCCCTTTAGATAAGGAGCCAAAATCATCAAAGTTTGTTACCTTCACCAGCCCTGGGCCACGACCATCATTTACATAATCAGGATTGAAAGCAATTCACGTATTTTCTTGGTACGCATCTGCTTAAAGTTGTGTAATACTAGAACGTCCTTGAATTTCAACATGTAACTCACCATTTGTTGCACTTGGAAACTAAGAACGAGATATGTACACCTCCGGCTGGACTCTATTACTAATAATAATAATAATAATAATAATAATAATAATAATAATAATAATAATACATTTTTGGTTTCGCGTGTTAAATAAATAAAAAATGCAGATATAAATTAAATTTATTTATTTACGAAATTAACATTTTTGAAATAACGTGTAATAAAAAGCACACTTTTTATGTAATAAAAAGAAAGTGTTTCTGAACAAAAAAAAAATGTTTCTGAACAAAAAATGGAAATAAATTCCGAATTGGCGCCTAGAAGAAACATTATAAAAACTGAATTCTTGGTTTTGATATGAATTCATACTTATATTTAATGAGTTTCCAATGAGTTTGAAGTTCCACTTTTGTTCTATTTATTCACCTAATATTTTGTTGCTCGAAAAAATACGATATTTGCTGAATGCCAAATAATGACGGCTTACGTCATTATTTTACTTACATATTACATTGTACATTATTTTACTTATATTATTCACACACAATTGCCGGATCCTCATCGCAGTTTTCTGTATCATGAAATCAAAGGAATAAATTAATATTCAATTATTTGCAAAGTTTCGACGGACGGTAATTTTTCTTGAGCTCATGTGCTGTAAATTTAAATGTCTAAGCAGAGATGCAAGCAAAAAATGATTGCCAGAGGTCGATGAGATTATCTTAGATTTTTAAACTCTGAATAAATGCGCAGCATTAGAAAATACATCAGATACATGATAGATGACGATACTTTAGAATCCTGATAACTTAAAGTACAGTAATAATCAATGCATCTAAATAATAAAATAGTAATCCTAATCCTACCTTATATATCTAACCTAATAACAATTCTAACAACTAAATGAACATTAGACAACTGACATCTGTACACATCAGTTAGCTGATGTAAAATGATTTCCAATAGTCAAATAAAAATTTCTTCATCCTTTGGATATATGAATCCAATTAAAGTTATTTTCGGCAGCATTTGTTTGCCTCCAGTGCTTCGTTAAAGAAATAATTCAATTATTGGCAGAAATTTGCTAGTTGCATATATCAATTGCGATTTCCATGCGAACATTTCAACGGTTATTCATTAAAAAAATAACGATATTTTGACAATCGCGTTTAGTAATTGAATGTTTATATGTTAGACGTTAGTCCTATAAAGAATAACTTCTCACGCTCATATAAATTTGGCAACACAAATTGTTCCCTCGCGATATCACATTGAAAAATAACAGAGATGCACGCACGGCTCGAGTCGTGGCTGGAATCCCAATGAACTCAGAAGCAGGAATGTCTTTCGTGATTCCAAGGACGTGAGTTATTTATCTGGAATGCTAATTTTAGAATATTTTACGGAAAGATGCACTTTGTAATAGTTAATAAATTGCATTTAAAAACAAAATTTTTTCTATTTCCTTAAAAACGAGAAGAAAAATGTTTAAAAAGAGAATAGATTTTTGGTAAATATAGTAGTTTGTTGATTTTTTTTTCTAAATAATTGTCGAATAGCTGAAGATAGATCATTCAAAAATCATTCTTTCTACATCAAGTCGCGATATATACTGTAAGAATTCATTTAGTTCAATAATACCTCAACTATCCCCTTATTTTTTCAAACTCATGCATATTTTTTTACTTGCATCGGGAGGGCAAGAGCAACAATTCTCAAATCAAACAGGCAGGGCATTGTTCCATATATTGTTCAAAAGCTATGTGCATAAATATTTATTAGTTGGTTCATGTTCCATTATTATCGTAGGTGTAAATAAAGTATTTGTAAATCGAATTTTGTGAAAACTTATCATGATTTTCGAATGGAATCACAGCGTTTATATGGTGATCAGTTATGATCTCATTCACGAGTGCGAGAGGTAATATGTAAACTAGTAATTAATAATAAAATTTGTGGAGCCTATAGAACCGGTTGTGAAAACTGCGTGTATTCATCACGGTGCTGGTGGTGACCGATCAGCACTGAGAATAATATATCAAAAGATGAGCCTCATCTTTAATTAATAAATTCACATTGTAGTTAAGTGTTGATTTTACACTTAGCGTCTCAAGTTTCCTAACTCATTAAGCTATTTTCAGTCTTCACTGCCCTGTAATTGTCGGTTTTAATTCAAATTCCTTTCAATTTTAATCGATTACTTTAACTAATATTGTTTATAATAAAATCATACACATATTTGATTTACATGTCGCGATGGCAGTCTAATTTTTGAAATATCACGATCAAATTAATGCAAAATATTATTGAAGCCTCGTAGTTCCACCAAATTTTATAATATATAATTTGATTTTATCAACCTGTGATAGACCATAATGGTTGCAATGATAATGAGACCGTAACCACTTTCGGACGTCAACCTTGCCGGCTGACTGCCGAGGCAGCGACGCACGCACACGACGCACCTCTCACCTCCGCGCCCGACGGCCAACTGATCGGTGCTAGATCAGCATCAGCAACCTCTCCTGATCTCAGCCTAGTCCACGAGAGGGTAAAGTTGATATAAAATTGATGTAATCCGGAAAAAATTCACATTCAAATTGATATATTTTTGAAAATTCATCCGAATTTCTTTGGTTAAAGTATTATTGTTGAAGAATTCCTTTGTAGAAATATAGTAATTTATATAAACATATATACCCTAGTCGATTTTAGCTGATCTACGGACATGACAACCAGTATTTAATTACTCGTGACAGTCAAATAAGTCCGACTGGCATGACCGTGACAATTCTCCATTTGAGGTGTCATAGTAACAGGTCAGATGGTGGATTGAGTTTTACTCGGCTAAATTTTTATTATTCATTATCATTATTGATATACCATACTCATGTTTAGAGCAAAAAATTAACAATCATTCTTCTGACAGAAATTAATGTCTTAATTAATTCTGACAGTCTTAATGTCTGTTTATAACTTATATAAAGTAAAAAACGAATTGTCCGTGGGCTCTTTGTAACTATAAAAAGAGCTGCATCATGCATTTATTCTCGCTGTATCATGAAAGGCAGAACAGTCGAGAACAAAATCTGTAAAAAATAATGCTAAACATCGCTCACAAACTTACGAATGTTCGTTGTTCACGAATGGCAGAATGATAAGTTCTCTCTCAAAACACTTTGGTTCCTAGTTAACGAACAACAAGCATTTTCTGAAGCCATTTCGCTTCCCTGCTGACGAATATCCCGAGATCTCTTAAAATAATATCCCAAAACAGTCTTTTCTGCGCGCGAACAACCATCTCTATTACCATTCTTCGGTTCATAACTCGTGTTTAACAATATCCTCTCTCGAAAACAAAGCTTCATATACGGAAAGCTTTTCTGAATTATTGGTGTTGATCGTTGACTTGCGAAAGACTTCTCAATAACAATAACTCGATTCATTTTCCTCGTACGACAGACTTTTTCTCACAAAATTATCGCTTGTATGCATGAGCCTGCGTTCACATCACCAAAACCTTTATTCACAATCACCTCGTTCTGTCTCTCAACACAAACCAATTGCATACCCCTCTCCCTCTTAACCGCTCGGTTCGCTGCTCATAGCATCGGGTTCTCATCGAACCATCATGGTTTGCCACTCACTAACATCAGGTGTTTGCTCCGTGCACCACAGTTCTCGTCACAGCATCATCGTCTCACTACAATCACAACGGAAGCAATTCACTAACAAAACTCAGAACTTAGGTCATCTAATTTGCGCTCATCCCAGAACTTGACTGCTCCATGGTAGTCTGCCTCCAACTTCCCTCATAAAGTCCACGGAAAGGCGCTCCTTGATTCGTGTATATTCCGCATTTTATGTCCAGTATATTAGTTTATGAAACGAAGATGGAAAAAAATCGCCATTGTTTAAGGTCACGGATACGCGTAGCTTCCTTCACAAGCGCTGTTCTTTTTTTTTGTATAAATGCTCATGTAGGTTGAATTCTTATGGTATGAGATAATTTATAATTTATTCATTGTCATATATGAATGTTATAAATGTACGTAATAACCGTAATATCGAAACTGTAAGCAATATCTTCACAGAGCAAAAATTTCTGAAATTAAAGACTTTTCACCTCTATTCGTAAGTTATAACAGTGTTATAATCTTTAATTCAGATTGCTCTCGTTCTGATAACGATACATTTCAGTCATTATTGAAGTCATACATCATTCAGAGGAACCCTTGATCGAGTTCCACCATCGTTTCCATATTTCAAACTTTGAGAATCTATGGCCTCATTTTGGACTTGGTCCAGGGGCGGGAAGTTAGAAAAGTGATCATACTGAAGAGAACAGCTTTTTAAGTCAGAACTAAAGCACCAAAGTGATCAATTGCTTGCGGGACTCTTCAATTGAGTCGAGATTCATTTAAGCTCAATTCAAAAATGTTCTTCATTTTTGGAATTCGATGCCCAGGAAATGGAGGAATGTGACTGTCGAACGAGATAACTCGTTCATCGAAGGAAATTATGCAATATTGATTTGTTCCACCGGTATTGTGCCAAGCAAGCTGAGCAGCGTATATTAAACTTTTTTTACTTGCAATTCGTCATAACATGACCATTTTACTCTTCGCAATTTTTTTTAGCGAAAGCCCATTAAATGGAATCTACCTGAACGAAACCCGTTTAGTGTAAGGAATTCGCCCAAACAAAATCCGGTGTAAGGCAGCGCTATATTTCACGGGAGTCGTTGCTATGAGTAACGTCGGTCATCGCTCTTCCATGGAGGTGTCATTTAAGCGACCAGAAGTTTGCAAACTTCATATTCTGCTGATGACTGCGTCGTGCGCTGGCACACAGCATATCTCTTGCCATTTCGCTGCAAAATATTGCACTGACTTCCTCTTAACGCGTGTCTCCGGCTACGTCGTAGCTGCCTCCGGCTGTGGGATCTACGTCGTGCTCTCTTAATACACTTTATGGAAGATTTTTTTTTCAGAAAATATCAATACTTTTGCATCAAATTTATTGAGCCTTCTCAGAAAAACCTTTACGGTAAAATTAATTTAAACCTTTTTGGTTATCCAAACATCCAATTATGAGATTTTTGGAGTTAATTAAAGACATAATCTGCATTTACATAATTGTGGTTTATTTGACCCAATTGCACAATTTTCATTTGACATTAACTTGCTGGTTGATCGCAAAACAAACCTGAGTCAATATTTTCATGGGCTTTTATAAAAAATTTCATGATTTTCCACTGGGCTTTTCTGAATTTTTAAGTAAAATCTATAGCGTGCAAGTTAGGACATTCGAAATCGCACATTGTTAAATTAACAAATAATATCTATTTAATTCCGCTCTTTATACCTTTAAGAAAATAAAAGCAGGATGGGAATTTCCAATTTTCTTCTTTTGGAAAATGTCAAACTTTAGAAGGCCTTTCATCAAGAGAGTTACAATAAACTTCCACGAATCTTCCAGAATTTTTTTTAGAAAATGGCAGACTGGCCAGAAATACGCCACTAAATTATTTTAACTCATTTAAGTTCTGCAACTCAAAGTGCTACTTCTAGACCTACATTTCCTCCAAGCTTAAGAACACATTCTTTGAATAATAATTCAAAATTGAGTAAATCTTCTTTCGAATTATTAAGAATTATGACGAATATGACTGGGAGTATGGTAGCTATTAGATATGAACTTTACAAATAATTAATATTTTTCATTACTTTTCATTTTTTACGAGGATCGTGCAAATCTGAGTGGTACATTTCGAATTGACGACTACCTCTGGCATGTATTAAAAATGATGCCTGTGTTGCTTACAATATCAACGAAAACGTTTATTATTTATTTGTTATAACTATCCGTAAATTTCAATACTAATATTGAGGTTCTTTAGGAAAGAATTTGGCTAGTATGTTGATATTCTTAAAAGAGGCTCACTGACATTGCCGAATTCGTCTTAGAACATGAATGTTTTTTCTAGCTTTAGACTGCAGCTGCTTATTCTTGACACAAGATTTGTGTTTGAATAGAGTACATCGCAAACTCCGCTGCGCTTGTTCAGCGTTAAGAATGTTTAACTGGACGTCTCGCTCAATTCTCAGCTAAGCCTTCGTTTCCATCGTACTTTTAACAATAGCCGAGTCGCCCTTACAGATTTGACACGCTATTTGTTACCTTAACAAGGAATTTAAAGCAAAGAGCATTCTCTTTGCTTTTAAATTAATTCTTAACTTACGTTTCAAGCAGACTGATGATATAAGTACTTATATTTCTTACCTTAATATTATGCTTCAACAAAAATCTGAAATTCAAAGCAATTTATGTCTTTCTCTTTAGGCTCCATTTATATAGCTTTGATGCTCTTACACTCACTGGACATGGCGCCGAAGCGTTGTAACGATAGTGCGTTTATTAAAACGCTAGAACATTTACACGAAATTGCATTCAGTTGTTGATAAAGTTGAAGTTGTGACAAAGTTATATATGTATTTTTTAATAATTCAAGAGGTTTTTATTTAAATGAAACCACATTCAAGTGAGATTGCCTTCAAAATGCATTTGTCGCGTCCCAATAATATCAGGCCAGATGTTATTGCCATCGCTGCCGCCTGCATTGGAGAAAAAGAGCTGAGATTCTGATTCCCCCTTACCGAAGGGTGAATAAAATTTCCGAGCTCTAGGTTGCTTTCTGACGGATAGAATTCAAATCAATTTGACTCTGCATCAATATAATCTACGTGGATTTGCCTTCATTTGTAATTTTATTCAAAGTGGCAAATGAGATTCGAAATTATTGATTTATTTCGTTATCATGGACTGGCCAACCTGGAGGACGTAACATTAAAGTTTCCAACATTCCTCACCTAGTTGGAGGCGAGTCAAATATTTGAATTACTGGATCTCGTAAATAAAAGTTAGGGTTTTCCCGAACGCGTTGTGATTTCCACGTTTTGCAAAAATGACGGTAATTTTTTTAGTATATTATTTTCAAAACTTCAATTTATTATTTGAGTATGATTACGCATGAGAAACTTCTTTTTCAGTATTCGAGCATGATTAAGTATGATAAACTTCTGTTTCAGTATTTGAGTATGATTACGCATTTTAGCAACTTCTATTTCATTTAATTTGAATAAATATTAGAGAACAACCAAAATCTTATATGCTGATTCATTATGAAGTTGTTACTATGAGATTTTTATCCATTATCTATATCAGTACTTTAATTTGAATGTTTTTGGCTTGACATTATTAACTTGCAGCTCATTTTTATCCTTTTGCCATTTCTTGGTTAACCTCACTAATTCGTTAACTTGTAGCTACAATTTTGTCGTGGCTGCCAATAACTCCACGTTTCCCTTGTCAAGGCAAAAGGCTTATTGGCCTTGTTGAATAAAGCTTTTAAAGTCTCGTAGAAACTTTGATATCCCTTCCTTGGATATGCAATTTGGATGCATTTATAATATTGTCGAAACATCTGGTACAGAAGGAAATAAAGGATTGAGGCAATTGAAGGTTTTCAGTCTATTGTTGCCGCTAAATCAAGTTAAACGTATCACAGTGAAATATGATACATTCAAGTATAGCTATAAATCACATGAAGCAACGTGCTTCAGCTCGCAGTAGGAGTACAACTTTATGTTTACGAATCGAGATTAAGTGTAACTGCAATTCCCTGATTTAAGCAAGTTGGGCGGAAGCAAAACTCGAAAAAATTTGACTAAAAGTTAGTGCGCCTAAGACTCGACTTCAACTTTATTGTCTGTTCTCAAAGATTGGAAATAATTTACTCACGTGAAAAATGAAGTACTTTTCTACGCTCAGAAGACAGTGCACTGTAGCAGTTTTGTTGGAGCTAGTGTTCTTGAATGAATACTAGTCGTTGTAAATAAATGCAATAGCGGCTGTAAATAAATGTTCGATTAATGGTAGCTCGTTAGCTGAAAATTCGATAGTTTACGTTTGCAGTTTATTCTGCGTTTGCGCTTTATTGTGAGTAATAAGAGTTAATAAAGAAGATAAAATTGCAAGTTTCAACCTAATCCCACCGTATAAACTGCAAAGACTAAACGTTACTCACCGACCTACACTCAATAGCCTAAATGAGATCCTCACTAAAAAGACTGCACACAAAGAACATCATTTCAAGAAGCTAGGTAAGTGCGCGTGGTTTGCGACATGGAGCTCGCGTGTCGAAGTGTCATATTTCAAAAACCATATCGTGGAGCACGAGACTCTCGAGGAGTTTTTCGAGGCCGAAAGCGCTCTTGAAAAATGAGAGTCACGACTGGCCAGTCAAATACCCGATAGAACGGAGGGCAGCTTACATGACTCATAGTTTTTAGGCCGGAAGGATTTAAAGTGAGCTGGAAATACTCATACTTTCAGGAAGCGGAATGAAAAGAAAATAAACGTGCATCCAATGTTCTAAAATATTTTTCAACAGAGCCATGTTGGTGGATAAAAATGTCCCGTATTATTTCAATGAATCATGGAAGGTGTGTTTCTAGATGAATTTCAGGCGTTTTATAATGCAGAATTGAAATTAAGATTATTACGCTTGCTTGAAAGTGACAGATAAGGCAAGTGTCTTGACAATTATTAACTCATTGAAGGTATGGATTTCCCGACAAAAATATCTTTCTGAAAGTTGGTGCTTCAGAAATAACTTTTTTGGAATTGATGAATAATTCATTACATCTTGAAAAAAGTCTGGTCTCGCAATCCAATTTTGAAATTTTTAATAAAAAAAACAACAATTTTGTTGGAAATACTTAATTAAAAAAATTTTATATTGTATTTACGAAAACCTATTTAATTCTAGGAAAAAATTCAGAGATGTATCATCCAACATATGTTATTCGTTCATTTAACAACATATCACTTTATAATCTATTATTCCCAATCTCTAGTGGCACAATCTAACTCTCGTCCAGGGCTGTGAATGCTTTTATCAGCATCAATATTATTAGATATATTCAAAATATCTATGCCATGAAATCACAATCCAGCAAAATTATGCTAAACCTTTTTCGTGTTATCCACTCTTTGGTGAATTCAGATGCAATGATGGCACTTGACATCGCACGACAAAACTCGGCTCTAACCTAGCCTTCGTGAGCTGGTATATTAATTTACTGCCAGGATTTCAAGTGAGCCGCGGCGATGGCTAAATATTTTCAGTCTTTCTTAAGGGTAAAATACAAGGCCACGTCGACGGTGGCTACTGCATGGATGATGGTCATGAGACAAAATCCTTGCTATTTAAACCTAATGTACGTACGTCTTGTCGGTGGCTCTAGGAAAGCTGAGTTCTCTGATGCCGATGAAACTCCACTGATTTGTAAACGACATGAATTGTATTCAGTAAACATGCAAAATCTAGTAGGGTTTCGCTCTGTATGCAGCCATGACTTAATTAAGACTTTGAGCTTCAGTGAAGTCTTTACCAGGAGGGGCTGAGCCGAATATGTCTCTTTGTGTGCAGTCCTGCTCTTCGAAGGGTGACTGCAACAAAGCGATACCCTGCAACCCCTGCGCAATAACGCGGGGAATGAAGGGCCCCGTTGAAGGGATAAAAAATATTGAATTTCTTTGTTATAAGGTTGAAATTAATGAAATTCTAAGTTTAGCCATATTTTAGTTTATTTAATGACTTGGCTATGCATTTAAAAGCATAGCTGCCAAATCAGATTTGTCAGATTTTCAGTGTGAGCTACATGCAACCGATTCGGGAGCAATGAAATTTGAAATCCGAGATAGTAATCTAAAGATTCATTTACCTCCATCTAAGTGAAATAACCCGAAAAAATTTAAGTCTAATTCAAATTTCAAAGATTGGGTGATTCTTTTGTAACAGCCATAATTTTTTCTGGCTATTATTCATATTTAAATCGTTTATCTTTTCAAATGAACCTCGAAAATAAATTTTCGTACGACTCCAATTTCTTTCTGAAATTGCTTACAAATTTTACACAAATTTTCCCATTTTTTATGCATCATCATGAAAAATTATAAGAGTATTTCTAGAATTATAATATCATCCATCTACTTTCCTGGAGGAACGCTAACCATATCTCCTCACTCACTCGCGGCCGAATTTCTTGAAGTCTCTGACGCTGCGCTGGATCTGATGTATGGGCCTATTTTGTTCCCCTCTCTTGGACGCGCTGAAATTCAGCACGGATGCTTTTCCTTCTCTTCGTTAATGAGCGACGTTGACTGACGCTGACTAGAAATTATCTGCACTCCAAGATGCTGTTTTAAAACATTGTTTGGGGTCTCAATTTCTTGGCCGGTTTTATTTTTTGGGGTTATTTAAAGAAACATCCAATAATATAAACTTGTCTTTGTCTTGGTAGAACTTTTCGACGAATTCGAAACCATAGCTTCTCGTTACGTGGATTAACTGACACGTCTTGATTGCAAAAAACGGTTTCAGTTGAGTAAAAAGAGCATCGAAATACAAACATATCAAACATATGACTACGATCTACATAGTAGAACATCAACCTTCATACCAATATTTTGAGAGTAGATGGGGAGTTGTGAACACACTTGTAGCGAAATATTCAGATCGAAAGAAGAGTCGCGTCTATATCTGCCTCTCGTAAGCACAAAAAACTCAACAGTTTTCATTTGCTTTAAATTTATTATGTAGTTGCTAGGAAACATAGCAGACGAAGTACAGCACATGAACTTTAGGCATTAAATAATTGCGTTATGATATCTCAAACATAATTGCGATGATATCTCAAATTGCATCGAATTGCAGCGAATATGGCATGAGATTGAAGCAAGTCATAAACAGATATATTCATATATAAACCATTTACAAAGATATTCATACATAAATCAATTACAAAGATTTTTATTTATAAACACATATAACAAAGATATTCATATATAAACCAATTACAGATCATCTAACCTCGCGTTAGATCTCGATGCAATAAAGTTAAATAATTTTACAATAAATGAAAATTCTTCGAATTTCGTTTTTATAACATGGATAATTTTAGTCGACAAGATCGCTGATATATTTAGAAGCTCTTAAAAGTTAGTTCGAGACGAGTTAAGTCTGTTTTTAGGTCGATCTGTTTCTTGTTGGGCTTATTTCGGTAGAATTGACTTGAAGAACCGGGGGTAAGAGCTGAAGAAGATAAAGAGGGAAATTCTTAGACGGATAAGCACATAATAACTCAGAGAGTTGGAAAAGTGGATTTTTTAGTGACTGGAAAGGGTAATAAAGTTAAAAAGGGCGAATTAAATAGACGGCAAGGGAAAGTGAAAATAATCATTTCGAGTAGAAAGGGACACTGATATGTAATGGGATATGATAAGAGAAGTAAATGCATGCTAAACATTGCGAAACCAAATTTATGCTAATTTACACGAGATAAAAAATATTTTGTTGGAGTGAAATGAAATCAGGAAGCCTAAGATGGACAAGCGAAACCTATCGAGTAAAATAAAGAACAACTGAACCTATTCAGCATGAGCAAGAGGAAATAGTAAATAATAACTGTACCCTCGAAGGAATAAAATTAATGAACTTTTATACTATAACAACAATAATATACGTTTAAAAATTACTTTTTAAAGACAACACTTCCAAAGAATCCAGTATCTCCAATCTTACAGATGTACAATGAATTTCTAATCTAATTTTTTCCAACTTTACACAAGTGGGCAAAATTTCAGATCGATAGGATAAGTAGAAGTGTATAAATTTCGATTACAAGATTTGTAGCAGACAGACAAACAAACAAACAAACAAACAAACAAACAAACAAGAAGTGAAGTTAAAGAGAAGTGTTGTAATAATATACGTTTAAAAACTACTTTTTAAAGACAACACTTCCAAAGAATCCAGTATCTCTAATCTTACAGATGTACCATGAATTTCTCATCTAATTTTCGAAAATTAAAAAATTACCTTTTCAATTTTTTAAATATATATAAATTTTTTTTAATATATACATTTTTTTCAACATTATTTATTCTGTTAATTGGTTCGTGCATTGCCTCTGATTTCACACCAGTGTGCAAAATTTAAGATCAATTAGACAGGTAAAAGTGCGTCAAATATCATTTATAAGATTTGTTGCTGACAAAATTATTTTTTCAATTTTTTTAATATTGAAAAAAAAAATTCTTTTTAATTTCTAAAATAATTTATTTTTACATTTGATTCATGCATTGTCTCCAACTTTACACAAGTGTGCAAAATTTCGGATTGATAGGATAAGTAGAAGTGTATTAAATTTTGATTACAAGATTTGTAGCAGACAGACAGACAGACAGACAGACAGACAGACAGACAAACAAGAAGTGAAGTTAAAGAGAAGTGTTGTAAAAAGCAGCTGGAAATTAGATATATTTCAATATTAATACCAAATACATATTTATTAAGAATGAGAATTTTTATCATTGTTCATTAAAAAAGATTAATTAAGAAATTAATCAATAATATCCGATATTAATTAACTAATTTTGATAAACGCAATAGTCTTTAAATTACTACACCTTCTGTACGAGACAAATCATATGGCTTTGTTAAAAATACGAATCAAAGTGTTCCCAGTTATTTTAACTAAATTTTTGAACATATGAGTGGTATTTTTCTCTCTATAAATGTTATCTATATTATGTACCCTCAAACAAGTACTTTCATCTCGCTGTTTTATAACATCGGACGCCCAAAAAATTATATATTGATTTTCCGACGAGTCGGTTGGGTTACATCGGCATTCATTTTACAACACTTCTCTTTAACTTCACTTCTTGTTTGTCTGTTTGTCTGTCTGTCTGCTACAAATCTTGTAATCGAAATTTAACACACTTCTACTTATCCTATCGATCTGAAATTTTGCATACTTGTTTAAAGTTGGAGACAATGCATGAATCAAATGTCAAAATAAATGATTTCAAAAATTGAAAAATTTTTTTTTAATATTTGACAAAATATTAAAATTTTAATATTTGACACACTTTTACCTGTCTAATTGATCTGAAATTTTGCACACTTGTGTGAAGTCAGAGGCAATGCATGAATCAATTAATATAATAAATAATTAAAAAAAAATTTATACATTAAAAAAATTGAAAAATACATCTTTTTAATATTCCAAAACTAAATGAGAAATTCATTGTACATCTGTAAGATTGGAGACACTGGATTCTTTGGAAGTGTTGTCTTTAAAAAGTAATTTTTAAACGTATATTATTTATATATGTAGTAAAATCTACACTTATATTGAATAACGAACTTAATTTCCAGTAACAAAGTATGAGGTGAAAATTGAAAAAATCAACATAGTTCAGGCTCATTTATAGCAACAGAACTTTTTTCTACTATAGAAGAGCACGATACTGAACTCTTTCGTAATTTATCGACAAAAACTGAAGTGCACTTGGAAATATTGTATGGCGATCGCAACAGGATTGGACGCTGTTTAATCGGAGGTGCAGAGGCCCTGTTCCGCTCCCTGCCTATACATACCCTCTCCGCCCTCATAGATGAAGGTCCTCTCCAATAGCTGTCATAATATTTACCTTGTCCACTGAACGTTCAATATAAATGACATTTTTGAGATAAAGGAAGGCCCAAGCTGAATATAAACATTCATTTCGACTATCGAATTCTCTTGTAACATTCAATGTTTACATGGTTGAGACTCTCTTACATGTAAGCTATTTGCTTTGACTTGACGATATTATAGATCCGGGAATAGATGCGGGAATAGAATTTTATCCGGGAATAGAATAGATCCGGGAATTAGATCCGGGAATAGAACAGATCCGGGATTAAGATCCTACAGTAGAATTTTTCACCTAATCTTGTGTAATTTTTTACACATTATTTTAGTGAATTGTAACAAAAACATTGGACTTTATGATGCAGTAATCAATATAAACGAGCTTACATAGCCGTCCGCGGTAGTGAACAAAATTAGAAGTGTAAATCCATGTAGAAGTTTATTGAAGAATGTTTCTCTATCAGTTTTTCAGACTATAGTTTGGAAGCGTTGAAGTAACAATTATTGTTCCATTGAGCGAAACTTGTTTGTTATCCGTAATTTATAACCTAGTAAAATACCTTGATATTCAGACTCATGAATGTTGAGAGTTTAGGCTGCGGAATGGCTAATATCTGGGTATTCACAATTTTTAATTGTGTTCCCTCAGTTGATATTTTGTATTTAAATAATTTGAATGTCCTCTGAAACTTTAAAAACGATCACTTTAAACTGTTCGGTAATTCAGCTATGCATAGCTGTTACTCTCACACACCGTACGTCAATGGCGTACTGATTCTGAAACCGAGAATTTTAAGGGTATAGCGTATATATCGCGACTTATAGCGTCGGGAATTATTCATTTGCTCTAACTTTTAACATGTTTTCACTCTTACTTTACATAGTTCCAGCTTCGACTTTGTCATTTTTCACTCAAAATTGAAAAACTTTTCACTATATTTTATTATGGTTTCAATTTAACTTTATTAGGTCCTAAAATACTTCCTGCAAATTTAGCCCGATTGCGCACCTCTGAATCATGGCCCGTCACACGTCAGGCGTGAGTTTAATCCACTCGTATTGTGCCTCCATTGAATTATTTCCTTACGGTCCAATTTCACCATGACACGTCCAGATAACGTTTTTATTTAATAATACAGCTCCACTACTCAATGGAAAGCCTGTATAAAAAGCAATCAGAAAATACAGCACTGAATTGTTGTTTTCATATCACATTCCAAGCGTATCCCGAGAGTGTGTCTCAAATGATCCAGTGTACCGTGTCTTTTTTTATAACATTTTATTATTAGTGTTGAACCAGGATAAAATTCAATAACCTCTGTGAAAATGAGTACAGCCGTAAATTCTTATATATTTATGACGCAGCGTATATTTTTTTCAATTATTTCTTCTTTTTATTTATGTGATTTGTAACAAATGGAGTTATTGTATTATTGAGGATATTATTTAAAAAAAATTTACTTTGTTCGTAGAAGAGCAGTGTTTTCTTGGGCGCATAGAGAGATAATTTTTTAGTATGTCAGTTTTTTTTGCGTTGATTTCATATAGGGTTTGACTTTTCACTTTAGCAGATAAAAATATTTCTCCAAAAATTAGAGGATTCCTAATCGTTGGTTTTTTAAAAAAAATTATACTTCTCTCATTTGGGTCCAAACTTTGCATTTCATTTTAATATATTATTGTTAGTTTTTATAACTCTATATCATGTAATTAATCACATTACCGATAATTTTTCGCGCATGAGCAGACATATTAGATAGCTTCATACAAACTTTGGGTTTTTACTCAAACATATTTGCAAAAACGAGTCTAATGATTCAGGCGAAGAATACGTTTCAATATGAATTTCTGTGCCCGATGATACAAGTCTTTGAAGGCAACTTTAAATTCTTTATTCGGAACAGAGCGAAGCATTTGATTGGCTCCAATAGACTCTGAAAGATGATTGCTGACGTCGGCATTGTGAGGTAGCTTTCTATGATCTACGAACCGAAGATCTGAGACTAGAATCCCAAATTGAGAAAAATTTATTCGTAATTCATGATTTGCCATCCTTGTGGAAGTATACTGAAATGTAGGTATCGTAACATTTTTATGTATTTCTTTATTAGATAAACTTACATAGCTTTCATTGCAAAATATGATGAAAAATACGTTAAATTATCGCTGTCAGTGTAAAAATCGACGTACCAGAAGAATATAAAATCAAGAATCTTCAATTCTCATTTTTCTTGCCTGAGTAACAAATATCTTGAATTTTAAAATTTTTGACGCCCTCCAAAATAATATTTGTCAATTTTATGACGACTAAGAATGGTACTAAAAGTTGTTAAGTCAGAACTTTAGTTTGAAATGTTACATAATGCAAAAATGTATAAATTCATTGAAGTATCGTGTGATGTGCATGTTGTTGATGGTGCTGGTGTAATTTTGGTGACGTCCCATTTAGCTTTTTCCCTGAAAAGGAACTGCAATTCTAAGAGAATTTCATTCCTAAGATTTGCTTCCCGTCAGTCGCAAATTCACGAGGATTATCACATCGACTAGCTATGTGATGGCTTTTGATTTTTGTTATGTTTGATCTTCCTTATGAATTAAACGGCTCGTCAAACGGCATGAAAATCACACGTTGTGCTGTTCGGTTACAGTTGCTGATTTTGAGTAGAGTTATCAGACAATAAAAATGGGCTCTATAATACCTTTGTTGGTGCTGCGCCATATCATAACCAAAGTAACAATAACAATTTTTTCAACTTTTTTTGACGTCTAATTAGTTTAAAAATTTTCAAAGTATGCCGAAACTTTGATCATTCCATAACTCTTACAGATCATTCAATGATGGTTTCATTGAACTGTTTGTGATGTTACAGTTTAATAAATATATTAATATTGACATATCATAAAAATTTTCAAGTTAGTCTTAAAAAAGTAATTTTCCCTACATACGCTTACCTAGCGAAATTTCAATGGTCATTAATAGTAGCGATAAAAATCTGGAACAGGTTATTTCCACTGTGAACGACTGAAAATCTTTCAGGGTTTTCTTATCATTTGTTATTTCACCTCTGTTAGATCGGTGGTATTTTACATATTGGGAAATAATAATAATAAAAAAAAAATAAAAAAAATAATAAGGTGGTTCGCATCACATTATGCTGCCCATCTTTTTATAAGAGATCTGTCTCAGAGCGAAGTGTAGAGGTGCTGTTGTTCTTCATTGCAAACAGTTGTGTCATATCTAGCATTAATATCCAAGATCTTTGATACATTGAACATTCTATGATCTATCCTGTAACATCTTCACGTGGTTCCTAGTAAATCGTAGTGAACGGTTCACTCTACGTTACTTTCATGAAAGACAAATGGCTTTAAAAAGCAGCTGCCGAGATTAGAATCCGATTTTCAGTTTTACTGCTAGGCAGACCCAAGATAAGGAATCTCCAGCTGAACATCTCATTTCTGTTCGACGGCAATTAAACCTTTTGGTTGAGATGGAATGAGTGCGTAGCAAAGACGACCATTTGGATTCAAGGCAATTTTTATTATGGCAGAATTCATAGCATACGGCAGCGACGCGTGGAGGGATCGATTGCTCTCGAAATAATGTTGAATCCGCTGTTTTATTTGTTTTATTTAATAGATGTTTATTACGCATACGAAGAGAATAAAGATAGTTCTCACACAATTCTGTATTTTTTTGGAAGTCCAGAGGTGAGATCTATATAGCAGCATCGCTACGTTTTTTTTCGGGTCGAGTATTATATATACCGATCCAGTGACATAATCAGTATACGGTGATCACAGAGACTAAGGATTTATGATCAAATTAAACGCAGAGTTTATGTTAAAAAATAATGTTTCATCAAATTATTATAAACCCTTACCGCATTAGCTTCAAAAAGTTTCGGCAAACTTCAATATAATTTTGCACTCGCTTAATTCGGAACTAACTCAGTTGGAAAACATATCATAATCTTTTGAACGACTCTCAATATATAAGAACTTGTCACTATAAGAACTCGAAATATACTGACGGAAAGTATTCTGAAAGTTAAAAGTACATCGCATCGATGTACATTTGAAGTGACGATACCTCAATATCATTTCAGATCAAAAATAAAATTCTAAATTCTTATGGTAGCCTTCGCCAGCACATAAGGCATGTATTTTACTGTTGTATATGTATTTTACTGTTGTATGTATTTTACTACACATATGTATTTTACTGTTGTATACTATTTACTTATACGTATATCATGTACTTATTTCCACCAAAATATGGCATGTATGTGCACATCGTAATCCAATAACGACTTGGCTCGCTGCCGCGATGGGCTCCGTAAAGAGACTTTAATAACCTGGCCAATTTCCGTTCTCCCCAATCGCAGCACTCAAAGGATATTAAATTTCTGAAAAATTAAACTCTCCTGAAGCATTTGCAATGCGTTGGCAGCAATGCAATTCTATTGCCCTTACTGTATAAATCAATATTTCTTTATTTGTATTTTAAAGCGAAAAACATTTGGAATTCAATTGCAGAGAATTTTGAACTCACAGAAATTAGAAATTAAAATTGCAGGTTATAATTCTGAAACTCCAGTTGTTGTTGATTGCAGTAGCGAATTTTGAATTTAAATGTATACACGTTAAAAATTGCATTACCATTTTTTTGGTTGTGAAGATTGTCAGTAATATTAGAAATGTATGAAAAAAGCTCGACTTTTACTTATTACCGCAATTTAAAACAGACACAAAAGTTGAATTGGCAATGCAAACTAATCCACCTAAATCCGAAAAATTTCCATTACTTTTTCAAAATTGACTTTCTTATAATTTTATTGATCATGTTAGACATCCCTTCTCTGTATTTCATGTGAGTTGTTTTATTGTAGCAGGTCGACTAGATTTTGGGGACTTACCAGGAACTTCAAAAGAAGTTCATTGAAATTGATTTACATATTCATGAATGGACCTTGATATTGTACATTCGTGTTGGGAAAATTTCGCAACATATTTCAGACTTCAGCATTTTGATTTCATGAGCATGATCGAACACTTCATGCTATAACTTGTCTCTATAGAGAACAATGGGATGCTTCATTAACCACATTAACCATTTCTTTCAATTTAAAATGAAAGAAAAGCCATTCCATTGAATATATCTTCCAAAATGTCTGAATTATAGAATGTTCCATTGCCAGAAATCATCAGTCACCGAGTGCAAAGTCGGGTCGGAAAGCGATGGTAAATAAGTGACTGGATTTAACGACCTCTAAAGTGAGACATTATTGGCGATAGAGACGACAGGCGGTGCCGTTCTCTTGACAAATGCCGTACACCTATCAGTGAAGAATAATTAACTGCGTCGAGCCAGCCAAAGTTATCGAAACTATTTCTGCTGTCGTAAAAATATCAGTCCAAAGGATAGCAAAATAATAATTAATAACACGAAATTACATTTCGGGTGTAGTTCTCAAATTTTCACCAACAGATTGCAAAACTCTTTGGGAATGAAAAGGTGTAAATATGATATATTAATTAAGGTACAAATTATTCGAAATGTTTGCTTTTACAGAAGGTTTTAAATTGTCTAAACTCTCAAAAGCGTTATTTAATCATCAGATGAGAATCTTTTTTCAAAATCCATTAAATGATTTCGCCATGCAATTTTCCTCTTAAGGGGTAACAAGGCAAAGTTCTTTAATTCGAGCGGGATCAGTTTAAGCTTTTATCATTCTTTTATATGAGAAATTTTACTCTGCAAATCAGAGTTCGAGTTCTAATATATTATCTTAAAATAGTAGACATATTTTTAGAGTATCCCATGTGGCGATAATATTATTGATGTTCTATTATTTTCTACTCTTAAAACGTTATCATTTAGTCTTATTTTCCCTTATCAAATAAATATTCTCGATCATTAATATAAAAGAGATAAAAACGCACCATTATCATTGTCAATGTGCTAGTCAGCGTGTATCCAGGCTGAAAATAAATGATCGTGCTTCTTTACCTAAGCCAATTGAACAGGACGATGGCAGCTGACGGCCTCTAAATTTTGCGCGAGCGGCCACTTGAATTCCTAAGGAACTGCTGAACTTGGCGACGAGCGGATCTTTGTCAGCCCTGGCGACGTCTGGGGATTATCGGGGGACCTTGGAAGGTCCAGCCTGAGATTCACGTGAAAGGGAGGCGAGATGTGGCCAGTGTTTAAAAAAAAACTCGGTAAATGATGAGCATGTGGACAAATGAGATATTATTGCGATACCAACAGGTATGAGAGTTAATTCGTGTTTCGGTAAACGATAATAATAATTGTCCATTACTGCGTATGATCTACTCAAAATATACTGTACTATAGAAGATGAGCGCCAAGAATATTTACGACAACTCGTTGTTGGTTGTCGAGCAAGCTTTGCTGAGAGTCACTGCGACCTTTATTGAACTTCACAACCCAATTCACTGAGCCCAATTTCACAGAGTCAAATTCGCTGAGCCAAATTCTCTGATCCCCATTCACTGAACCCATCTCCAATTACCTTAAATCACACAGCAAAACCCACTGAAACGTATTCATGGAGCCCAATCCCAATCCATTTAACCTAAATCGTTACAAATATCGCATTGTTAAACTATTTATTTATATAGAATTTCTTAATTTGCATTTTAATCATGTCGAGGAAGAATCACGTGTGCTTTTAGTTTGTAATTTTCTTGGTTATTCCATACGAGACGACAAACATCAAACAGAATTTCGATTCGCTCGTTTTAAATTGAGCTAAATCATCGGTGCAGCTCTTCATCAATTGTTCGTACGCTGTCATAGAATTTCAATCTTCTTATGAACGAGTTTTATCAGATGGACTTGCTGCGAGTAACAGAATTAGCTTCAAAATGGTTTTTACATCATTTAAATCGAGTTTATGAAATGTCCTGAGGAAACACTCACTAATTTAGCAACTAAATTGAACTTGTGAATTAAATTAACTGAACGAATGAATTAAATAGTATTTGTGCTGGGTTTAAACTCGCACATTCTCTTTACGTTTAAAAACGTTGAAAATATTGCAATATAATACATGAATGAGAAATCCAAAGGCTAAATTTTTAATGAAAAGCAGATGTAAAAACAAACTTCAGGTAAAATATTGATACGATAAATATCGAGATACGTGCCGGAACATCCTTATATATTTGAAGGCTTCAAACTCACAAACAAATGCACACAAACCCTCGCAAATATATAATATTTTTTGTATTGTACAAATTCAAAAAAGAAAAAAACATTTGACAAAATTTTTTTTTACCTTTTTAGAGTGTCCGGGCCCATTCAGCAAAGGAATAAAAAATAATAAAGCAGCAAATGCTCCCTGACATATTAGACTATGATTTTACAGGCAGCCCACTCATCGATTGACAGAAGGCGTGAATAAAACTGAACGACTTGGATAATAAAATTATAAAAAAAAATATAAAACGTGTTATTTTGACCTGAACTAACAATTATATAACTTTCCAGTAAACTTCTCACTATGAATCTTGTCTCATTTTTTTTCGATTCAAGTTCCTATTTCAGTGCCTCTACATAATATAAAACGAATTGTGAATAGCGATAACACACAACATCAAGATCCTTAAAATAGGATTGAATGTCGGCCGCACAAGAAGCCAAAAATGTTTTCGTACTTCTCCGCTGCGACGCTTCTTCTAACGCGATATCAGTTAAGAGAAAAATGCCGGTGTCTTCGGAAGTCGCAGCCAAGCTAATATTACTTTTATAGGCCTTATGACTTGTCGCCTTTGAATGGATGTGGCGCTATATGCTGACGTTTATCACGTTCTAAACTTTATAGTTTAATATTATTTGACATTTGACACATTTGACTCACAGCTTTTGTATGCGTGTAAATTTATTCAATCCTAAATGAAAAATTGCCTTGTGTAATTCATGTATTAATTAGAGATACACTCACGAAATTCAACAAACTCGCCAATCTTCTAAAATAAACGGGGCGTTGAAATGCTAGTCGTAAGTAAGTCGTAAGTAAGCGGCTAGTCAAGCCGCTAGTCGTAAGTAAGCGGCTTGGTTGTTAGTTATGTTTATATTAGTTATATTTATGTAAGTAGTTTGGTTAACAATTATCAAGGCGGTAAGGATCTTTCGCAGCAACTCGACATCGCCACTGCAACAATCAAATAGAAGTGAACTTTTAGAATTTTTTTAGAGAAAGTAAAGTTAATAATTTCATAAGATGATCATAATCTTATTAATTAATTTATAATGAATTTGATTCTATTTTAAGATAACTAGAGAAAATGCTATATTAAGGCTTGTGACGAAGACTCATTTGGCAAAATTGTATCATATTTTTTTTATCAAAACTAATACTTTTATGATGGCATTTCCCTCCACCATCGTGTAATTAGGGTTCTATTACGAGACATTGTACTGACTGTGTGAACGTCATTTAAATATTATTGCACTCAATGTCTGTTTACGAATTAAATTTTTAGTCTGTTCCATTTTGATGGACACTGTGTCTTCAAGTAGCATGCACTGCAACACCATCGTCGTCAGTGAACATAAATTTTTTGTGTTTTTAAAATCATCTAATATGTATGAAAATCCAACAAACATTCTTTCATGTCGTTTATAACATTAAACCATTAAAACATATAATACATTAAACCATTAAAACTTTTAATAAATTAAACCATTAAAACATTTAAAACCCATCAATTCAGTGAATAATTCAATCAGTCAAACACAGAACTTGGTCCACTCGTGTGCCAGCCTCGGCTCGCTCCCGTGACGCCCTCAATCATTGACGTCGCCTCTGCCCGAGCTTTTGACTCGTAAGTTCAGCAACGACATTTGCAGTGAAGTTTGGCCGGCGCTCTTCCCTTAGAATTGTGTTAACTGAACGGTGGTCTCCCAGCAGGACTGTTCCGTAATTTCCCAGCAGCGGAGGCGCCCCTGCCTGTCCGTCACATTTGCCGGGAAGCTCCAAGTGTCCGGCTCTACAGTTGCATCCTCTACACAGACCGTGACATTTCCCATTGGACGCGCCCAAGAAAATTGCTTTGTTCTCGAGGAAATTGTCACAAGGCTTTTGTGCAGCACCAGATTTTTGTTAGGGGTGCACGTCGAGTTTTGGGGCAGCGTCTTTTAAGCGTCCAGTTCCACTTTATTGAGAACTGATTCATAGCTAACGCTTCCTTTCTATTTTCAAATGTGATTTCACTCGACTTTTCCTTAAGTTTTGTACATGTATATCGTCACACGAAACGAGTTTTTTTGTTGTTGAGAGCATTTATTATTGTTCTCCAGTTTGAATTAAATTGCAAATTCTATTCAAGTAAAACTAGTCGGAATTTGTTCCTGAAAATTATTTATAAAATATAAAAAAGGCAGAATCTATTGGGAACATTGATTTCTAGAATTTTTACGTCAATTCTCCTGTATTTGCTCAGAATACATGAGAAAATTTATTTAATCATGCTAGTTAATTTTTAAATGAATTAATTGCGAACTAATAATATATGAGCAGTAGACAAATTTAGGCTAACGACAAGTTCACTTTTTTTGTTCTCTCATATGCCTTTATTCCCACTAGTTAGTTTACTAGTTGATCATCAATAAGCTAGAAAGACTTAATATTTGTCGTGAGTTAATAGATAAGCTGAACCATATCAAACCTACTCTCAGTATGAGGCAAAATGAGTAGGAATGAGCCAGTTATATGGCACATACTGTGAATAACACAAATTAGCCTCTATAAAAGTAGTAGCGCAGCTGCTGCGGAATTTGCCGCCGCAGTAAATACATAACTTTAAAGGCGGAGAATGCAATTCTCAATGTAGTACTGCTTCGTCCGTACAGAAAGCATATATAGTACTACGCTCTAACCTGATTAACGGGCGAAATTTTCATAAACTACTTAGAATGATTCTTCTTAAAGTAGGTTAAAATATTACATGAAAATGAAGTTTGAGAGGTTGGAAAGGTTCAGTCCTGAGCCCCTCCGGACGACAGCTTGCCGCATTTTCCTCTCAAGTTTCCTCATAAATTCGGGACTTGGGACTTGGCCGAAGCGGGCCCCGATGTTCGGGACTCGAGGGGGAGATTAATCATGCTTGCAAAACCAGGATTAGGCGCGAGAGGTACAAGGATTAATGTGGGTTACGGGAGAAAATATATACTTTAGTAATACTTTAGTAATATATATGATAAAATGTATAGCAATGGAAATATTATCTAAATAAAAAAGGCAACCTAACGCTACTTTCGTTCTGTATGCACAAAAAAAAGTAATGCAGGAAATGAAACTTGTATCAGTTATTTTTAAATATTATCATTTTATATACAAAATTAGAGAGAACTCGCAAAAAAACTCGCTCTGCAGAGAAATTGAAAAAGATCGTTGTTTTACACTCCTCTTTCACGGATTCTATTGTTTAATTATTTCACCTGTGCTCCTAAGTTAGTATTTCTGAAAATATATATGACCTCAAAACTTTCAGAATCGTAACTGTTTTTATTCGTATTGTTCGATGCAAATCTAGGGAATTAAAGTTTCAATTCATGACTAAAAATCTAAAGAAATTCGCTCTAACCGTGAAAAAGGGACAAAAAAGAACGGTTATTAATGTATCATGAAAAAAACTTTGCAAACAAAGTTTGAAAGGAATTTTTCTGTTTAGGTTCAAATTGGTTTGCGAAATGATAACAGCTTGGATAGATAGAAATCGTATACTTATTTAAAAAAGCCAGGCTTGAAAACCCCTTAGGAACATGTGCACGCTCACGCAAGCACGACCAAGCATAAGAAAAAGCGCATAGTTAAAGGTTTCAGAAAATAATTAAATACTAGTATTATTGTCGATGAGCAATGCGTATCACGATACAAAATTAAACTGGCACTTTATAAAAGTATGTTTAGCAAATAGATTTCTTTATGTAAGCATGAACGTTGTGATAGCATCCTACCGATCATATTAAAACAACATAGACTGAGTCAAAGACAATGGGAAAGCAAGCTAAGTAAAAGTATGACTTATTCCTGTTTATTCATGATCAATTTTCCGTTTGCCGCGAAACAAATGCAATGTATACGTAGCTGGATGCAAGAAAAATACATTTAGATTCCATGTGCCAGTACGGTACAAAAGACAGCTGGAAATTCGTATTTATATGAGCATCCGTAGTAATATAAAAAATTATATTACTACGGATGCTCATTTAATTTACTGCAGTGAGTGACAGAGAGCGCATTTTCTTGTCGATGAAAACGTGAAGTCACGGACGGACAGCAGACGGACAGACAGACGGACATGGCGAACACAATAGTTCATTTTTTCATAAATGAGAAAATGCGATAAAAAACTAAGGTAAGAGACCTGAATGCTGTCTTGGCAGAACATAAACGAATTGAACTATACGGCCTGCGTGACCCTGCGCTGTGTGTCAGCGCGGAGATGACAGCTCGTGACGACCAGCCCGACACAAATAAAAATAATAAGAATATTATAGGTGGCCAGTCGCTTGAACTTTGTGGCCTCCCATAACCCGTCAATATTTTTAATGTAGGTTGATGCACGCAGCGTTTGTCTGATTTATGCTGTCATCCATCAAGTGATATTTCTTCCTGCTCTCGTCAGGCAAGAGCGAGGTTTGCATAGGAGTTTTTTTCGAGTGCTTACTCTCTATTGTCCGTCTTTTGAGTCGCCGATGTGGTGCTTTTTAACAGGAACTCTGAGGCCTCCCGTCATCTGTTTCTCGGCGATCCTTGAGTTATTACTTTGCTTCGCGCATGCGATGTGCTCTAGTTTTGTGGCGCTGTGATGTATGGCAGATGTGATGAGGGCGAGGAAAACGTCTGATGAGTCATGCTAGAATTATTTTGTGCATATGATTCACAGAAAGTTTTTGGAGATTAAACGGATATTGTATGACGTATAATTGACCTATGAGGTGCCAGAATTTCCTGGCGTTGCGGAGGTGCAGTATAGGGCTGTGACGGAAGTAGCGCTTCGATGGGTTATTTAGTGTATTTAAGACTATGAAATTTAGCTAATTTTTGTAAAAATTAAGATAAATAGTTAACACGAATTGCATGTAGCGACTGCTTCGTGGCAAGCTATACAGAGTGTCATGGCTGTGAGGTCAGTTCGGTATAATGAACAATCAATTCCAGGTATGAAAAATCTACATTGAAATAAAATTTCACTGCAGAATACCACGACAAAGCGCATATGGAGAAACTACTAGCAATTCACTTAGTGTAAATTTCAGACAACGCTCACCAGTACAAGCGTGTGTAGCAATTCCTTGGCTTGAAGCTCGCGTAGAAAGTGCCCTGAAATGGGGCGCGTTACGAAGGATCCATTGTGCGGGCGCACGGGTAAGAGTGAGATGAATGGCTTCTATTTGCAAGGAAAGCAATCGCGTTAGCTGATCCCGGGAAAAATGACTCTAAGACCAAAAATAAAGACCTGGAAGCTATCAGCAGCTCCCTCTATAATGCCCTATAAATGATACCTCGTGCGTCTGCTACTTATTTAGACGAAGAGCTCTTTAAGTATTATTTTAGGTGCTTTTGGTCATGTTTTTGAGGTAAATTATTAACATTTAAATAAAATTCTAAGGCCGTATAAAATTATATTCTCATGTGAAAACTCAGAGGTAGTTAAGCTATTTAGAAGAATATACTGATTTAATTCAATTTTTTCTGCCTATTTAGCATATCATCTTGAATCTTGATCACGGCATTGTCCTATTTATAATACATGCATCAAAGTTCCGATGTACGTTCAAATCTTGCAATAATCAATTAAAAATAGAAATGCACCGCTGCTTGTAGCAGTCGCCAGAGCTTCACATTTATAAAGTATGATAAGGAAGTCTGCTGTCACTTATAACAGACTAATCAAGTTATCGATGTGATCACTTATTGTGATTTATTGATGTAATTTGCTTTTCCAGCTCATTTTTTCGGAGCTATATGCTTTTATAAAGGAGACCGGATCTCCTATTAATCCCAAACGCTGAGAGTTATACAACATGTTCATATAGGATTTCAAACACACTAAAGTGACCATGCCCAAAATTAAGGTAAAGATAGTGAGGGCATGGCTGTTCAAAGCATTGACCATGCCCAAAATTAACCTGAAGATCGTGAGGGCATCATAGTTCGGAGCAGTTACCATGCCCAAAATTACCGTGAAGATAGCGAGGGCATTACAGTGACCTTCACTTGGGAGTACGAGTACCTCAGCAACGATATCTGCAACGCTATCGTTATCTGACGAATGCGACGTGGGCGACCGGGAAACTTTCTGCTGAGCCCATTTACTGCACCAGCATGATTCCTTGAAAATCAAGGGTAAAGAAAGACTTGATTTATTAAGTAAAAATGAGGACTTAAAAATTGATCAGTGCTTGAATCAGCCCTTTAAAGTTGATTCATTTATGAAAAGATGTTGAATGTGTTGAATATATGCATGCAGGTAGCATAAAATATGTATGTCAATGACCAATGCATGTATACCTTTCATAAAAAATGATGGGTAAAAAGTTGACTAGTGAAAAAAATTTGATTTTATATGAATTACGTACGTTTTCACATATATAAAGTATTGATCAATGTTATGATAAGTCACAAGAATATGAGAAATAAATGGTTGCTTAAAACATCATCGTATTAGAGACGGCCAATCATCAGCCAACAAAAACAGGCCTAACATTTTATATTTAAAATATTGATTTAAGCCTTAATAAAAATATATCGAAATAATTTCTAGAGCATCTGACAGGTTTATATTAACAAGCTTAAGAGTTACCGCGAGGGAATTCTGCGGCCGTAATTCTGGTGACGTATTCCTGAGACGTTCATAACATCAAACGAACCTTCATACTGGTATGCTCGCAATCATTTACTTTAATAGCAACAACATTCAACTCGCTCATGCATACATTATTCACAACTCTGGTAGGAATAGCATTAAATAATAACAACTCATGAGTCTTCCTTAGGAATGAAGGTCCAGTCTTCTGATCTTGAAAGGAATAAAAAATGTTCGCTGGTTCAAAGGAAAGCAACGAGACGGGTCAGAGTTATCGCCTCTACTTGAAGCGTCATGTTTCTCACGGATCCAAGATGCATTTGCAATTCAGGTAGCAATAGCATTATAAATAACGGGTAAATACACTCGTTTGAACAGAGTGTAAGCTCGGTGCTTATAATAAAACCAGGTTACGTAAACACCATAATTGCCGTGTTGATATAGCTGTGCGATATAGTGTACTTTCATCGTCAGTCTGGGCATTTTTGAACTAATCAATAATCTTCGAGGATGTCAAGAGTCTTTGAGATTATAAAGGTTATTTTATTGCATTATTAATATTCATACTTTGACATAGTTCACGTTTTTCGGAACCGAGAAAAAATTTAACGCGATTTCATGTACAAGCATTTCATTTGTATATAGCTAATTTATCATGATTGCATTAATTATCAGTTAATATTTTTTAAAAATATTTATTAAATAGTGGAAAATTCAGTTTCTTTGCCTAATGTAATGTGATGTAATATCTTGGAGTGCAGGTTAGCACACCAATTTATTGATCGAATTATCATTTCAATGAAACATATAATAACCTCGATCATTTACATGATCAATTCCAGCCCTGAAATACTAACTAAAGTTCATAATAATATCGAAAACTAATTAGTTTTAGCTTATGACCGAGGTTTATATTCGTGTATCACCTTCTGATTCAGATTTAAATACAAAATAACACTATGTTTTTAGCCTTTTAATTTAATTAAGCATTTAAAAGCAGACTGAAGCAAGATATTATGTTATGCATGAATTTCGCCTAATCCTTAAATTCTTCACGTTGGTTTCGTAGCGCGTAAATTAGTTTCAACAATATTGGCTGTGTCAAAAGGTGTGTTGATTAAGATTCTTCAATGCAAAGCTCGTGGCTGTACAGAGACAAGATCTCTCTTTTCTCATTAAGTCTGACGTGCCATTTGCCTGTTACGTCAGCCTTGCCGACGCCGTCGTTATGCAAGTGTGATGAAGTCAACACTATTCATCATTTCCATGCCGCGCTGAGCTAAGCGTAGCTAAATAAAGTCGGACTCTCGACTGGCTTAGAATTAAACTAAGTTTGGAGGTGTATTGCTCGAGCAGTAGCAGCGACAGTTGGATGTGCTATACAGAAGCGCAGAGCAGTACTAATTTAAAGAACTTTATATATAGCAGAGAAAGAGCAGTAGAAATTGGAGGTGCTTAATTAGGCTGTGAGATACGCGTTGGCACTTTGAGGTGTTATCCAGTTAGATAAAGATGGCAAAAAGGGGATTTGGCTTTTCAAGGGGACAATAACGGCAAAAAGAATGTGCTTTGTACTGGGATATATAGATTGAGTTAGTCTACCGACAGTAAGATATGAATTGTTTGAGTAAGTACAGAATGTGACGTGTATTAATTGTAAATCAAACAAAAGATTATATGTATGACGGCTGAAAGTGAGTACACTATTACTATCATTACTGACTGTGATGACAAGGCACTACTTCGAAAAAAGAATCTAAGCTTCCTGTCATCAAGCATCGCACGCCCATAAATCATTGACTTTCTGTTATTTTGTCTGGTTGCTAATGAGGTTCATCGACTACGTCTACCAACGATCATTGGTTTCCGATGAGTTGTCGAACGCAAACTCAATACTAGGAACTGTCAGGTCTAAACTTTTAAGCGAGTCTTTTGTCGGAGTAACTAGCACATTTTAAACTAGCGCAAGACAAGCTATTATGCACAAGACAAGCTAATAATATGCATAATAGATATATAGTTTTGATGTAATATCTCTAGTTGCACAATAGATATAGTTTTGTTGTAAGCAAATCGTGCCAAAGGTTCTAGTAAAACTAAAATAATTTTCAGACAATTATATAAAGATAGAGGAGTATTTCGAGCAAAGTGTAAAAATGTTCATCTTTAAATCAAAGAGGATTTGGCCATAGTAAATCTGCAATTGTTTTACGCTCAAAGAAATAAGGTAGAACTTTTATTATGTATTCAGATGATCAATAGATTATTTGATATCCTTAGTTGCTGCCTATATACGTAATACAACTGGTACCAAGCTGCATTTGAACTTGATTAATCATCTAAAAGAAGTATATCACATCCGACTGTAATTATGTAGAGGTCAAATAATGCGTGTCTTATAGGCAACTAATGCAGCTAAAGTTAAACTTCAAAACATTGATAACTTTATATCTTCCCGATGTCGTAATAAAAGTGTAAGTCGTAATATAATTAAGCTATAAGTAGTAATATAATTCATTAATTCGAAGGACATACACTTCGGAAATAATGTCCAATTGACCAACTCCTTTGGAATGATTCATTTCGCATCCTCGGCATTGCGTCAAATCATAAAACCCAATCGACTCTGACTGACCATTTCTTGACAAGCCTATTTCATATCATCGATACCCTGTCGAGAGGTACTATTATGAGTCATCAATAATGTTTGTAAGGCAGAATATCGTTATTCTGTGAAGAGCTCGCATGCCAGTAGACCCTTGATAAGGCGAGTGATGGTACACTGATCATGAATATGCAATGTTCCAGGGTTTTGGTTCTATAACAACTTCTCGGCGAATAAGCAGGTCTCTCGAGTCTGAAAACTACAGTCACTAGTAAGTTTTGAGCAAGGGCCTCAAAACTGAAGGAGTTTATGGTTTAAATTTATCAATTTATCTAGAGTGCGTCAATCAACTGTTGAAAACAACAAGATGATATTAATCAAAATGTTTCAACTAGTTATAAGCTAAATTTTTCCTAAATGTCGCACAGTCCAAGTAAATTAGGCAAAAAACTGATATCGAAACATTTTTTTTTATTCTACATTTAACTCTATTATGCACTGACTTGCGAAAAAAGGAACCGTCATCGGGACCGTGAGTGATGAATATGAACGTATCGGAAATGTACAGCAACATGTGATTCCATTATTTGGACTTTCCCTGCAATGATGCCAAGACACTCGTGATTGAAATTTCTTTGCAAATTAATAGAGAAAAGGTATTGAAATTCTTATCGGTTTATCGATATCGATGGTTATGAATTGACAAGCAAAGTATTGAAACGAGCGGCTGGTCTCAATCATGCGTCAAGCAACGGTACCGAGAAGTTATTTATCGCAAATAAGCAGAAGCCTCAATATATGGGAAGCCTCAAAACAGCGTAACTTCGAGCTTACAGCACGATTGTTGCATCAAGAAGTCATCGACATCATGTCATCAGAATGAATCAATTGAATATAGATGGAGTTTGTAGTTGCTGCAATAACATTATTATTTAATTCGGACCTTTCAAAAAGCATATCTATTTTGACCAAAATACTTTAATTAAATACAGCATTCGCTTGAGGTATGTAATGAAATTATAAATAAGAGATACCGTCAATCCTTAGCACACAAAAAATATACCTCGATTTCATTTCTCATTTGGCGAACAATTTTCATGTTAAGAGTAGCTGATTAATAATACTGACCCATTATTTCAACTTGTGATGACTTTAATTACAAATATCCTGGATTATATATAGCAATATACATATTTTCTCGCCGACAATATTTCTTCGATATCTTATAATTACCGGCAAGAAAATTACCGACTTTTCGTCCCTAGATATTGGCATGACAAATTACAGTCTGAAGTCTCGATGGTTGCTTCCGATTCCACGGCAATCCGCCTCGGTGATTTATTGCAGACTCGGAATTATTTGCGTTGCATAATTCCAGTGGTGGAAAATATTTTCCCAGCGGATGACTTGAAAAAATATCGGCTCTGTTATTGATCGTCAGACGCCTGCGAGAAACGACATCAGGACGTGGCTGAACTGCTGAGCTGCTGGCAGTGTTGCTGCATCAAATGGTTGCTGATTCCATTGATCGGTTCATATTTTATTGATTATTCTAAATTTACAAATAATTTTTCTAAGTCTAAAACTTAATTATAATGATGATGATTCTTGCACAAAAGCATCAGTCAAAAGTTTTTTTAAAAAGCCATTAAACAGATTTTTGTGAGGTCTCCAGTTTATTTCTCAAGAAAATTATCTGACGGGAATTATGATGCATCTGAAAAAAATAAAGCATTAATGCAGGGAAATTTATTCGCACCTGTAATCGTCTAGATTTCGAAATCTAAAAAATTATTTTGTTTGTGATGATGCTGCGACATTACAAAGGCGATTTTGATTCGTGAAATATTCAATAACTAAATGCTTGAGCTAAATTTTAAAAATGTGTTGTTACACTTTTTTTTACTTGAAACAATCTTTTAACGTGAATTATATTTGCAATGACATAGAGTACGGCGCAAAGCTTAGCCTAAAAATTCAATATTGAGTATGCATATTATCATTCATTTGCTGGGGAATCAACATTTCAAAATTTCTCTGAGACGGGGAAAGGAATTTTATTAAATGAGAAACTAACTTTGAAGTGTCCAAAGAATCCACTGTAAAGAAAATAAAAGAAAAACACACTAATAGGAAAAGAAATGAATTTCATGCAAATTTTCCCCCTTTATCCTCTAAATTAAAATATTTTCGCATAGATTCTCACGATGGAGCAGGGAAAACGAAGTGATACAACTCGTCAAGTGAAATTAGTTATTTCACAGACAAAATATTTGTGTGTTTCTGAGTGTAGAAAGTAAGCTTAACGACAGGTAATTGATTTCGGATGTAATGATCCGGCAAGGTAACGAAAGCTAAAGCTCTTCTTCGGCGTTAAATTCGGCCTTTAGTGGCCGCCGAGGCGATGTTATGGCGGTGCTTACGAAGGCACGCATTGAATGAAGCACTTTTGGAACCTTTGCTGTGCCTACAGCGCATGGGAGACCAGCCTAAATTCCGGACGGGAAGCCGCCTCGTTAGTTTCTGCGGTGCAAGAAAGCGAGCCAATGCATGGGGTTTGTAAATAGCGGCCATGAGCTGAACTACATTGTGTTCTTCTTGGGTGCCTTCACTGTTGAGAATTTGTGTACATGCCTTCAATCTTGACGATTGTGAACTTGCCACTTACGTGCTTTTAATGTTAAAAATTTTGTTCTTGCCACGTACGGGTTTCAATGTTAACAATTGTGCGAATGCCATGTGCGTGCTTTTAATTTTAACAATTGTGTGCATAAATATCACGGGCCCTCAAACTTGACAATTATGTTGACGTTACCATGAGTACTTTTAATCAGCTTTTGTTAAAAACCAGGATTCAATCAGGGATTTCCTAGTGGGTTGCCTCCAAGTGTCTTCAATAATTGCATGCCCGTTGCTTAAATTTCTTAGCAAAGTGTTGGAATATTCACAGCCTTCAATTTGCCATTATATCAATAATAACCGAAGAGCTTTGCTTGATTTTCGAATCTTGGAAATCCATGGCATTTATTTTTGTCATGCAACATGATTTTCCTATGTTGGCTCGACAACCGCGACGGCAGCAACTTCATTCATTGTTGATGCTTTGAGTCGTCACATGGGGCTAGTGACAGCATCGATGTTTACTTTGTACTCATTTGTACTCATCAGCCAACTTGCCTGAATTTTGAAAGTAGCTGTCATCCGATTACCTTTGCGCTCAATGATGAAACCTATATCGCATAGGCTTTTTTCATTGTCTCAAGTTTTACAAGAGAAATATAATTATGAATTATGTCGAACCATCAACAATAACAGAGTTTTGGGTCTTGCAGCATGACGAGGTAGATTAATCTTACAACCAAGGTTGGAAACACCAGGTGACCCTAACTTGAAAGTTTAAAAATATGTTGGCATGTTGACTCCATATTTCCGATGCTGATCATTCAACATTGTATATTCGGTTATTGTATCATAAAATATTTATTATTGATCATTGTATCATGTTGAATTTCAGCTATGTTTCTACAATTTTAGGGTTTCTTAGGTGTAGGGTTTCATAGCGCGTCAAGATTTTCTAGAATGTTCATTGTATGCATTATCAAATTAATCCATATGCACGTTTCCGGTAGTGACGTACGCGATGTTGTGTCGCATACGTAGTGACATAACGATACAACCTCGCGTTGGTAATCATATACCTATTTCCCTTAATAATTGGTAAGCTCAATAGAACCACAATTACTGATTTAAATGTCTTGCTCAATGATGAAGTGATTCTCTACTTATCTTCTTCGAAAGGTTTAAACCCTATGAATGCTTCTCTTGCAGAAACCGTTGTTTACGAAAACGCGTCTCAATTATGTTCCGCAAAGAAGACCACTACGAAACCACTTAATATGGCGAGCTCTTTTGAAGTCGATGATCGATTGCTTGGAAGTTTCTTCACTTTGAGTGGCTACCCGACCAGTTATTTTTTCACAAGCGTATACTCCCAGTTTCTCAGGGAATTTTTTTCTGCCTGGTGAGCACATGCTGACCGAAGTGAGAAATCTGTCTCTTCTGGAAATTCTTGAACATTTTGTGCTTGCACTCCATTCATAATCTATATCAACTTCATTCATAATAAGGTTCGAGTAATTTCATCGAGAATTCCTTGAAATTTGCTTTTTAAATATCATTTGTGTTTTCAGTCTATAAAGGTATTACTGATTGAACAATTTTCAGCACGAGAACAATTTCAATCAAGTAGAAACCAAAATGAAATCTAAACTTAAGTCCGGCTGTCTTCTGTAATTACGACCCAAGTCAAACGATCCGAACGCAGCCTCGCATCCAATTTTTAGCCAACGCATCGACGAGAACTTGAATGGGATGACAACTTGGCTCAGTGAAGCCTGATGGAAAAAGTTGGTGAGAGGCTTGTAGTAAATTACCGAGTCTTGCGAGTCATCACCAAATGATCAACTTCCGAGACGAGGACTGACAATTAGAAGCTATTTTTTGGCGGTTGGTAATTACAGAACTTCGATTGCGAGCTCTGCAGCAATGCTATTGGCTGATGAGGTAGAAATCTGAACCGAATTGGGGAGATTTAGAGTTAAGTAGGAATTATACAGACAAGATTAGATTATAAACTATAGCCTTTATGTGTTGTCATTGATGTTTTTCAATGTAACAGTAGAAATCAATGGAAGTAAATGAATGTATTGGATAAGTTGGTAGTATAGAATGTGATGGTACAAATTAATATTCTTTGAGAAATATGAAAAACAATATGTAGGAACGATTGTATATTAATTGCCATGAGTGTACATGCACTGCGAGATATTAAAGAATGGTTACGGTCGGCATTTTCAATTGAAAATTATAGAGCGCAAGCCGAAAATATCAATTAAAATGAGCCATTTTCGATCGAAAGTTGCAGTGTCCACCATTTCACAAATTTCATGTATTTCGACTGACGTTGATATATGGGAAATTTACAGGGTTTTGATGTCTTGAAACGTTAGAAAGTGAATGATGTGGTGTCGGTACCGCCAAACCTGGTCTCCGGACCGATATATGCAAGTAAAATTATTTGATGTGCCACTTATTTTTGCCGCTTTCACAGCGATTTTACGTCTTTAGGAAACTTTCTAAAGTTTTCAACCCAGAATGCATTCTTGCCGGAGGAGACTCAATAATGGTTCAGGGAGCAGTATCGAAAAATGTTCGTTGCCCAATTGTTGCCTTGCATGACGCATCCAATATGCCAAACTCTGCTTCCTGATAGCATCCGGATCTTACGAGATCTCCTCTTAGGATCTCAATTGCATTGCGCATTTGTGGTGTCCACTGGAGCGACATTTGGGAATGGCTTTTTCTAACTTTCGGCTGCTGCAGCAGGTTTGATTGAAAGTGGGTCAAAATTTTAGTAAGTTTCATATTCCACTGCGAAATTCAGTAAGGCTATTTTGACCAGAATAGTAGTCATATTAAGGCTCCTACAAATCTGATGTTCCAATTATTTTGCCTGATAAAGCGAATGAATAAAGCTAGGAAGCCCAGGAGGACAATTCGAGCAGTCATCGGTGGAGAGGCATGCAGGGTATTGCTGTGTAGTTAGATTCAATCTATCGAAATTTCCTTGTGTTAAATTTCATCTCTGTTGATCCTGCCGAGAAATGATTTGCGACTTACTACAAAGATTCATTTTATTACAGTTACATACTTATGCTACTAGTCTCTTGCCCTTTCTTTCTTCCACCCATCGTTTGTACCTGTGGAACATCGAAGAATCTTGTCATACTCGAAACTTACTTTATCCATCCTCATCTTTTATTTTCCGACATTTTTCCTACCACAGCTGTACCACTAATCAAAGCTTAGTTAAAATAAATTTTCAGTCCAATGTATATTTTGACAGTCATATCTGTCAATTTAACCATATTCAAATAAAAGGAGAAGCTGTCTTATTAAGCTGGCGGACGGTCACCTGGCATTGTTTTGCAACAAATAAGAACAGTCAATTGATAATTTGTTTATTAATAGTCATATATATATTTAATGGGCAATAACACATTTACATCAGTTAATAAATTTTGATCAATTAATCAATTAGAGTACGAAAAATCACACATCTACGTAAATCTATTGCCCAGTCGAGTAGAAAAATAAGCATTATTATCAAAAGCATTCATTCAACTCGAAAAAATTAAGTAATTCATTGATATTTTGCTAATTTGGCCACATTAGGGACACGTTTTCCCTGTTAATCGACTTTCAAAACATCCTCTCATACATTCCCTTCCATTTCTTGATACTCCATGCTACCTTCCATGTCAACTTCTGGACGACTCTACTGTCACTCAAGCCTTTTTAAACCCTATATATACTGAATAGATAAATGTAGATGTGTAAAGACTCCTGGCAGCTTTTTCAACCGTTCTACAACTCCGTCAATTTCTTAAAACCTTCCTTGCCAGGCAAGAGGTTCATCTCGAAATGCAGCGCCTCTTCCTCCGCACTGCAAGGCACCGGCAGATCTAATTTGCGGACACCGCGGTGCGAATTTTGATAGCGGCGCCTTACGGTATAAAGCGATCGGGCAATTTGTTTCCAAATGCGATTACTTGAAATAATCTCTGTTTTTAAAGCTACAACTATGTACGAAGTAATAAGCGGTCTTACAACTTAGAAATTGTTGGGATAAATAATACTTTCTCGCATACATATTAAATGTGGAGTCTTTAACTGCTATATACTGTAGTGGAAACTAGTTACTAGAAAATGCTACCTATTAAGTATCCTGTTCAGCAGCCGATTAAGCTGAGTAGTATATATGTGAACAATGACTGAGGTGAACAATAACCCTCAACATTAGCAGGAAGCAATCTTCCATCTGGTAATGCGAGATATAAATGATTGCTAATATAATAAAAGATATGATTGCTACAAAGTGACGAGAAAATTTTATTTGACCACGATGCCAGACATTAACGAGAAAAACGAGTGCGCGTTATTTCAGTCTAACAATTTAGGAAAACGGATTTTTAGCTCGCCCCCAGTTGCATTTGACAAGTTAGTGTTAAGGACTTTGACCAAGACGTATACCAAATATATTGATGTAACAAAGTCAGATGATGCAAAAGTGCTTTCTATATAAAAAATTCAAAATTGAATGAAAGCCACTCCTATTTTTATCCCAAAGCAATCAGACAGCTGGAGTAATTCTGCTCCATACGGGAATTTTCAGCCAACATTAAAGGTCTTCAGCGAGAAGATTCCACCAAAGAGCAACAATAATGCTGAACATAAGCGTAAAAGTCGTTGTTAACGGACTGTGTTTGAGGAGAAACATCGGTTCCTCGCGCCTCTCAAGGACTCTTAAGGATAAGCAAGCGGCAGTTGGCACTCGTGCTGAGGACTCGGCTATGGGCTGTTAGCGCAGCGAGGTTATTACTTTTCCTGCAACATTGCGTGGGAAATATTATTAATCTTCAGCGAATCATGAAGAGCTCAGCTCACCATCGACTTTTACATCGATCAATTTTTTGCTAATGCGTTTGCGAAAGATTATCGTAATCGATTTTTGATCGAGATTTGTCGCCGTACATGCCGCATTTATAAGCAATATCATCACTCTGAGCAGTCTGTTATTGCGTGCGGAGAAGGATAGCTGTGATATTATACACCACCAATTTTCCCAACATCGGACATGTACCCTACAAAAAAGCCAGAAAATCATGCGAGGCCATCTAATTGCAGAAGAAATTTCACCGATAATACGCTCGTAATTCATCACTTAGCAATAAGGAACAACAAGCGCGTCTGTGATATATATACCCTTGCAGCTACCGGATTTTCCTGACGTCGATAACAAATGCAGGGAAAGCTTACCTGCTAATCCGCTGTAATGGAGTCCGGAGAGCCTTGGAGCTGCAAATAACAGTGACATCGCGCGATTTTTGTTCTCAGGACGGTTACTTCTTTAATTCCACGAGTACTTAGCCATGGTTTCTTCGATGAAATATTTGAACATGAGATTAAAAATAGTTGGATTTAAATTTGTAAGCTGGAAATAGAATTTTCTAAAAACAGTGATGGAGCAAAATTTGAAACCTTAATTTAAAAATGAATTCAATTTTTAATTCTATTTACTCACACAAAACAGCGAGATTAGTAAATGTATATTGTCACAGGAAGAATCATCCAACCGATTCAGTGAACTATTTTAAATTCTCATGCCATTGAAATACTGACTGAAAAGAAAGCGCATCAGCTAAAGATATCACAATCGTGTAAATATTTAGCTTATTTGTGGAAAATATCGCAATTGCAATTAGAATGCCCCTGGCATTTCAGGCTTTATTTTCGAGGATGAGACGCAATGGTCTTGCTTGCACTGCACACACTCTCCTATGTTCCTAATCTCACCCAAGAGGCGGCCACCCAATACCCGATAAATGGCCATTGAAAACACGTCCATGGTCTTCAATCGGGTGATATACATTAGGCATGAGTAAGCCCTTGTTATGGACGAATGGAGAGCAGCAATATTTCTTCAGACCAAAACATCCTACTTCACAACTGCACTGAGTGAGGAATACTTTTTTTGCGTGATCGAATAATTTTATACGATTTATCATAGGTAAAGGAATAATTTATCAGTATATTTTCGTGAATTTTTATTAATTATTATTATTATTAATTTTATATAAAATTTTGCTGCCAAAAATTTCAAATCTTATAAAGCGGGACTGAGGGTTTGCTTTTTATCAAGAGAAATATCTTCTGGAATACGTCTTGTTGCCTGTAAATATTTTTTCTGCATAATAACAGACTAGAGAAAAATTTATTTGTTTAAATATGAACATTTTGAAGGAATGATTAGGTACATAAACTTGGTGTAAAAGAATGAGGTACACTCGATCATTCCTTCTCAACAAATTAGTAACCTATTGTCATTCCCTCGCAAGTTCTGACCTAAAAATGTAATTGTAATTGAAATTTAAGTTCTAAATTTTAACGTTATGAATGAAATTATTGAAAAATTAATCTAGATTAAATACATTTATAATGAATGCATAACTGAAAGTTATCGATTTATTACTATGATTATCTGATTTATCTATTTTTTTTGCCTTGCTATCTGAGATGCTTCGTTCAAGCAAGAGCCTCTGCTAACTTGTCTTAGTAAATTCAAATCGTGTTCTGGTCTCGAGTGGTGAGGCGAGAATACCATTTGTCATCTTAGCCTCGAACTCACCTCAAAAAATCTTTATTCCATGTAGTACTCCATACGACTAAGTAATTGGGCTTTGTCAGGACTTCATACATCGAGGTAATTTTTCTAGCAGTACAAAGCAATAAATTCGTCCAAAATTTATCAGAGACTCTTTTAAGACTTACCTCATACCATATTATATTATTGATACGAAATAATTAGGATCAAACATTGATTTTTACATTAATTAAGTATAATGAATGAATTGATTACGTCTTAAGATCATTCATTGATTATAGTAAACCTCTTGGCTAATGTTCATTCGTTTCGCATGAGCGCACTTTTTAAAGGAGCACCGCAGGTCGAAATATTTTTTTAACGGCCAATAAACGAATTTTGTTCAATAAAATCTTATGATGAAAATATTATCGCTCCATAAAAAATAAAGCCTACCTTGAAAATGAGGCCAAACTATGTCCAAAATGTGGGAGTCAAAATAACTTTATATCATGAAAAATCCAGGTTTTTCTGCTACAGCGCTCAGTGAATATTCTCTAAAGAGAATTTCGCAGCACAAGCACTATTAATTTTCGGGAAATCATCGACCATAACCTGGAATTATGAGCGCTAAAATGTCGGCAACATAACGAAATTCCGAGCCAGAATTAGCACAGGCGCGGACGAGAACAGAAGCTGTAAACTCACTGCGGTAAAGATAAGCTCCAGGGCATCTTTAGAAAAATCAATGGAAAATCAAAGTCTGAAGAGCTTTGGTCCATTTTTAGACCGGTGAATATTTTAGCACCGCCCGTTTGGCAATGATTTCAAATTGGGTAGGAAGATTATTTATTCATTTTCTTCTTCTCTGGTGTTTATTTTTGTTCATATTTTTCTGTCTGTCAGAAACGGAGCCGGGTGTATATAAACAAAATATATTTAAATTAACTATAAACTAAAACGTGTGTATATAAACTGAATTTATATACACCGCTGGGTTTATTTGATAATGGAAAACTACATTTCCATATTACCATGAGAAATTTGAATTAGAATTCTTAATTCACGCATTAAATGATGCTATCTTTTACCCAATGAATCAACCCGGTAGGTAATAATCTGACGCCAAATATTATTTCCCGATTTTGAACTAATTTCAAGAATAGAGTATGATTTCCTCCTAATAATACACTTCAAAATTGAATATTCATTGTAAATTTTACTGCTCGCAAAAATATCGCTACGTTATAAATGTATGAATATAATTGAAAAAATTAAACACTTTGATTTTTAGTATTATTAGATTTATCAAGATCATCCGTTATCTTCATGCTTGGCTCACGGCGGATTAAACCTGAAATTACACCAAAAAATTGTTGCAATTTTGATCTGAGCAAGCCATGTATTATTTATTTATTTTTCTTTTAAAAAAATATGAATTAAAATTAATAGAATACGCATATATCACGTTTACTAACTTCCATCCCAGGCAATCCATGTAGCTGAATTACGTAGACACGAAAAAAATCAACGCGTTCATGTTTGTTATCCGCCACGTTAGGTTTTAAAATTAATACAATACACATCGATCACGTTTACTAACCTTCATCCCAGGCAATCCCTGTGGCTGAATTACGTAGACACGAAAAAAATCAACGCGTTCATGTTTGTTATCCGCCACGTTAGCTTGCGGTCGAAGGAAGTAATTTTTCGAGAAAGAGTTGCGGGGAAACGTTTTCCTTCAAAATGGAACAGATGATGGCTCTGCCGCCGCCCTTCTTTCCGGTCATCCGTCAGTGGCTGCGTTCGCACTGTGGCTTGGCCAACGAATTTACGCCTGATAATGAAATGAACTGTGGACGGAAACGAACCGCGGAATAGGTATTGATAGAAGAAGAACCATGACTTGGTACTATTAAATTTTTCTAAGCCGTTTGTAAATGCAAGGAAATTATCCATCAGTCATTTATATTTCTATGATCAAAGTTTCAATCTCGTGTAATTTAGCTATTGTATTATGCAACGTAGATTATTGACAGAACGCCGAAAAAAGTTATTAAATTAGAGGCATCGTCGCTCAGGACAAAATCATCGCCGTTGATTAAAAAATCTTCGTTTTCTTCACCTCTTTCGAATATTGATGTAGAGCCTTCGCATCATCATTCATGATAAATCTTTCAATTATCAAAATCGTTTCTTTCTCCCTTGAAAAAATCATCGAAAAATTTCGATGATAATGAAACCAAATTATTTCACCAACATTTTTAATCTTCCAGAAACTTGTGATCCTCAGAGCACCAGATGCCATTACCGGCAAAACTCGCTGCACGTACACTGTTCATGTTGCGAGTTTCGGGACTGTATTGGGGACTTGGGGACTGTTAATTGAACAGTCCCCTAATCAGCCAAAGCCTAGAGTTTTTGGCCTTAACGCATACTGCTGAAGTGAGCGGCGTAGCAAACGGACGCCGGCGCGCCATGCATTGCCCTCGCGTGATGTATGGGCGACATACGCGCACAACTTCTCAAACCAAAGTCAAATTTGCACAAACTTCTCGGGGCTCGGCTACTGAAAGTCCTGCTAAGTATCAAGGACGGCTTATCGGTGGCCACGTGGATAAGGACCTGCTGATGACCTCGTACGAGTTTCATGCTATCCGTACTTCAGAAGCACTAGCCTGACTGCAGAAATCATACTGAGAATTGCTGGTTAATTCTCAATGACCATCTGTGAGCATCCGATTCGGCCTATTTTTACACTATCAGTAATAAAAATTTCCAGCCTTTCAGAGGAGGGTTCTGCTGAAAAGATAATTTTGTGTATATATAAAAGTGCTTTGCCAGCTTTTTCTCATACTATGAGACTAATAAATTTTCTGACCGGAGTTAGCGAAAGTGTTTCTTAAACTCGCAAAGAAAATATACTGACTAATTCCTTTTATCACATTTTACAAGGTAATATTTTAATTTAAGTAATTAATAAAAAATATTAATGATAGATTTTTGTAAAGAGACTTCTTGAATGCAGACATTACAGATAACGGTTATCATCACAAATCATGAAAGAAATGCAGTTAACTTCGTGAACACAGCCAGGATTCTTTCTCCTCCACCTTTTCTCAGCACCATCAACAGTATAGTTATCCAGCGGCAGCAGGCACAGCGGAAGAGATTTGTGCTCTAGCGCAGTTAGCAGGATAGGATAGAGGATATCATGTTAGGATACACAGTCATGAATATAGGACAGTAGCAATATTTCATGACAGAATACAGAGGCAGGAGTATATAACAGTGGGAGGAATTCGGGGCAGAATACATAGGAGTATGGGGCAGTGGAAAGATTTATCTCAGAATGCGGAGTCAGTAGAGCTGGACAGTGAGTCGACTTTTGTGTCCCATGAAAGCTCTAGCTGCAAGTGACAGCTCTGGCATCCGAGGCACCAGCATTTTAGCTATAGAGGCACTCAATGACCAGTATTGGACCACTCCCGACTCTTCAATAGACACATTAGCTGACTTTATTTCCTTGCCTTTGCCTTAGAATGGCCAACAAAAACCTTAATGTCATCCCGCAACGGTCCTTAAAATCTTTAAGGGTTTTTTAAAACACCAGCCGAAGATGAGCACAGAGAACGGTATGAATAATTGAACAGGGTTACAACTGTGTTCCATTAATAAAGCTTGGGCACATCAGTCAATTTTTTGAAGTATGAGGATTGAGGATCTTTGTTGAAACATAAAACGCTGAGTGTCTGTACAGGTTAGCAAAAACAATTTTATATTCATAATAATGCGGCACTTGTATTTTAAGAAAAATTGAATTTTCGTGATTATAAACAGTCGTTCTTTGCTTTTTGGGTTCTTAATGCATAGGAATCCAGAATAGAGGTTCGTATATGTATTCGTATAGAGACAGACATTAAAAACTTTACTGTACTGCCTTTGTTATTCGGAACAAACTTTTTTTTCTTAAGTACGCAGCTTAAATTTTGTTGGATGGAATAATTAATGAATAATTAATTAATGCATAAATGAAGTTCACATTTCTCAAGAATAAGCTTATGTTCTCAGTTATCAGGTCAGGAACTGGAATGTTGGGTCTGCTTGGCCACATTGCACCGGTCTGATAATGAGCCTCAGACGCCACAAGTCATCGCAGGCAAGATAAGAAGGTAAGGGATATTTTTGCCAGGGTGTAACGTGAGACTTATTTCCACCAAGCCATAAATGAGAAGAAATAGACTTGTCCTGTGTTTTTTGGAGGTTGAATCTAGTTGCATTGATCATAAATATTATTTTTATTTGTGTGCATGGATATTTATTTCGGTTCTGCCTTCCAGACATAAATACGCGATTTATGTGATTTAACAAAATAAGGGTACTCATTGCCCCGAGTAAGTAAAATTATCAGTAAAAATATTTTCATTTGAGTTAAAGTATTAGTAAACTATATATTTTTTCAAATTCTATTATAATTTTTAATAATACAATCTGTACCATCATCAGATCGTTGACTCACTACAAAACTTTTCTTTCATATAGTGAATGAAATGAAATCAAGGGGAAGAAAAGCCATGCAAAACAAAAATACTACCCAATTATCCAGAGTACAAAATTCCTTCTATTAGTTCTAAAATCTAGAGAAGCTATGTTTGGGGAATTGATTATTTTTCGTGGGAATCTGAGTTTTTTGAGTTTTATATTACATCAGATGCACTGTTAATGAGTATGATTTAGAAATAAAACTAAAGTGATCTCATTTTCATTGTTACTAATGGAACTTCTAGAATCTGAAAACACAATTCTATAGTATGGAGTTTAGTGAATTTCCATTATGTATGATTAAAAGAAATAATTTTTCATTTAGCAAGTTTAGATTCATGATTCTAAGTCAATTTTTGTGAAACGCAATTTTAGCCCGAATTTCATTTTTATTTACACTATAACTGAGCTTACTTTCTCTAAGGAGAGGATGGACGCTATGTTAATCCCGAGCTTTGGTTGCGCTTTAAGATCTTCTAATAAATATTCTTCTTGTTTGCGAAGTACAATGAGGAGCTTCTGCAACCCTAGGGTAACTACTTAATATGGGGGAAAATGCATGTAATTAATAGAACACATACACACTATAAGTATGCGCTTGTGTGGTCATGAAGCTTTTTAGCGCATTTTCTCATTTATGGAAAAAATGCACTATTGTGCTCGCCATGTCCGTCTGTCTGTCTGTCCGTCCGTCCGTCTGTCCGTCCGTTTGTCCGTCCGTCTGTCCGTCCGTCCGGCCGTCTGTCCGTCCGTCCGTGTCCTCAAGTTTTCGTCGACGAGAAAATGCTCTCTCTGTTACTCACTGCAGTGAGTGCTGAGTTATATTTTTTTTAATTTCGCCAGTGATGATATTGAACGGCAAGATGAATCGCTACAAATTATAATGCGGGCTTATTAAAATTTTTGTACTATTGTAAAATGCGGTTCTAAATTTATCAGTTATTTCACCTAATAAATTTTCTGCTAAGAATTTTCACAGTGATTTAATGTACTAACCATTCCTATTTTTCGTTCAGAACTTTTTTTTGCAACTGCAACTTTTCCAAAGAAAACACTAATGGAACATCGAAAACTGGAGTTGGAAATACAAATTTAGGCATTGACAAGAATTTTCATTAATTAAGTATGTTTTTAATTGCAAAAATGAAATAATTTAATCCATTCTAAACTATGAGTTCTTATACAAAGCATACGAAAAATACTTGTGCGGCTGTTCATATGTAAATGTCATTAGTATTTTCCGTAGACTTAAATGAAAAATGGATAGATTTAAAATGCAGGTTTTTTAGACTATTTTAGACAAGAGCCAGTAGTGCGACTCAAAAACATTTGATTTCTAAAACTCTCTATGAACTAGACACGTTCTGCTAAAAAAATTACCGACAGAAAATCAAATTAAATGCGAAATTGACCATAGTATTGAAGTGAATTTATAAATATAGTTATTAATAACATTATTTTACTTCACAACGATCTTTCACCATTCGGGTTCCGTCTTGGGAATATTTTGAGTCGTTGATTGTTCATATTCATCTGTATTTGGTGATGGCACTCAACATGCACATAGCACATGGAATGGATATAGATATATAGTATATATTTAGATATATACGAGTACTATATGTATATATAGGTATATAATAAATATATACATATATCCATAGATATGGATATATAGCCGTCATCTTGATAGATTACATCTCAAGTCTATCTGGGTCGACCATTAACGAAATTTGCCCGTGATTACGGCCATTGCTGGATATAAATACAATCGGTAACTAAAATACTTATGACGTATTTATATTTATACAAAAAATATGATTTAATCGCTCACTTGGCCTTTAATTTGTGAGCTTTTAAACACCCAAAAATTTTCGAGAAAACTAAAAAAGTTCGTGATATAAAAAAATTTTGAACCCACACCCAAGGCATATATTATTTAATCGTAACAAAAATTTATAAAATACAGAATGAACTTTTTGATTTTCCAAAACGAAATCTTCAGCCATGCCCACAACTACCTGAACAAGAGGGCAATCTAAAAATTTATTCTTCAGTGATTGAGAAGATTGTTCGAGTTCCAGCAATCATCCATACCAATCGTTCAAATATTGGCTCCCTCGCCTTGATGACGGTGAGATTGCTTCAACAATTCTGCTCACGCACTGAGCCTGACTTCACCTCTGATAGTGAGCGTCGTTGTTGACGACGCGGTTGTCTACACTGGTGAACTGACAATCCTAATTTCACCATTTAGTTTCGTGTTATCCAATTATATTTGACAACAGCTTTATCCTAAAAAATATTTGGATATCTTTTAGACTAGATTATATGGAAGCATTCTTTGTATTTTTTGTCAAAAGTTGAAGGTCACAAATTATTCATTCAATTTAGTATGTTTAGGCTTCATGTATTCCAATTTATTTAGAATGCGTGAGGTTTAATAAGTTTTCTATTTCTATTTGAGCTGATGAGTTTATGTTCGCATTTCAAGTTCATGTACTCAGGTTAAATCCTAAGTTAAAACAAAAATTCCAGCAACAATTACTGCTGAGAGCTGCATATTTAAGGGAATATTCAGTGAATATTGCCTTGAATCTGCCGAGGGCAAAAATTCACGAAACATCAAATTCTACGTCAGGGAAGCAAGGTCATTTTTCTTCCAGAAATCGATTGCATTTGGCATTCTGCTCACGAGAGCCGCTCTGGCCGAGACGAGTGAGAGGCTTACAGCATGACTGCCTTTGTGCCAGCATGACCGTCTTTGGGGTCAGCACACCATCTGAATGTTCAGCACGCCATTTGTGAGTGTTCAGCATGACATCTGTGTGTTCAGCAGGCCTTCTACGAAATCATCATGGCAGTTCTGGAAGCTGGGTCACCGTGTGCAAAATGAAAATCTTCATGGTTAGCGTGTCTGCATGTCTGGCTCGAGCGAGAACCTTCATGGTCAGCATAGACATCTCTGTGATCATGATAACCGTCGTTAAATCATGATGACAGCATATTTTTTCAGTATAACTATTTGCACTTCTAACGAGACTACATATGAGCCCAGAATAAGCTTTAGGGTTATCCTCATGCACGCTGTCTTTGAAGTCATCATGTAGCACGAATGGCTTTGCAATTCGTAAGAGTGACCATACTACGAATATCATGTAAATGAATTTATTCGCATAAAATTCATTTATGAAAACATTCATCTGAATCATAAATATTTCAATATTATTTTTCCCCGTCATAATTTATTCAAAAATAGAACTATAAAAAACATTTGAAATAACCACTCGACGAACACAAAGATTGAGCTCTCGACAAGCAGAAGGGCTTTAATCTCGTCAGAAGCGGCGGTCTCGTCAAGCCTCACATAATTCTGACCCTGCCTTACGGTTATGGCAGGACTTCCGAGCCCTCGCATCGTCCTTCTATTGGACTCGCGTGATGGCCGCAGCGGCAGATGAAACATCACGTCTCGTCAGAAGAGGCTTTTTTATTATACAACTTGGGGCATAGAATGCGACCTTGTTAGGGCTTAGGGAAGAAATTTCCCGAGAACTAGAGTGAATTTATTAGAATATGTGGCCCGTTGTCCCCTGCACATCAGTTTTTATTGGGTCTTGGACTGGAATTTACATAGATGAAGAACTCGTAACAAATTCGGCTGCTACAATTGATGAGGCTCCTGAAATAGAAATTTATCGCGAATTTGATCTAAAATTAATAGTGATTTTCGACACTTAAAACTCAAATTCAATGAACATGAAAATTTATAGAGCTCGTTCATAAGGATTCCGTTAAACCTGTGCCGCATAAATTTTTGATAATAATTTTGCTTTCATCGTTGAAATTGTGTTCATTAAGAGTCCTACAGATACGGCACTCGCACTTCACACCTGCTTGAAGGCCACAGCAAACTTACGGTCCCCGTAGACCATCCAAAGACAAAGGCGAGCGTAAGTAAAGCCCCCATTAATTGCTTGGTAACTTAGAGACAAGCGAAGCTTGCTGCTTCAGCTTCTCGATACCAACACTGCACAGTGAGCAACTCTATTTGTTCATTGTTAGGAAATTAGGATGATAACGTCTCAATAGAAATAAGTTTGAGAAGGAATGAAGCGAATTGAAAGTGAAAACCCCTTAAGCTTCATTCTTGAAATCTAAAGTATGAAATCGTGACGAATAATATGTGTTTGTGAATTCAATAAAGTAAAATTTAAATATATATGCAGTAGTAGGTTTTCGTTCAAAAGAACTTGCAAGTGTACTAATATAGACGACTAAATGAAAAGGAAAATTTACATCACATAAAAATTCTCAGCAATTACATACACAAGAAGTTGTAGAGTTATAGTCAATAAAGACTATTCTATTTCAGCAGAAAATAAACTAGAGTTGTTACCAGAAACTTTAACCACTCGACAACGTTCCTATTAAAATACAGTTCAGAGAACTTCAACTTCTAGAAGCTTACACGTGGCTATAACTATTTAGCAGGGAACAACGCTTTATTTGAAAAGAGCCGCTTATAAAAACTTGTTTGCAATTCCTCCGAGCTGAAAACAACTGCGAGACGCCATTGCCTGATTGCAGAATAGCTCGGCAAGTTGAAGCGGTGGTTAGAAGCCGCCTTAATCGCTCTTATAATCACTGCAGGAATAGCACCATTACAATCTTGTCGGCTTGCAGCCAGTCGATTAACACTGCATAGTCGGCCTTCGAAACGCATGCAGGATTTTTCGATTAGCAGCCTTAATTCAAGAATGATATTCAAGGAATTAACGAGGAAGTTTTCTATGTGAATATTTTAGATGCCCATTACCAGTCGTGCGGCTCTGCCATGCAATCAAGCGAAGTACAGGCTTGGTGAACCATCTAATGCTATTCGTACGAAAGGTCGCGGTGTGCCCTAAGAACCTTTACTACCAGCAGTATTGCGCCGCTCATATAATGTGATTGCTCGGGGCGACGTTAAGATGCTTGGCATAGATGCCTTTTCTCTGCAGGTTCTGGCAGCGCTCAAGGCTGTGTGCTACTGCCAGACAAGTGAGTGCAATAATTTCATAGAATATAACTAAAGAACTTGTTTCCAAAGACCAGAACCATCGCTGACGTTTCCAATAGACTGTGAAACTCAGAACTTTGTTTCAAAACTATCGAGACGATTAAAACCGAGCTCATGAATGCAATGATCGATTTCTATAAGCTCTTGTACTTCGAACAGGACAGTGAAAAAGTTAACGAAATCGAAATAAAACCAAAAAATACCAGATAAACAAATATGATTAAGAACATTTTTGTGATCAGACGACGCTTGGGCCAGTTGGTTCTTAGTATGGGCCAACAGCAGCATCTACATGACCACTCAATCGTATCGATAAATCAATTCGATCCATATACTTCCAGTCAGTTGTGTGAAAAAAGTAAAAATGAAATTCAAAATATTTGATCGAAAATTTTTATTGTTGACGTAATGAAAACCAGGCTAGTAAGCCTAGAGAACCTTAATGTTGGTCACACTCTTCGATCAGAAAGTAGGCTCACACTAGAGATTGGTGTGGTAGGCTCACCCTAGAAATTTGTGTGATAGGCTCACACTAACGATTGGTGCGGTAGGCTCACACTAGAAATTTGTGTGATAGGCTCACACTAACGATTGGTGCGGTAGGCTCACACTAGAAATTGGCTTGATAGGCTCACCTTGTAGATTAGTGCGGTAGCCTCACCCTAAATGGTTTCGTTGACCCAGGGTTTAGAGAGCGTAATCGGCCTGGCAAGCTCAGAATTTATTTGCATCATTTGTTCACCTCAGCAGCCCCTGGAGTCTGGGGTGGAACTCCCCACTTTCAGTGAGAGGAGTTGAGATGGTAAATCCAAGACCAAGTGAAATAGTTATTGTTTCTTCCATTTTCGTCCCTTCAACGGCGGAAAACTGAAGGTCCCACGGCCGAAGCCATAAAAAAAGGCCATGGACGGAATGAGAATTTTGTGAATTTTGTTGATAAACCGAATTTTTAGCGCATTTTCTCATTTATGGAAAAAATGCACTATTGTGCTCGCCATGTCCGTCTGTCCGTCCGTCCGTCCGTCTGTCCGTCTGTCTGTCCGTCCGTGACTTCACCTTTTCGTCGACGAGAAAATGCTCTCTCTGTCACTCACTGCAGCGAGTACTGAGTTATATTTTTTCAAATATTTGTTCAAATGATGTGGCTTAGCCATCGTGATCGGAAGCCAGCAGGCGGGGCCACGTCACATCAGGATGCGACGCGCGCCGTGGGCTCCGAGGCCGGGCTTTTCTGCGTCCGTCTGCGAGGCCAAAGCGCGCCTCAAGGCCTCCATTAAGAGGCCAATGTGGCAGCGTTAGCGCGTAATGAAGCTTCTTTGTCAGGTGCCAGTCTTTGGCACCACCTAAACGCCGCTGCCGTCTTTGTTTGGTGCCAAAAGGGCAAGGTAAAGCTGCTTACAAACTCACGATTTATTAATCGTAATGGCTTATGAATGAGAGTTTAAGCACCCCCGAGGGTAGGCATAAAAAATTAAATGTAATAGCTAAAGAACGGGAGCCGAAGTATCTGCTGGGGTAGGCAAAAAATTTTTAAACGCGTCGCTAGTGCAAACGTTTTTTAGTTTCATTGTAAGGTTATAAATTAAATTTTTGAAGGCACCGATTGGAAACGCTCGACAAGAGAGAAAGACCAGGCCTTTAACGAGTCGTTACCATGCAGTCCACCCGTGAGCAACCCATTGTTGACGATAGCCACCACACCCTCACCTACTTTGGTTTCGAGTCAACATATCCTGTCTTTATTGGTAAGATGTTCTATCAAATCTAATCGAGTTATACGATAGAATCTGCTATTCATATTTCATGTTCGGTATAAAGCTATCATATTGTATATCTATTATTCACGTGCTCAAATGAGTCACTTCTCAAGTACCTACTATTATTTCCAATGTCAAGGGTTGAGGATTCCGTGAGTGGGCTGGACTCGAGATCGTATAGATCAAGCCTGTCGTTGAAGAAAGCTTCGAACGAGCGCTGAGCATAGGAGATGGATTATAAACTGTTACTTGCCAAGGAACGAACAGATCACAAGTAATAGACCGTTAGATTTGGCATTCATTGTGCCAAACGGTGCCACATATTTTTCCTTGTACCTTTTTTGTCACTTATTCTTGTTTCAATAAATTGTTGCTGTTTGGGCGCAAATGCTTAAAGGAAGTACTTCACACTAGTAAAAGAACCCGAGGAAGCACCAGCTTCATTACATTCATCCCTGGAGTAATTAAACGTAGAAGCTAATTTGGCTAGAATCGCAGCGTCCTTGTATTATTCCGTAATGTAATCATAGAGCCGATTTGATAGCACTGAAATCACAGAATTCATATAGGGTTTTTATAATCAATACATTAAATAGACTGCTTTTGCATACGGTAAATCGAGCACGGGGCTCATATAGAAACCTTGAATCGTATTCAGTGCTTGCGTGGTGCCATCTGCTTCAAACAATTGGCCTTTGGCGTCAATGAAGCCACTTTGGTCAAAGTATACGCGATGGTTAGCTTTTGAATTAGAGAAGCTTTAGACTCTTGTAATATGTAAATCAGCTGCTCTGCGTACGCGTTTTCTAGTTTGCCGATCGAAATGAGCTTTCAGTAAATTAAAACTTATGCTGCAATTACGGCTGAATCCTAGAAGAATGTTTCAAATTCACCCTCACTTATCTCAGTACTAGAGATATGGAAGACCACTTGCACCCATACGTTACACATTGATTGACACATACGTTACACATACGTTACACATTGATTGAGTAACAAAGCTGAGGATGCCGCGGAATGAAGTAGTAAATGTTGGGCCACAAAATTACAGAAAAATAGGCTTTGCAACTGCGTTGAACATACGCAAAGCTCTGTTTCAGTCGTTAGCGCTCACTTATTCAGACCACAATATAATCAGTGAATCGACATTGCGAATTTAATCCGACTCTCCATTAATTGAACTAAAAATTAATGCTCAATAGAAGACGCTAATTGGGCACAATCACGATCGTGGGTGCGACAGCTCTATTCATGCCACTGTAATTTTCAATTATATTGCGTGAAAACGGTGCTCAACAATAGCCTCTATTTGAATATTATCATTAGGGTTCACAGTGTCATAATTTCTTTCATCCGTACAAGGTGATTCACGGAAACTTCCTGATTTGAGAGCTCAATAAAATAAAAGAACAATATATTACCTGAATTTTTGTATAACTTAGTTTTAACTTTGGTAGTTCAACTTTTTCTTAGTAGTAGTTCAAGTTTTTTAGTAACTTTTGCGGGTATCTGGCCTAAAATTGCCTAACCACTCTAATTTTTTTACAATATCTTGCGCAGTCGCGTACTGGCTGCCTGCCTCACGTACTGGCTGCCTGCCTCGCGTACTGGCTGCCTGCCTCGCGTACTGGTTCGCGTACTGGCTGCCTACCTCGCGTACTGGCTGCCTGCCTCGCGTACTGGCCGCCTGCCTCGAGTACTATAGCTGCCTGCCTCGCGCACTGGCTGACTGCCTAGCGTACTGTTTAACTCTTCGAAAGCATTATTCGTAACCTTAAATATGCATTAAATAAATAAGACTTTTATTGAGTACGCGATAATAAATACCTTGAAGCGACGCTGGGTTTCAGAATTTCATCTAATACACGAGCAGCTCATACAAATTAGCTCTCTCCTTTAATATGAAAAAGACAATAAGGCAGGGACATGGCCTTTAAATGGGACAAAATGAAGACAGATTAGCTTTATCCTTGAATGTGAAAATGAGAATAAGACAGGGACATCGTCTTTATAATGGACGAAATGAAGACAGACTAAGGCTGACTATAATGCCAGGTAATGAACGATGCCATCATTAGACGGCACTGCTCGTCTTGCCTAATTACCAACATGCAAATAAGGACCGGCCTATGGCCAGGCCTTAGGGCTAATTGACTGGAATGCACCGGAGCTGTGGTCGCTCTCAGCACTTATAATTTTTGTAGTAATTGCTAATTTTTTTGCCGGTTTTTGCTCTAAATACAATAAATTATTCCTGTGAATGTTACTCTATTAGTTGCTAAATAAGGCATCAATTATTCTATCTGGTACAGGTATTGTCAGGTTTTCCTGGTTACACCCGTAAATTGCAAGCACACGTTTCAAGAAATTGCTTCAACCTATACAGCTGAATTGAAGGCCACTTTCAATTACAGATTTTAGATCAAAATAAAAAATTGATTTGTTATTATATTGGCATCGATCATGATCTTTTAGCTGCAGCGATGATTTCTTACGATAGCTGATTATCGGCAATTGTTGAAGATTGAATAATTCCAAGCAGCTTACGCATTTAATTGCTTTCTATTGTTATATTCGGGCATAAATGCAAAGCGCTGGCTTGAATTTAACCCTCAGCGCACAACCATGAGTACCTTCCTGTACTGAAAACCTAACGAAGTTATCGCGAATGCAGTGAACTATCGTGAACAGAACAAATTCGTTACTCGAATTTGAAGGCGAAAAATGATGCAGAAAATTCACTCATTTAAAATTTTTCAATGAGAGGGTAGGAGCGTTCACGTGATCCAGACTCCAACCCGAGATTTTCATTGAACCATAATTCGGAAAAAATTAAATTATTGAACCCGTAATTCGGCAAAAATATGGAATTAGAAATCATTTCATCTTCAGCCGTTCTTTGATGGCCGAGCTTCCATGTGATCCTCACAAGACATCAACAGGAATACGCGAGGCACGCAGCCCTAATTAATTGCCTGAAATGAACAAGATTACCCATTAACACAGCCTCCAACTTCTGAGACCGCGAGCACTTACAGACTGGATTTTTAGTCTTGTGCTGTTTGAAAATACGGGCGGAAAACTGTGGAAATGAACAGTAGTAAATTGGGTTCGAAAAATGAACGCAGATTGCAAACAATGAGAATGTTATAAAAATGAAAGACTCACATCGGTGAAGCAGTCACAAGAGATTGAAGGTAAAAAGGGTAACGATGGTTTACGGGTAAATTCCAATAGGTAAATAAGTAAAAGTGAAGATATCAGCCATAAAAAAGTCGTAATATGTGATGCCTACATATCTAAAAACAGTTTAAACACAATAAAATTACTTTCGATATTTTACTGTTTGTCTCCAATAAAATTTGAAAGGAAAAATCTTCGTAATACTCTAGACTAGATTTCCTCAGCTCTCAAATTTATTTGATTTCCATAGATATATTTCCAAATACATCAGGAAATGAACGCTGACGTACAAGTTACTTCTGTGATGCGACTGTGTCATCCATTAACAAGAGTGACATAATAACCATATATAAAATACCGAATTTCCTTCGCTATGTTCAACTGAAGCAACACGTCGTCAAAACCGACACTGCGAAATCCGTTCTTGCCTGCAATATCAACCTCTGCGAAATCCGTTCATGTCTGCAATATCAACCTCTGCGAAATCCGTTCATGTCTGCAATATCAACCTCTGCAAAACCCGTTCTTGTCTGCAATATCAACCTCTGCGAAATCCGTTCTTGACTGCAATATCAACCTCTGCGAAATCCGTTCTTGTCGGCATTATCAACCTCTGCAAATCTGTTCTTGTCTGCAATATCAACCTCTGCGAAATCCGTACTTGTCTGCAATATCAACTTCTGCGAAATACGTTCTTGTCTGCAATATCAACTTCTGCGAAATACGTTCTTGTCTGCAATATCCACCTCCTCGAAATTCGTTCTGGTCTGCAATATCCACCTCTGCGAAATACTTTCTTGTCTGCAATATCAACCTCTGCGAAATACGTTCTTGTCTGCAATATCCACCTCCTCGAAATTCGTTCTTGTCTGCAATATCAACCTCTGCAAAATCCGTTCTTGTCTGCAATATCAACCTCTGCAAAATCCGTTCTTGTCTGCAATATCAACCTCTGCAAAATCCGTTTTTTTCTGCAATGTCAACCTCTGCAAAATCCGTTCTTGTCTGCAATATTCGCTTCTGGTAGTCAGTCAGGAATCGTGTTTATGAATCTTATACTGTATAGAACGCAAAATTCATCGCCTGCAAACAGGTCGTGGTCTTCGTTCATTGTTTGTTGTGCGGTCGTCTAGAGCAAACGAGGGCTTGTGTTAAGGGCACAAAAAAATATATTTCGGGCATTTTTTATCGATTATTGAAACTCTCAATGAACGCACTTTTTCTTTCAATTAAGTAACCTGGAATTAAATCGTTTCACTGTATCTACATTTCAGCAAGAACTGTGGAAAGAAAAAGTATACGAGAAATGTGGCAGGCAAGATATTAAAAATAAATTATAAATAGGTTGTAAGGGGCGCAGTGCAATAGTGTTTCATTACAGTTAGGTATTATGATTTTTTGTTTTAAGTCACCACTAAGTTATTTCTATAATAATGAATTAACTGCTTTAATTACCCATTGCTATAAAATGATTATGGCAGTTTTTATTGTATATGTATTTTTCCCTAGTCTCTTTTCCAAGTCCAAAGTAATGTAATTGTTGACTCAGCATTTTTTATCTTTTAACACGTTGACTACGAATTGGTACATATGCGTACCACGAAATGTATTTCTTCAGAACGTAGTGATACATAATTAAGGTTGCCTAAAATCGGCCAAATCCGAGAACAAAATAGCCCCAAAAAGGCTGATAACTCGATATATATTAGTTTATTTGTAGCTTCTGCTATAAAAATTCCATTTATTTTCTTTCTGCAGTATTTAAAATTTAATTAGGAAGTACCCCCATCATAAATTTTAGCCGGCCAACGCAATTGAGAAAAACTAAATCACGGAATTGGTCCGGAAAGAATGACCGTCTGGCAAAACTGTTTAAAAACGGTACTAAAAATGAAATAATATATAGTACAAGATGAAGCAATCGTAGTCAACGTGTTAACGTCCGTTGCTATCTGGCCATCGCTAAATAGCATCACATTCCCTATGATCTGCTGAACAAACAATGCTCCATGAGTAATAATAATTTTGCCGCTTCAAAATCTGAATAATTTTTTCCGCCTCATCATATCAGCCTTGTTCTGATATAATTATTCCAGTCGGCCTAAGCTGCAGGTCGGAGTTTGTTATCAATTTTTGTTCAGTTAAAGCCTCGCCTGCAACCGAGGATGTAACCTCGCCTGTAAAATAGGATGAAAAAAGTCTCTGATTTAATTTTTTCACCATAAGTTTAAACAGACTTATAATACTTTCACCAAACCAACATTTGTTTGCAGTTCCGGAAAATAGTTTAGTTTCTTTGGTCGAATATTTTACTTCTATGAAGTCATTTTTTAAAATTGAAACGCAACCCACATCTCACTCCTCCCCCCTCTAAAAAATAAAAGAATTTCCCACTTCCAAATTTTGGTCGCTTTGAACGTATATTTTGTTCCATAAAACCGCATTGGCTCAGGAATGTCGCTCAGGGGCTTCCAAGCCCTGATTGATTTCTTCGTGTGAAGTCGGCCGAGCTTTTTTGCTTCTTTCAATTTTTTTTTTCTTCCAGATTGCAAAAGGTCCTTGAGTCTAATTGAATTGGACTTTCTGAGTCGAAGTTCGTAATCTCACAGGCAGTGCTTGTTTGCCTGGCTCCCGCAAAATCCAAGCGCTGTCAATTTTTGTCTCACTCCCATATTAGTTTGTGTTTAAAAATAAATTTGGCACATAAAACACGATTAAATGTCGATTAGTTTTCGTCTAAAAATAAATTTGGCACATAATACATTTAATACAATTTTAAATTTTGCTGTAATACATACGACAGAAATCTTCCTGCATTTTCCAGTGCTAAAAATCATTTTCCCTTATATATCTGAACGTTTACTGACCGGTATATTTTATCTGCGCACTTGTTTCGAACTGGAAAAATTTCGAATTTTTTCTAGAATGAGATCATATAAAATTGGTATGCAAGTAATTCAGTGTCGAAAACATACGACCGAATTATATATTTAACATTATTTAGCATTTTTTACATAAAATATTTTCCTACACGAGCATTACCATCTCAAACAAAGGAATATAGATTTTGCAATGAGTTTTTGAGAAAATTTTTTTGATTCGCTCAAGTCCACATTGTCCTATTCCAAATTAGCTACCATAAAATAAGGTCCTATCCTATATCCTATGTGGTCTCTTTACATCCTATTCCAAATTAGTAACATTAGCATTCATATTAATATCGGTTCCGTACAGCCGAAATGTATACACGTTTTAGAAAGCTTTGTAACGAAAATTTGGAGTTGTTTACAGCAGTTTCATCGAATTAAGTTTATCACAATTTAAGCAGTAATTTACACGATTGTGTAAAAGTCGAAGACATTTTCCTGATTTCAACGGTTCTAATATTTTATTGACAAAGAAATACAAGACAGTGTCGTCGAAGTGCTGATCAAGTGGGCTCTTAAGGACTCTGATCGATGTCTATTGTTTCGAAACTAAAAGTGTAGGTATAAATGAAACAAGTTAACGACTTTGAAGTGATACTTCAAAGTGAAGTGTTATAATTGAGATCATGACCCAATAGCATTTAAATTCGGTAAAGCATAGAGTGTTTTTCCTATCCAAGTTAATTATCGATAGTGCGTGCGTCGGTTGAGAACTGGAGAATTTGCCGATAAATTGCGATACCTAGTGAAAATTTTGTTTCGATTATGTTTTAATCTTCTTCATCATCAGTAATCAATTCAACAAAACACTCAAATTTCTCAATGTGTGAAGCATTCGCTATTTGGAACGTGAAAACGTGTTTAGTGAATTTTGCTATCTTGGAATTTTGAATCTTGAATCTTGTGAATTTTGCTATCTTGGAAAATTGGAGCAGGAATGGCCCGCCAGATCAACCAATGGGAGCGTTCGTCACATCTAGCGTCGACCTTGCCAACAACAGGTGAGTTGGCAACCGTCAATCACACTAATGTCGCCACAGCACATTTGTCGCCACGGTACATACAGTATGTCGCCGGCCTTACTAAGAAAAGATGTACACGCACTATATTGTAAACAAAACCATGCCACAGTTTTATCGCGCGATCGTAACAACTTCTTAAATATATTTATTATTCAAATTGCAAAAATCGTAGTTCTAACTAGTATTATACTGCTTTTATTGACTTGCAGTGAGTTCACTACTGACTGGCGACTTATATTATGTGTCTTTGACGGAACCGTGATTACTGACATCTGTACCGTAGTTAATGCCCGTCTATGCCATGATATAATCTGCACCGTGATTAATGATCGCCTGTATCATGACTAATAACTGTCTGTGCCGTGACAAATGACAGTCTGCACCATGATTAGTGGTTGTGCCGGATTAATGGCTGGCGGTTTATTGATCGATGATTGCCTTTACCATGATTCCTGAACGTCTGTGCCGTGATCAATAATCTCTTTATCGTGATTATTTGCTGCCTGAGCAGTGACTAATAGTTATATACGCCATGATTATTGGTTACTTGTGCCACGATCTTGTGCCACGATTAATAGTCGCATGACCGTGATTGGTGATTGTCTACGACACGATCAATAGCCTGCTTTGCAGTGATTAATCGTTCATTGAACCATGATTAATAGCTGTCCGTGCCAAGATTCGCAGTGCAACTTTATCATAATTAACACCACGACGTGTAGTGTCAATGGTTTTTTTAAATTATTTGTGATAAATATATTTGTAGTAATAAAGGTTTAATTGGCAACCACTGGTCTGCCTGTGTCGGTCTGATTTGTTCTACATCAGATATTTTGCCTGTTAAAATAAATTCATCGATGAATTTATGAAATTTTCATCATTGCCTTCCAAATGTTTAGGAATTTTAAAATTCCGCACAATAGTGAAAAGGCAATATATCTTCATGTACAACATTTTTCTTCCACGGTGAAATTTTTCTGGCGTTTTATTGTTCCATAAATCATAACTATGATTATTTAAGTATGGCACTTTTGAAAATTTTTATATGCTTCTAAATCGTCGATTCTTGAAAGGTTTTCAAATTTTTGAAAAGCATGGTCTTGTCGTCTGCCGCGGAATACAAGTCTGGCTGGAGCAAAGTCCAGTTGTTGACCGCTTGACTTTCATGCTAGGCTGCCGCCTACGCAGAGGTTTTCTGTAAGGAACCATAAAAGATAACGTCTTTTATTATGTTGTAGGTTTTACAGAATCGTACGAAGAAAACGCAATCAGTGCCATAAACTTGTGGAAGCGAGCAAGAGTGCTGTGGAATGATATAGTCATTTATTACACTTACTTCTGAATATTGAAAAATATTATAAGAGGTCAATTAATTGTGTAAAATTAATGAGTATCACACTAGTTTCTTCCCAACAATGCATGTTTTTATTATTTTTTACGCACATGTAAATGTATGCCTCTCGCCGCTATACGTCATAGCGTAGAAAATATACGCGGCGATTAAACTAACAGGTTGGATTATTTTCTTATTTAGTTAAAAAATCTTGTAGATTCTTTGGTCATTGAATTTAAATTTCTATGCAGACACCAGTTACCATGAATATTTATATTCATTAAGAATCAAATTGAATAATCTGATTCATGCAGCGACGCAATTGAAAATGAGTCAATGGATAATAATTCATTAATTCATCCTAAGATCAAGTGAGCGGGGCCAGGCGCGTTCCATACTTATTACTTTAATCCGCTAATTACTCTGAGATTTGGAAGGGCAGGGGGATTTATAACTAATTAATGAGATGATACGCTCTGTGATGTGTGCTTGTTATCGCGCCAACTCATTAGCGTTTGTGTTGATCAATATGCCATTAGTTGATGCTGCCAAGAATTCTAATAATAAAGATGAACAAATTAAGTTGGAGGTAGACCACAAAAAAGGAAAAAATATTGCATTTTTAAAGTAAAATTCGTTAAATCAGTGTTAAGGTGTTGCAATGGTGATGGCGGTTGATAGCTTGAATGATTGCTTGGTTGAATGATGTTGATAGCTTTTACGAATAATGTTAAAGGAAATGAAACTATGACATGGATGAATAATAGAAATTATACAAATTAAATTATATTGATGGTGAATTTCAGGCAATTCATGAGATCTTCCGTTAGGTTTTGGGCACTAAAATAAATTCATTAGTTCTTGAAATTATTGAAGTTTCTTCTACTGGATTAGCCTCAGTTTTTGAATTTTCTTGCCGTCAGTGTATTTACTGCTGATGGCAATAAAACGGTTCACGGAGCCAAATTGCTCAATTAGTAGAATTTTAAATACCACTAGCTTATCGATGAGTTTTTTTGATAATTGGTTCTTAATATATTAATTTAAGAAATTACAAAAGAACCTTAACGCTAGCTGGCTACCCCATCCAATATTTCAATTCCATGCACTTCTGGAGCAGCTTCTGTGACAAATTAATATGAGAATCCCCATTTGATTTGATCTACTGCCTCTTCCTGTGACATATGGCAACCACAGAATTCAGCTTCAAAAATTTTGAAGTAAAATTAATGTTCTTTATTGACAATTCTCATCTTTTTGGCACGATGTTGTTGAAAACTATTTCTTCACCCTGACATGTTATCGGAATTATTTTGCTTATGTGACACTTGAAAATCACTGACCATACTGTCATATAATATATACGTAACTCTGTTAGCCAATTACAGACAGGCTTCCAAGTTAAACCCATCAAACACAGAGGAGAAATCGATCTTTACGTGTACTAAATTGGGTCACTATGTGTACATAGCGAGCTTTAAAAGTAAGGTCCATGATTTGGAACTTTTCATCTCTGTTTACAACATTTTGTTGCGTCAGCTACAGGTTGCAGGAATTTAAGGAATCCACTAACCTGGACGAAACCCGATCCAAGTAAACCTTCGAAATGAGAGTTTACTCGTTTCCTTTCTCCGTACTTGTACAAATTAATTAATAATAGGTTTGAGGAGAGCTCCTTATGGCGCTGTAATGTATGCATTTGTTAACTGAATCTTGCGAGTCTGAAAAATTGTGACCTTAGGCAAAATTTGTCTTTAGTTTTTATTGCACTAATACTTAGTTTCCAGAATCTCTATGCGTTTTGAAATTGCAATGCATGCGTGGATTACTTTAGGCATATTCCATATTCCGATGAAGTAAAATGAAGATCTCTGTGTGAAGATCATTAAATCTGTGAATTAATAAAATACATAAAAAAAATTTTTAAAGACCACGTTTTTCATGTGGACTCAAAAGTAGAAAATAATTTTTAGGCAGCTACTGATCTCTGTTTGCTTTCATTCTCTTGGTCTTTTGTATTTCAGTTAAAATATTTTACAACATCTAAAACGAAAAACGTGTAAGTTTCAGAGCGCTAGCTAGCGGGAAAGTTGGTGAAATATCGATTGCAAGATTTGATCATCACAGACAGACAGACACGAAAGCGAGCTAAGAAAAACGTGGTAAAATGAAGATCTCTGTGTGAAGAACATTACATCTTCGAAGTAAGATGAAGAGTATGGGTTAAGCAGGCATTGAATGCGAAGAAAGAATGTACAACTTCTGCGTGTGGTTTGCATGGCCAATGCAAATAGCGAGCACTTTCATTGCTCTAAATTCTATCATTTACTCCATAATGCTAGGAATGTGTTATTCGCTATTCTGAGTATGATTTGTAGCGCCTTTAACATCACACTTCCAAAATATTGGTTTCGTCACAGTTATCGTAAAATTGAATATCCTTCTTTATGTTTCACATGTTAAACATTCGCATACTCCTAATACCATTTTCATTCTTCTCAACTTCGATTTTTATTCAATTTATATTTGAGCTCAATAAAGTGACGGATTGTTTTGGTTCATAACGCGTTAATATAGATTACTAAAATTCGTACATACAACTCGTACTTGGAGTAGATCGAAAACGTTCCGTTTTCTCCACGAAGATGTTTAAATTTGTTTATTTATACAAAACAGCGTGGTTTCTTTAGAGCCGCATGAATAGTATCGTCGGAAATATAAATTAATTAGGCGATTAATATGAGCCTCATCCGTATAAAAATTTCTGCTAGCATTAGACTGGAATATAGTTGAGACTCCTTGGCAATAAAATTATTCACAAAATAATCTTATACTTGTTAACTGCCTCCGTCTTCACGCAATAAATTTCCGCTTGTAATGGCAGAATTGGTATGAGTAACAGGAACACATTTTTCATTCCTGAGCGCAGTTCATCTCGAGTAGCGAGTTTCCCCGAGGCGTTAATTAAGCTGCGTGTCAGTATCGAGATGGAGACAAAGTGGCCGACGCGCGGGAGGCAATTTGATCAACATTTCTTGGCGGTCTCGGCAATCGTCAACGGCAATCCTTGAAGGTCATGGTCGCGGTCACTTACAATTGCAATCCTTGAAGGTCAAGGTCGCGGTCATTTACAATTGCAATCCTTGAAGGTCAAGGTCGTAGTCAATTATACCAACTGCAATCCTTGAATTCTGTGGCCGCAAGCAGTCACCTGTTGCAATCCTTGAATGTCATGTGTTAGAGCGCCTACAATCCTTGTCGTACTCTGTATCTCTGTAATTGGAACTTTATGCATTCATTCGAGCAATCACAACCTCCACTCAATTATGGTCTTTATTATACCTTTTATAACCAAATTAATTAGGAAAACAGAATTTTATTTCACGTGCATCTTGCACTTGACCGCTGTAATGGTCATAAAAAAATTCGAGTTGCCAACTGGACTGAAATGTGACGCATCAACTTAACATAATGTTTAGAGGACATCAAACCCTGATCATCATGTAGTTCTCTTTCAAGTAAAATTTTCATATATGCCACGTATTTGTCAAATAAGTTAAAATGACTGTCCATTGGAAAATTAAATTCATTGATAAATTGACTATCTGATCGCTGGGTTTCGAAGTACATAAATTCTAAGCTTGATGTTAGAATTAACGGATTTCTTTCAACGGTGAAGTTACGAAAGTTATTTCAAATTGAAAGCCGGCCGGATAAATTTTTGCTCGCTTTTGATGCATGTATAAGGTATATCTGGACAACTTTTTAGTACGAAAATCAGTTTAATCTCAGTTGACCCAGTTTAGTTTTGCGAAGGCGAGCCAAATTTTGCTGCTCGTGCGAGTATTATATTTGGACGACGGGGGAATTCACGTCAATAATGCGCATAACCGATTTTTAGCGCATTTTCTCATTTATGGAAAAAATGCACTATTGTGCTCGCCATGTCCGTCTGTCTGTCTGTCCGTCCGTCCGTCCGTCCGTCTGTCCGTGACCTCAAATTTTCGTCGACGAGAAAATGCGCTCTCTGTCACTCACTGCTGTGAGTACTGAGTTATATTTTTTCATAATGTGCTAGAAAAACTGCCATTCTGATTCATAATTTTTATGTTTTTCTAATTGCAATTGGGGCTAAAAACGTCAGTGTTACGGTGATAGAATTTAAATTTTTACCACTGGCTTTTTCATCATAGAATAATACAGCATTTTGCAAAATCTCTTGAGAATTAATGCCACGTGCCAAGTTCTTTAGCAATTTTTTCACTGTACGTAGAGCACTAATTTCAAAAAAGCATTCCATTCTCGCCCAATTGCCGAAAGGAAACATCTCGTGGCATCTCTACAACCCCAAAAATGTGTGAGGATATTCAGTATGCGTTGCCCAACGCACGAGTGTTAATCCGGGTAAGCAGTTGAATTACGGTCCTCCGGCCGGTCCCGCAGTGCAAGCAAATAGTGCATAAACACCTCCCGTAATCCTGTCGTCCTTTTAAGGTGTCGAGCTTTGCAGGCCCTGGGGCCAAATTACAATAATTTTTGACAGGGTCAAGCGACGTTACGATATGCGTGTGGCAACTAACCCCCTAGTGAAATTCAGTGACGAATTCAAGACGACCTTGAAGGGGCCGAAAGGCTTGACGGTTGGCAAGTTCTTGTCCTAATTGCGAAAAATTTTGACCCAGCAACCCCAACTCTGGTTCTATGGGGCAAGTCCCACCCCAAAAAACATTTTAGACGAACCGCGGTTGTCCGACCATCAACATTCCAGCGGCCGAACATTCCAAGCTAAAGTTTCCCCCAACGCGACAAGGTCGCCGCTACGTAAACGCCCTCGAGCTTGCCTGAGATGCCATCAACATCGACTTTTGCTGCTCTAATGCTGAAGTGCGAGCAGCCTCGGCACGTCAAGTGCTTGTTTTTACTCGAGGTATTTCCATTTCTTTTTGATCCCGCTCAGTTTAAAGGCCATTACCAACACATTAAAGGCTGATGCAGTGCTGGGTTTCGCTGAGAGACGCTTAATGGCCTATGGGTTACTGAGGGTTGAAGCTCCTTTGGGGAAATTCGAGAAGTTCAGTTAACGTCTGTTGATTATGCTTAATGAGAAATTACTGTTATCCTAGTTGAGTTCCTGATATTGGTTTGAAAAGTGATGAATTGTATTTTGATGGATTAAGATTTAGATTTTTTTTTAATTAGATTTTTAGATTTTATTCTTTAGCTTTCTCCAAAGGCCTCTCAGAACCCTCGATAATCAAGTCCCCCAAAGCGAATATTGTTGAGTACCTTAAATTCATGACATGCATGGCAGGAGATAGCACCAAGGCATCTCCTGCCTATTGCTTGCATTGTAATTTGTGTTTAAACAGTCAATGCAGTACAGCAGGTTTGGGCACTTGGCTGCGTAGTACGAGTGTGACTGGAAAAACTTAAACTGCATATTGGGTTCTCATAAGCATGCCTCGGGATGCTCAAAGTCGGCCCAGAACCATGCATGATAAGCAATGGTAAACCACTGGCAATTAAGAAAACGCTGAGTACATAATCAAGAGCGGCTTTCCAGAGCAACAACTCGGGTGTGTAGGCTGTACCGCGTGGCTTGAGACGTCCTAAATCCAACATTGAAATAATAGCTTACAGAGATTCACTATATGCGATCTATTGTGCTTTTCGGTATACAGGGTTATTCCAAATAATGAATCCAAATTGATAAGTTCGTATCAATTTGAGTATGATTTCAAAATAATTATTTTATACGCCAATGGAAAGAAAAAGTTTCAAAGTTTTTTCTTTAGCATATTTATAAATGTTGAATATGTCCCCTTGTGCTGCACGGCAAACATCTAAACGGTAGCCAAACTCGTCCAACACACGAGAAAGCATATGTTACTGAGTGCACCGTAGCAGTGATACGGTTCTTCAGATCAACCAGAGTTGCTGGTAGAGGCGGGACGTAAACAGAGTTGCTTGTAGAGGCGAGACGTAAACAGAGTTGCTGGTAGAGGCGGGATGTAAACAGAGTTGCTGGTAGAGGCGGGATGTAAACAGAGTTGCTGGTAGAGGCGGGATGTAAACAGAGTTGCTGGTAGAGGCGGGACGTTTTAGGCGGGACGTAAACAGAGTTGCTGGTAGAGGCGGGACGTAAACAGAGTTGCTGGTAGAGGCGGGACGTAAACAGCTTCCTTGACGTAACCCCGTAAGAAATAGTCACATGGGGTGATCATCAACCCATCAATAGTCATCAGGTGATCTCGGTGACCAGACGTGTAGAGCCTGAGTTTCGTTTCTTATGCGTCCTATAAAACTTCCTGCAACTATTTACAATTTTTGCAACTATACCGCTGCCACCGCCGCTGCCCAATTCCGCTTTTGAATAGGTTAAAAAAATTAAATCTTTTTCTTTGGGGTACAAGTGGATTATTATTTAGGTACAAAATTCATACATGAATACATATGAATTTTTAAATTGGGTCCATCATTTAGACTAACCCTGTACAATGCTTGAAAATCCATGAACTCAACTACGCAACTTAGATATAATGGCTCGAGATGCATAGAAAGCAGTTCAGAATTAGTGGCAGCACACAATACAATCCTTGAAATTTTGCAAGGAAGCCCAAATTTCAGGACGGTGCAATCGTTCATCAAGCTGATAGTAACTCTTGCTAACGTGGCTCAGATATGCTCGTGTGGCAGCTAGCTTCTTTTGGTACTGACTTTGGTATTTTGGTAGAGTTCGTCACGAGGAAGCCCAAGGTAATTGAGCACTATTAAATGGCTTGAAAGTCATAGAAGACTACCCGAATGTCTTGACAGGAAAAAATTAGATCAGTACTTACTGCAGTGAGTGACAGAGAGCGCATTTTCTCACGTACATCCGTCCGTCACGGACGGACGGTCGTCACGAACGGTCGTCACAGACGGACGTCACGGACGGACGGACATGACGAGCACAATAGCGCCTTTTTTCATAAATGAAACAAATGCGCTAAAAATGATTAGAATTTTCTATAATAATTCAGTCATTGCTCGGATGACAGCAGTGCGTCTTGGCAGTTATGATGCTTGGAAGGCAGCCCCGGCATCTCGGCCAGACACACGCGGCTTTGGATGCTCGGAAAGCAGCAAGAAACGTGAGGCGATATGAGGCTTCAGACCGTGAGGGCGCAAAGCTGCTGCGAAATTGAGAGATATATTGGACCGGAGCGCGACCAGCAGCTCTGCCGTGCACTCGCGATTTTTCTCACTCTTGCATCTATTTCTTTAATCCTAAATGTTTTTTCTTTACAACCATTAGCCTGCATTCTTTCGCTACACAACGCATCCATTCTTTTCTTTTTTTTGTATTTCTTCTGAATGCGCAATTTTGCTCATTCCATGTTGATTTAATTTCATTTTATTGGACACAGAACAGTTTTTTTATGCGTTTCCAGGAAGCGTGATATTTACAAATGAAATCTTTTCTTACAATCATTTATGAAAATCAGATCAAGAAAAAACTGTTGCACTGCTGAGTTATCCAAAAGATGCCACTTACGACCGCCTCAGGCTATGTTCACAGTTTGTTCAAATTTGTAAGCATGACTTAGTTTGGATTTAGGTTTGACCTTAGCGAAGAATCTCAAAGGTACGTTTGAGTTGAGCCGCCAATCATCCTTACTTCTGCCGCCTCCGGATAAAAGCATTTGGACGTCAAAGAACTTCTTTGAAGTTATGGAAGCTACAGCTGGGAGCTGCTTCGTGCGTCTGACTTAACTTGTTAAAATGTCACAAACATGTCAGCAATTTCTGACAACTGGCTTCTGTAACAAACTCAAGCGGACGACACTTAGAAACTCTTCCGCGAAAATGGATCCATGAGAAGCTTCCAATAAAGTTCAATCGCGCCTGAAGAAGCATCCACTCGTATATTACACATCAAGATACGCGATGCATGAAATGTTTACGGTTTGTCAAAATTTGTCAGCTGATTCCCATTAGGGTTCTGTGGGAAACCTGAGCGCTGGAAGTTCGTATTTCATATCTTCGTTGAATTTACTTATTCTCTAGAAATCTGGAGATTGTCTTTCCATTTCGGATATTTCGGCTGAAATCGTCGAGTATGCCATCCAGTCCTTCGTTACTCAGATTAACGATAATTCCATCAATCCAAGTAAATTTTATCAAATTAGCCATGTTAGAGGCTCTTTTGCATTGTGGTGTGACAACTACATTGTCATTTGCTTCTGTAGGGAACTTAGTGGGACATTGAAATGTGTCAATTTAGTGGTTCTTGAGGTGTTGTTTTTCATAGCCAGATCGTTTCAGACGAGGTAGAAGCGAAAGTTTCTTGTACAATTTTGTGTGGTCGCGTTATTGCGGATACCTTCAAGCCGATGAATGAGTCAGAAAATAATTATCTATTTTATTGCCAGAAAAAATAAGTAACGGTAAATAATAATGATAATAATGATAATAATAATAATAATAATAATAATAATAATAATAATAAAAATATTAATACCTCAATCTGACTAAATAATGATTTGAAATCGAAAACGAATGATTACCTAAACGGGAAATCGATATATCAGTGCACGTATCTGGGCTTTGGTTATGCTCACGAAACAGGATCCTTCTTTTCTTCCATAGTTCAGAACGTCACTTCGAAATGCTATATACTGTTGGGCGTATTGGTAATTCATAATCTACTTGAATCTAACAATATAATCATAATCTGTAAAGTGTGTATTTGCCAAAAATTTAACAGTTTGAAGTAATCTCTTGACTTCGATTAATGTTACGAAAGACTTGCAGACTGGAACTTCCTCTCACTTGTTTATCTGTAGACATTAAAATGTGCACAAGCTGAACTTACATTGGAAATATTACTGTCATATTCTGATATTTTTTTCCAATTGCTTATAAAATAAGAAACCACTGATATAATGAATCTTATTCTTCTTTTGTGTATAATTCATTATTTTCTTGTTTGGTTTGCGAGCTGTTCATATAAGGTGCTGGATTTCAAAAAGCGGTAGCATCGCAAAGTCTTATGAAGCCTACACGATAGTTCAGTGTGTGTGCTGTTGCGCGGCAGATGTCATTCACGGATGAAAAAATCAGACCTTGTAGCCATCACGCAACAACAGTGAACCGAATTAACTGCATTATCTATACAGCTTCTTCTTTTTACTGTTTAAACACTTCAACTTTTTTCTAATTATTGCGTACAAAATATTTACAAGATTCTCGCTTTCGTTTTTAATTTGTGAGAAGTGTGATTATGTGGTTATTTATGATAAAAATTGTACATATCATGTAATGAATAAACCTATGCTTTTACTAAAAATCCAGTCACAAAAAAATGTAAGTGCATGACGGACATTAACACTGCATACTACTCGCAGTCAAAATACTAACGAAAAATAATTAGCTTATGAAGAAAACATATAATTTACTATCCTGAACTGTATAGAGCGAGCACTTGTCTTTTGAATGTAAGAATGCTCTCTGCTCTCTAGGATGCACGGAAAAACATTTTTTTTAATTGTTTATCGTTCCTATGAAGCAACGATCGCTCAAATTAAGATTTTCACCCCGTTTCTTCCCTGAAATTTTTTTGATAAGGGAAATTTTCTCTTCTTGCATGTCCGCGACACCAATGAAATGGAAGATTGTTCGCCATTTTTCTTATTATGACTTATAAGCGTCATCACTTAAACACGATTTATGCTTGTAAAATTTTTTAAATTGAGGGTCGGTCATAATTCATGAGTTCGCCATCAACGAGTAACAGAAATCTTTTAGAACCTGCGGGCGATATCATTTCTTGGCGCATAAGTTAACCGAAGCGGTGGCCGACTGCACGAGATTTCGTAATTTTTTCGTCGTTGTCTGCTATTCGACAAGAGCTTGAATCATCGTCTCGGGATCATCCACTTGAAACGAAAGCGTTTTCTTGTTCGCAGTGGAGAGGCATTCAGGCTCTTGATCAGACTCGCTTAGGCGCTTTATGGGAGATGAGAGACCCAGCTCGTGGTTTGTCTCAAATAACGCTGACAGATCGAGCCTTCGGGAGCGAAGAAGCCTTTGCGAGTCCGTCCTGCCCGAGATGATTGCCAGACTAAAATATTCCTCTTCTTAAGAACCCCTAGGCAAATAGACGAGCCATTAGATAAGGCGAGCTCGACGGGTTCAAATCAACGAAATTACGACTTGAGTGTCAGCCTCAGAAATCTGGGAGAGGAATCATTCGCTGGAATTCATGCCCGTCTCATTTTCGTATACAGCAATGTTTTACTTATTAAAAGCTCTTTATTAATTCCATCATAAAACATCTTGGTCCAATAATTTTTTTTTTGTCAATGACTACCATCAGCCCCTGGACGCTGAGCTACAATAAGAAACTCGACTATCTGGATCGAAATCCTTTAAAACATCCCAGGAATCTGAAGCCGCTCTAAAATAAAAGGGCCTCCAGCCTTCCCATCCAAGACGGCACTTGACAGAAATCAATTCGATCATTTCGAGAAGTTTGTGTAGTCAGAAGAAGCAGGAAACGAACTTTATGTCAAACCAATAAACACCGCGGAAGTTTTCGTTCGCCCCTAAGGTGCGAGTGATGGTGGATGTCGCATTCTGACCTTACGGGACCCAGCCGAACGTTAGCGACGGGTTAGTCGCAATAGGTTGTCCAAAAGTCATAAAACTATTTTAATTTCGAATCTCAAGTTGAATAAACTTTACATATAAGCATAACTGCGTAACCTCAGTATACGCTAAAGTTGAACCGAGTCAAAGTGCTTTCTTTACACGCTGAAGTTGAATCGACTCAACGTAACGTCACTGTAAGTATTTATTTGTAAGTATGATAGACCAAACAGAAATATTTACTTTTACCTAAGGCTATACAGTTCCTTCACAAACGACCATGTATCGGAAGAAACGAGTATAAACAAGACGTTAGATTATTCTCCATCCTTTCCGTTGCAGCAATAATAATTAAATGAAATCAAATCTAATTAATACGGTTCATTCTTTTCCTATGTGTATACGTTGCTCTCTCTTCGGCTACACATTGATAATCAATCTTATGCAAATATTGATAACTTCAGACCTCGGAAATTTGATGATAACCTCAAAAATTTTACTAGATTCGAAAACTTTTTATCTATTTATTTAAGTTCGTGTTCGTATTTCGGTTATAATCTAATTTTCATTTCAGGAAACTTTAATTTCGTATCTCTCTTTGAATTTTTTTTTAGTAGCAAACATTTTTTTCATGCAACTAAAAATGTAATTATTTCATATATGATCAAACAAACTGGAGGAGATCTGCTGTCTGAAATCTGCTTCGTTAAAATGCAGTAATAAAATTAAATTCAGAATTTCCACTGCGTCAAAACATTCGGAATCTACTCTTTCTTCCCGACCAAATTGAATTTAGCGTTGCGAATGCGTACGTTCATTACTATTCCTGTGTATGATGGATATATTGGCGATTTAGATCATATTTTTCACATCAGCTGCAGAAGCCAACACTTTGCATTAAAATTATAATGTAAAAAACTAACGAATGAGTAAATAAATTTATTAACTCGATATGAAAACAGAGTATTCTTGATGTCTGTCGAGCGAGAATGTACGAGCAATCCTCAAATGTTCTAACATCATTATAGTCTAGAGTTGGTACTATAAATTCAGTTTAGGTAATTTCCAGGTGTATCGAAATTCATTGGCAGCGATTAGAGTCGTTCTTTCGGGTAAATTCAAACGTTTAGAATTGGAAATATATTTACAATGAGCCATTTTCAATACAAATGCAAACATTGCGTTTATAATATAGGTGTAAATTGGCGACACTGGTGGTTTTCGCTTGTCTTAAAATTAAAGTTTTACTGTTCTCAAACCGTTAGCTCATATTTTCAGTTTTTAATCGTTGGCCGCTTCGTGCTGTTGGACGACAGGGATCGACTCGTTGTAGAATGTCGGCAGGCTTAGCGGTAGAGAAGTCTGAAATAAGCGAACTGCCCGATTTTAGCGCAGCTGGTGTTTAGAAATGAAAATGGAACTATAAAAATTCAAATGATATAAGATCGACATGTTCGAAGATTGATACGAGGGGCATCGGGAAAGTAGTACCCGTTTGGGAATTGAACAAAAGGAAGTAAACATTAAAATATTTATACCTACATGTTTATTTAAAGGAACATGTATTGCACTACTTCTCTACGTATTCTCCAGACAAATTTAAGCATTTGTCGTATCGTATCACGAGTTTTTGTATACCACTGTCATATTCCTCCGCCACCAGTGTATTGAGTTACGCAGTCACGTGTTCTTTCAGTTCTTCGTCATTTTGAAACTTTGTCCCTGCCACGAAGTCCTTGAGTTTCGTAAACAGATGAAAATCTGAAGGAGCCAATTCCGGAATGTAGGGTGGATGGTCAGAATTTTACCACTTGAATTTTTGGAGAAGTTGTGTTATCCGAGCCGTATGCGGCCTGGCATTATCGTGCTGGAGAATGACAACAGACCTCGACGTCGATTTTGAATTGCCCACGTAATTTTTCAATGTTGCACAATATGCATTGACATTGATTGTGTCTCCACGAGTCATGAAATCGATGAGCAGTACACCTTGCCGATCCCAGAAACACTGGCGGCGGAAACATATGACACTGGTATACAAAAACTCGTGACACGATACGACAAATGCTTAAATTTGTCCGGAGATTTTCTAGAGAAGTAGTGTAATACATGTACTTTTTCAAAAAACATGTTTACATTTATTAATATTTACTATTTTTTATTCAATTACCGAGCGGGTACTACTTTCCGGATGCCTCTCGTACAATTTTCATACTTGAAGCACCATATCTGAATTTCAAATGCATAAAATAATCCTGAAAATTCATCGCAGGCATGCGCAGAACACGGGCTAAAGATTATACCTGGCCTGCAGTAGGCAGAATTCTGACGTGCACTACATTATATCCGGAAATTGAAACCCGTTTTATTCATCAACAAAAATATATATTTAGGATTTATGAGATGAAATGTTGTTTATAATCCAGGTTTTAGCGCATTCTTCACTTAGGGTCAACAGTCTAACTTCAGCTTGAGATTTACTTTCACAATAAACCGGCTAAAAGCACACGCAAATTAAATATTTCATTTTAAAATAATTTAATGACCTCTTCTGTTTCCTCGGCAGATTACCAGGAAATTTCCAGCAACTTCAGAAAATCGAGGCGTTTCTTAATTATTTTGGTCTCGGCAGCGCTAATTGCGTCGTTGGTAGCTCCTATTAATTGCGCACCAAGCCAAGCCACAAGCACGCCGCTTCCCGTGCAATGTGTTCATTGTTTTCTTCCTCCTATATGGCGTCCGACAACACAAATTTTCAGATTGCATTCTGTCAAAATAAGCTTTACGTGTTAAATATCACTTTATGTTATCCGTTTCAGAAATAACATTCTTCCTGATGTTCTTTTAGACAGTCAAATTTGTCATTCCAAATAATGAGCATCTAAATTCTGCCACAGTATCTTTGCTTCAAGTTTTGAGAGCGCCCCTATATAGAGTCACCTTATAGCCGCTACATGATTTTGCACCACGAAAGTATCTACTTCTTAAATTTTTACCGCTCCGAGTGAAGTTTCTAAACCTTCACTGAAATGTTTTGTTAGAATCCTATTAGATTCCATATAGCACTGACATAGTCTTCGTGATCGTCTCATGATTTTTCGTCTCGAGAGAATCTACTTCTCATATTTTCCGGAGCGGCTACAGAATCACTTCAAGACGGACTGCGGAAGACCGAAGGGCGCCGCCGCTTTCAGGCTCAGGATATTTTCTTTGGGGTCAAAAATGAACCAGAAAAGTTCGCTGTGCGGTAAAAAATTTCGTTTCTTAAAACTAGGGCAGTTGCAGGCGCCTGGGGCAGAAGCCGCCTTCGAGGGTTGGAACAAAGTCTCATGAATAATGAGGGGTCGCCATAGTGAATAATGAGTAATGATGGGTCGCGGTAGTGAATAATTACACCGGCAAGACGGAATTCCTACCTACTTCATTACCTATATTTTTCGCTCACAGCCGTGTCCTCTTTTCGAGACTTCATGGTGATTCTTTCCTTGCATAAAAATTAGTTCTGATTAATTGCTTCCCATTGGACATTTTTGCTATGGAGCTACTTATTTTTTGTCGAGCACGAGTCTGATGAAATAATTTCTGTTAAATGTATCGTCATGAGTTCACATCTTTATGGGTTTGTTTTCATATATATGTAAGTTCTTATCTAATTCTCATGTTCTTGACACCATAATTAGGAAAGTATGGGCCATGCGGTAATTTATTCTGCATATTACAATTTTCTCCAGTTGTCCATTAATTTTATTTATTCTCGTGAATCCAAGACGTTAGCACAAATTCGAGAGTTCTATCAAAAAATACAATAAATTTCATTCACCGTCACCAAACTGCTTTTGAATTTAAAATTACGAACCTGGGATGTCCTCTCAGACAGACTTTTTTCTTCTATTATTAATCACGTTACCTTTAATTTATTGAGATCATTCAAGAAATATCTTCTAGTTTATTACCGAACACTGGATACCAAAAAAGCGACAAATAGAATCTAATTAAAATCTATATCACATCGCCTTTCAATGTGTCTCCTGACATGGCAATTAAAAATCTTCCTAATTTAACAAGCCTAAATCACAAGCCCGAAAAATCTTTCTAATCTCACCAGCCTAAATCACAAGTCCTAAAAAATTTTAAAATCTCGCACGCCAACCCATAAAGGAAGTGCGTAAATCTCGTAGTGAATGGTATTTGGTAACCCGAATATCAGTGTGGATTTTGTGTAAACTTATACGTTGTTGTGTCACTGCGAGACTGCGTAGACTTGGACGTTGTCGTGTCTCCACGAGACGCTGTAGACTTGAACATTGTTGTCACTGCGAGACGCTGTAGACTTGGAGGTTGTTGTGTCGCCACGAGACGCCGTAGACTTGGTAGTTGTGTCGCCACGAGACACCGTTGACTTGGTAGTTGTATCGCCGCGAGACGCCGTAGACTTGAGCGTTTTTGTGACGCCGCGAGACACCGTAGACTTTGTAGTTGTACCGACGCGAGACACCGTAGACTTTGTAGTTGTACCGACGCGAGACGCCGTAGACTTGAGCGTTTTTGTGACGCCGCGAGACACCGTAGACTTGGCAGTTGTATCGAAGCGAGACGCCGTAGACTTTGTAGTTGTATCGCTGCGAGACGCCGTAGACTTGGTAGTTGTATCGCCGCGAGTCGCCGTAGACTTGGACGTTTTTGTGTCGCCACGAGACGTGCAGCGTTTGCTAGCTGCCGCGTGGAACTTTGCCAAAAGCGAGACAAGAGAAAAAAAACGTGCTCGGTTGTAACCCGCGCTTTCCCCACACCACGGAACGAAAATTTAAGCCTGGCGGAAAAGTCCAATTTGAGTCGGAATTTCCGGCGCTTGTTTCCAGGAAATTTTCCGGCGGCAAATGCAAATCTTATTCGAATCAAACGGTCGGTCAAATTTCCTCTCAGCTGGAAGCTAAACCTCGCAGAATTGGGTGAACATGCCAATTTATTTAGCGAAATTTCTTCCCATGAATTGAAATGCGACGTGACGGAAAAGCGACGTCGACGATCAGCTCTGAGTAATGCAATGAGGTTGAAAAGCTTGGCTTGCATTGACTCGCGAGCAGACGTAAGGCATGGTGAGTTATATAGCGCACATCTTGCTTTGTTAAAAAAAATCATGACCGAAGAATGAGACTAATATTTTTTCTGTTAGACTTTGACACGAGCAATGATATGAGTCTAATATATAACAATACTATGCACAAAATCGACGGAAAAAATCCATGGGTTATTATTGAATAAAGCCAATCTGCTAGGTTGTTCAATGCCAAGAAGATACACGAGCAGTTACTCAGCAAATCTAAAGCGAAGGAAAATACATGAGATACTGCAGGCGCTTTGAATCCTGTAAAGAAGATAGAGTGGAAGAATAAATACACTATATTTACCGGAATTATGATGCCACGCTATGCGTTCGTGCTCTTTTATTAACATCATGTATAGTTGTTGAAATTTGTGTGTACATGTGGGTGTGTGTGTTTGAAGCCTGGCACAGGATAGTTAAAGGCTACTAAAGATACTAATAGTGTCGGGACAATACTAGGATTTATAATTACCTTCTCAATGGGAAAAGGAAAATATTGGAGGATTGGATTGGGCCAAAAATTGAAACTTGATTTATATATTAACATGTTTAATTTGTTTCGAGAAGAAGGCAAATAATTTTCCCCATTTTGAAGCAATAGTCGGATAAAAGTATTATGTTCTATGTAAAATGAGGGCTATATGGCTTTTTCTTTAATTTTAACGCGTCAATTTCAGTATTAATTCGGATAGCAGGATAGCAGGATCCAAATTTTTAGGGGAAAATCGAGCGGGGCAGCGTCGGACTAACCTGGTAGAGTTTGATAATATGTGGTTTAGTGCAGCATATATTGCTATTCATTTATAAACATTGAAATAATTTTGATTCCAGGCTTCTGAACTAATTTGAAGCAAATCTATAGTCAAGGATTTTGATGCTGTCCTCGCATTTACCATTTAATCGGTGCGTTTTGATGAAAAAAATGATATGATGATATGATGATATTCACATAAATACCACACTTGTCGTATCTTTTTGAAAGCGGAAACAGGTTGGTCAGTCTGGCTGTTGCATGGTTATTTTAGATTCTTTGTTTTATTTATACATTTCATGTTGTCTGCCTCTTAATTTTGGGTCATTAACAGATAGTCGTGTTTACTTTCTAGGATTGTCGAACTGACGATGAATGTGGTCTCTGTATCTTTTGTATAAAGATATAGTGAAGTTTTGTGCTAGCTCCCTCGTTTTTAAAATCCTTAGAAACTTATATTCACTATATCAACCCTTAATTTTTTATCATGGCAGCCTTGAGTCGCGCAGCCTCATTATTGTTTTTCTGGAGGAGATTAGCCTTATTCCCTTGAATTTTAATTAGCTTTTAATTACGTCTTTCGAGGAAAAAACGCTTCAATCTTGCCATAAGTTTTCTTCCTGGAATAAAATTTAACTCATGACCTTGTTGTCATTTCTTTTCGTCGTCAATTATGCGTCGTAAAGCAGTTTAGATAAATTGAGATAATTTTTCGCTAATTACTTACTTGCTAATTTTTATATTGCATTCTTATATCCTTGTTTGCTTTATTTATCTCATTTCTTACTTCATTCAAGCTTATTCAAAGCGTTATAAAATGCTTGCAAGTCTTCAATGATAGTTGGTAAGATGTTTTCCAAATGTGAATATAATTTCCAAGAATTGAACGGTTGTGATGCAAATGCAAATTTTTCCCGGTACAAACGCATTCGAATGCATTGTGAATTCTTTTGAATTTCTGTGATCATGAAGATGATATCAGAATTTTTCATTTCAATGCACTGCCTGAGGTTATGATAGGAAATACAACGAGACTTGCTTTAAAAAAATATACAAGAATTTCAACTATCAGAGGCAATTGTGAAAGATTACTCGATGATTCCGAACCGTAAGAATTCTGCTGCTGGCTGTTTGTGTTATTTTTATAAGGAAAATACTCGATAGGAGTTGTGGATATGATCATGTTTATAAAACAAAAAATCGTGGGCCTTGTCTACGTATTGGTATTTAATCAGGTCATGCCATGAAGTGTTTTTACAACCATATAAATACTGTAGTATATTTGATTATCATAACTGATCACCTCGTATGAAAAATGAAGTATAAATGCGTGAATATAAAGTATTTTATTAATTTATTTAATTTTATGAACGAAAATATATTGGCTTTGCGCTTTGGTGCAATTAACATCAACGTAATCTCAAGGATTTCGCATAGCTATAGCTAACTTTGGATATATTGTTTTTGGACTCCAAATTTCTACGCGCTGAAACCACTATGGGAAAATTCTAATGCTTGTTCCTAATATCGGCTTCATCAATCTTGTCACTGCTATAAAGAAATCCGTCCTGTGTTATCTCACTCCAGCCATTTACTGATAAAGTTTTCTTCAAGTCTTTTTCTATGGAATCGCAATTCACATTTGGCCGACCAAAATTCAGAAATTTCCATCTTATGCACAGTTCATGCTTTTTGCTGTCACTGAAGCAATAAATACCATTTTCAGTGACCAATATTGCGCTGCAAATACAACATTACATGCCCTCATGTCACACATAACACATTTCATACCCCGCGCCATACATGTCAAATTCCCTACCCGGCGTCGCACATGCCACACTTCATACCTCGCGCCACACATGCCACATTTCATACCTCGCGCAACACATGCCACATTTTATACCCCGCGCAACACATGCCACATTTCATACCCCGCGCAACACATGCCACATTTCATACCCCGCGCCACACATGCCACATTTCATACCCCGCGCAACACATGCCACATTTCATACCCCGCGCAACACATGCCATATTTCATACCCCGCGCCACACATGCCACATTTCATACCCCGTGCCACACATGCCACATTTCATACTTCGCGCCCCACACGCCACATTTAATACCTCGCACCGCACATGCCACATTTCATACCCGGCGTCGCACATGCCACATTTCATACCCTGCGCCACGCATGCCACATTTCATACCCCGCTCCACACATGCCACATCTAATGCCTGGCGCGCCACATTTCATGCCCCGCGCCACACTTGCCACATTTCATGCCTCGCGCCACACTTGCCACATTTCATGCCTCGCGCCCCACACGCCACATTCCCCCAACCTCGGCAAAATGCTCACCCTGTTCTCGCCTGTGCACCGCGGCAGCAATTGCAGGTAATGGCGTCATATCTCAAGCTGCAATAGCGGCGTTGATCAGAAGCGCGCCGCAATACGAGTGTTTCCGCTGCCAATTTGCATGGCATGATACCGTACAAATTGAGCGGAGGCTCGCGCTAAATCGCTGCAGTACGTGTATCCTTATCACGTTATCAATTAACCTTATTGCTTGTAATTTGGTGTTTTCTTGTTCAGGAAATAAAATTTCTTTAAATTGCTAGAGATTTTGAAAGTACTCTCAACAAATGAACGTTTAAAGTTTAAAGGTGTTCTAATGCTTTTATTTTAAATTTGTTCATTTATATTCCGACGTTGCAATACTGAGCTATTAGTTGAATTTTCAATGTTCCGATATCATCGAATATTGACATTTGGAAAAATTGAAGGCTCCGCTTCCTTCGACTCCAGATTTGTATAATTTTGTTTACTATTATCATTTAACTCATAAATGACACTGTAAAAGTCCGTCGTTTATCCCGTTATCCCGTTGACCGGCGTTGAAATTGTATGGTAATGGTTGAATCGTTCAACTAATTCAGAACAACGATTGAAGAAATACGCGTACAAGGCTTATTTTTTTTTGTTCAGAGTTCTAACACGATGTAATTCGCGAACCATTCGCCTCTTTACATATGATAGTTAATTTATTGACTATTCATTTCATGCACATCACGTGACTTCAGTGGCACGTTTTTGTATAACAAGTAGATCGTGAAAATTTCGTTTTTTTACAAAAACCTTCATACCTTTTATTTCTTCATGGCATATCATGTTGATTTGTTGCTAATTTTTTATAACACTTATAACAAAAACAGTGTTCGGATTCCCGAGTGTTGGAATCACGCACTTCTAAACAATACCTGCTATACCGGCTGTTGAAATATGCAGTTCTAGAAGCCGAACTTCATGCAAAAGTGTCTAGAAATTAATCATCAATAGTTACTGCTCGTTAATTTTGTTATCAGTATATCAGCCTACGTACGCATTGCCATGTTATCTTTTCATCAATTTTTAATATTTTTCTATGCTACACGTTTTGAAATTTCATTGACTGATGCAACTTGCCCATGAATAATTTCGACCGGCTCAAGGTCGATCAAATCTTCACGTATGCTCGGCAAGAAACGATATTTTCGTGTTAAAATTTTACGATAGCATTTCTTTGTATTTGGTAATTGAGTTTCAGTGGTTGGATTATATCAAATAATGTAGGCTGTGGCCAAAAATTGTTACTGTTTATATATATCAGTAATAAGGTCAGAAAATAAATAATATTTCAGAAAAATCTTTCAGTCTCAGTGTCTTTTCTAAAAAAATTGTGCATTTATATTTTTGTGCCGCATCTTAAAGTCATTAGTTAAAGTTTTTCTAGTAATATGTCCGAACCATTTTTTTATCTGTCTTCATACACAGTCTACAGGACAAAGCCGGGAATTGGAATTAGTTTTCTCTAGCGTGCGGATTTTGAACGGCTTCATAGTATTATTAAAGAAATATATTGGTAGAAAGAATTAAATGATGCAATGCAGGTGCTGAGAGAACTTGTCCTAATGCCCAAACAGGAGCGGAGGTCTTCACTATATGTCAAGAAACACGAGATAAAATGATATCCTTCCTTCCATTGCCTAAAAGTGAAAAAATTCTTGTTCGGATCTAGATAATTTTGCTAAAAAATTGAATCATACATAAAATCTTGAACACAGTCATAGTCTTGAAATAACAGCCAATAATTTTGTGAAGGAAAAACAAGCGATGCAAACCGTTGTCGTTGCATAATTGTGCAAGAAGTGCTTTTTTCACTCCTCATTATTTCTTTATTTGCAAGAATCACTGTTCAATTTTCTCGTTTTTTTCGATTGGAAGAATAAATGATTGTGGGTCTGATGCTGATGATCATTGAGAATTTTCAGCCAAATGTTCCTGCCCGACGGCCAAAAACTGCAGACGCAGGCAAAAAAATAAGCCTCAGATTCAACGCAGATTTGATGCTTGACATTGATCGGAAAATTGGGCTTCGGTTCCCTGGCTTTTATTGGCCGAAGAGTTTACTGCGAGTTTTAATAAAAGCTAAATCTGCATAGAAAATTTTTTGTTCAAGAAAGTTTCCCTTATTCAGGAGTATAAAATGCATTGCTTACTTAACTTCAACTGTTCACAGACAATTAATTTATAACGGAACAAAGTTCGAAGCCAGAAAGCCGAAGCTCTGTTAAACTTTGAGCCATTATATCTAAGAGGACTTTTAGCAAACTTTTAAATGATAACAAACTTTGTTCGAGCAAGATTAAAGTCAATTCTAAATTTAAACAAGGAACAACAAATTCTGCGTGTTCCGGCAATTTTTTAGTGAAGCGTTGTTTGTACGGAGACGTAAGATGTCGTCGAAGACAGTGGCTAAATGTTATAGATTCAAATGCATGCGTTACGTGATACGAGTGGAATTGTATGGTAAAAGCACAGATGGTGACAGCTCGTGGTGATTTAATGACAGCCTCGTAGTTTATTTAAAGCCGTGAAGTGAAAAATATAGGAGAGATATGCGTAATAAGCTTTACGGTGGAAACAATATCATGCAACCTTTGTTATAAATGCTACATGATTCAGGCTGTATATTAGGAGCTACATGATTAGGAGCTACATGGTGAGAAAGATATATGATGCAGCCAGGAGCTATATACGATAGCGACTTAGATATTACGAGCTGCATGCACGATACATGGCTTCGGGAATAGACATGATGGGCAGGTAGTAGTGATATGATTAAGACTATGTTAATCAGACGCTATATAGTATGATTAAGACAATGTTAATTAGACGCTATATGACACAGATTATTATGGTAGAGGCTATATGCAACAGACTATGGAAGAAGCTAAGTGCTACTGACTTTGTCTGGTAGGTAGATGCTTTATAATAAACTGTAGTTGATGCATACGGTTCAAGCTGTCCAAGAAACAATGTGTGGTAAAAAATGTATGATGAATATTCGCATGTGGAATAACACATGTGAAGTAAAAGCATGAGTTGAGAGTTACGTGACGTGTTGTGCGTGGTGAACTGTGCATTTTGAGTGGTACGTGTTGGGTGGTGCGAAGTGAGCATTGTGTGTTGTCAGTGCGCTTCGCGCAACAATGTACGTGTGATGAGTGGTCCTTAATTGGTAAGCGCCGTACAGCTTATAGCGTTGTAAACGATTAGTGGTGAACCATTCATTATAAGAGTAGTGCGGTCGTCAATTATTTGTTCTGTATGTCCAATAACGTCAATATCCAGCGCAAGAGCAAGGTCTAAAAGAATAGAAAAGTAATATTCATTATATTTTAACTGGAGCCATGCACTCTGAAACTAAAAAAAATTCTCGTTTGACCGAAGCGAATTAAGAGAGAAAATATAAGTATCGCAGCTGGGCTTACAAGGAGCTCTTGCCACCTTTTTCCCCCACTGCAACTTCGTCGAGAAGCAGCAAAATTCTTTGCGGCCTCTCTAAAAAACGAATGAATTTCCTGCAACCGTCGGCTTTGCGTCATAAAATTCGAAGGAAACTACCAATGTTTCCGAGCGAATAGACGCATGGCTGCGTATCTCAGGTATGCAGTCGTATGTTCAATTCTGATACACATGCAAACTTCCATAAAAATCTTGAGAACATTTCTCATGCTTTTTGAAATACGCCACATTTTGTTTACAGAAAAAAGCTGTCAGTCACTGGGTCAGACATTTTTTACAGCCAGTGTCTTAAAATTTTGCCTGATCATCGCTACATCACAGAAATTTGCCTGATTTTTATTCGAACTTGAAGCTCATTTAAGCTCAACGAGTTCCTGATGTTTTACGATTGAAACATTGTATTTTTTTAGAGCTCGAATGCCTCTCTCAACATTTTTGGTTTACTATGCTTCTGCTTGGGCCTCTCATCAGGTGAGAACGTCATGTAGAATTAGGCCGTTCGTAGCCATCACTACTAACATGAATGGTTAGCTGGTCGCTTGGGGCTTACATATATGGTTTCGGGAATGATCACGTAAAGAAAATTAGAAGGGGAAAGCGCATACTAGTAAAGCACCACTCTTGTTGATGGATAAATGACAGGTTTTTTATATAACTTCGTTCTCTAAATTAGGCCGCTCGTAGCCATCACTACTAACATGTATGGTTTGATGGTCGCTTGGGGGAACACATATTATATGGTCTCGGAATTGTCCACCTAAAGAAGATTAGAACTGGAAAGCACATACTTTAATAAAGCACTACTCTTATTGATGGATAAATGACAAGCAATGGAAGGCTGTTTTGTATGCACAGGATGGGAGCCGTTGTTCATTTGTCAAGAGAGAGAAGTTCATTTGGTGTGCAGCCTTTTGCAGGGCATCATCCGATTGTGCCTTGTCCTCACATTTTTGGAGACAACTGCAGCCTTTATTGATACGCCAAGCCATTTAAAATATACTTAACCCATAAAGTCACCTGCTTCGTGTTTGTTAAAATTGAGCGTCATTCCTAATAAACTTTGTTTGTATTATTTATGAATAACGTATCGAGTGATTTGCTATAGTTTCAAGAAACAGTTGTTTCAAATGTGTCACTGCAGGTCCTCGAGATGCCATCGTTCACCTATAAGACCTCCCTACCTAACAAGGTAGTTTTTTCATTTTTTATTTTTACTGCAACCTTGGATGTTAAAGTAAGTGCTATCTATGCCCTAAATCTACGAATTTCCGTAGAGCCTAGCGATAGCCTCGGATTTGTCAATCCTTAGATTGAATGATGTCACAGAAAGTGACTCGAGAAACATTCACCCTACTAATATTAACAACTATCCTTGTTTATTTTGATATTTCCTGTTATATTCGTAACTTCGTTCTATTCGTAACGTATTATTGCAATAGCGTTGCGTAATGTCGTTCACCAGCTTTGCGTGCCGTTCAAGGCAAGTGCTATATGGCAATTTAAAGCCGCCCAGCGGAGTTTTACCTTCGGAATTAGCCTGAAAATTACGCTGGATTACAGGCAACACTGTCACAATTAAGCTGTCGAGATGTTGGCGTTAAAATGGTTCGTTTAATAATGGGTATTAGATTACAAGCATCATCTATGTGTAACATGTACTGCGAGTTGTCGGATTCTAGCGTAACTTTAATGTCCCTTGCCTTATTTCCTTGTAAGAGCCTAAGAGGAAGCACCCGCTTCTACTCTCGCTCTGTAGCTTCCTGTCTTCGATTTGAGCAGGATCTAGTCTCTCTCAGTTACGATGTTGAATTAAACCTTCAGCAGAAGACCGCTTTCATTCAGCCCCACAACCGTGATACTATCATGCTATCACACTGCGAAAGACACCGGGTCCGGCAGAGAGGAGGGATGGTTTTAAAAATGTCATAAACAGTGTATTTTTACTGAAAAAGAACTTTATTGATGCAGTCAGGTTCACAAAAGAAATATCATTTCAGACAGTTAAGTGTGTAACATCTGGCATATGGTAGCCGAAATCGTTGGTGCAGTGCTGTAGCCGTTCTTGAAAGTTCGCGTAGATTCCCTCCAACACCGCTTTCTCAACTTGCGCGACTTCCACGCGAATCGCGTCCTTTAATTCGTCCAGAGTTCGGGGCTTGGATACGTATACTCTAGCCTTGAGATGTCCCCATAAGAAAAAAATCACATACGGATAAATCTGGGGACCGAAGAGGCCAATGAACATCACCAAACCTGGAAATAAGGCGACCAGGGAAGACGGCTGACCTCCACCAGGCGACCAGGCTGACCTCCATTGATGCTCTGGCTGTGTGAGCGGTAGTCCCATCCTGTGCTGGAACCACACTCGTCGGATTGGAACACGACGCCGTCGTAATTCAGGGACAACAAAGTTGGTCATCATTTCTGTTTAGCGGTCTGAGTTCACAGTAACAGCACGACCATTACCGTCTTCAAAGAAGCAAGGGCCAACGATGCACGTTTGCGATACAGCACACTAAACCGTTACTTTTGAGCTGTGCAGCGGTCGTTCGTGTAAACTGTAACTGTTGCGGAATTTCATTAGCCAAATAACGGAAATTCTTCTGGTTAACCATGCCCTTTAGGTGAAAGTGGGCTTCGTCACTCATAAACAATATGAGGTTATCATTTCCATCGATCAGTGCTTCCATCTCACGTGCGAAGTTTATTCGCTGTGTATAATCTCTGGGCTCTAACTGTTGCACAATGGCCAATTTGTATGGGTGAAAGTGGAGATCCATATGCAAAATTCGCCTCACCAAACGGTCACTGAGGCGAAGTGCAGCAGCATGTTGCCAGGCAGATCGAGTCGCGAATAAAGGCTTGTCGAACAATATCCACATTTTTAGGAGTTCTAACTGTTCGCGGAGCTCCTCTTGGTCTTCTGTTGATCAGTTCACCACGCCTGCGAAGTGATTCAACCCAATGAAGGATGGTGTTTGGAGAGGGAACAGCTCCATTCCGGTGAATGTTGAAGTGGCGTCGAAACTCACGCTGTACAACGGTGAGTGACGACTAGCTGTTTATGTTCTTGAGCACCATCCCGAATCATCCGCCTATGCCCCATTGCCAGGCGACAGTATCATGCATGAGTTTGCCCAACTGTCAGCAGGTGCACTTATGTTAGTCACGTTCTACGTTACCACCGCGGGGCTAAGGTACCTGGGACGAATAGCCAGTCAACTGCGGTTGACGAAGGCTGCGCATCAGCACGGCTGTACGTATAGACCCCAAATCACAAACATATTCACTTGTTAGAGATTACATAAGGACAATAGTCCTTCACGTGCTTTCCTTGCAATCTAAAAAAAAACGTGAAGCAGGATAGATTTAATTGTATCATTATTGTTTCGTTACATCTGATTATATTACAATATAATAATAATTACCTCAAACCACACTAAACTGCTTCACCCTTTGCTAGGCTTATTGACGCCACACTTGACTGCTTTACCCTTTCAATCTACTGCCTTTCCTACAATGGACTTCTTGACGCTTCTACTGCTTTACTTTTCAGTTTACTGTTTCATCTTTCACACGACTGCTAGACACTACACTCAACTGCATAACTAAGCTATACAAGACAGGCCTTTAGGCGGATTTGGTTCAGCTCCATAACTTGCAATCAGCGCAGCTCGAGCATAGCTTTCAGTGCTCTTTGGGTTCGGGATTATGGAGCTTCGGCGGAAGGGATAAAGTGTAGGCCTCGCGTCACCGCATCCTGTTTTTGAAAGAAGTGCTGCTGCTGTAGTTGTGTTGCCGGGACCCAGGCTTTTAGTCCAACTCGTGCAATGCACTCATACTTTTACATCGTATTTTGGGTTAAATCCGTGATTTATGTACAGTTTCCTGTGCAGTTCTTGAATGTTTTCCATATTAATTTTGTGAATTAACTAACACTTGCCAGATTGCATAAATACAATAATTGTACTTTAATTCGATGCAATTATAACGTTGTGAAATTACGTTCTCTGACGAGGGTTAAATATGTGTTCTAATAATTCTCAACTATTTTGTTTGATCTGTGAAATTGGGTCGTATTTCATTTAATACATTTTACCTGAAGTGCAGCAAAATTTTTTGTTAATAAATATTTGGCAATGTTTAAATTTACCTAAAGGTTGTTCTCAGCGTTATGGTCGCGGCTTTTTTAATTAACAGGAAATATTTTATTGCTTTCTTTCCCTTTTAAATATCGACATATTTAATGAATTCTGAGCCCAATTTCCGAATTAATAATTTTATTTTTTGAAAAACTACTGGCACAATCTGATGTAGCAAACATGAGCGTTTCACTGCGTCTAATGATAAAAGTGACGTAATAGACAGTACCTATTTAGAGTAAACACTGACGACTGTTTTTGCAACCAACTTTGGAACACAATTAAGGAGGTAAGGAATTCTTGAGGACTTCGCAAATTTCTCGATACGCCGAATGCACATCGATCGAACCTGAAACTAATTTATGGAGAGGGAATTCGTTCCGATTTTGTAAGGATTTCATTGCAAACTTGATGCTTTCAGCTAGAATTTTTTTTCTATTTCGAACATTTTTCGTTTGCAGAAAGCTGTCATATTGGTAGAGTTTTTAAAATATTATTATTTATTCTTGAAGATATTGTGGCTTTTCTGGCACAACTTATATTCCAAAAACAATTTCTTATATTTCATGTTAGGACGATTCACGTTAAATTATAGTTTCAGTGAGAGTCTTCGATAATTTTCGTTGCATGTGAGGCGGAAAGAGACTCCAGTGATGCGTAGCGACGTTGCTTCAAAAACCAATCCAAGAGTTCTCGGCCGGCCTTCTAGCTGGCGCCTCTCGGAAACTCTGCGGGGAAGTTGAACCGTATTTCATCGGCTGTCATGTTCCTCAACACGCTCCAAAAGTTGAAACTATTATCTTGTAATGAATGTATTTCTTCTTGCCAAGCCGCCGAAGAAAACTCAGTCTCAGCCACTCCAGGTTACTCCAACGATACATTTTTAATACGATCGTCTGTCAACAATTCTATCCATTAGAAGAATTGTTGTTTTGCTATGAATTTATCCTAAGAAGACCGAGGGCCATTCCACAAATTATACGCCTAACCCTTTAAAAACATTTAAGCTGGAGAAAGTCTCGAAGCTCTGAACTCCTCATCTTTCTCCGCGAAAGAGCACCGAAAAGACTCAAGTTTTCGGCTAAACTTTCCTCATAAAATAATTCACGTCCACTGGATATTTTTCAAGAAAAGCGAATAGAAATATGAAAGAAGGCTTCATTAGAAATTTTTCAACGTTGAAATTGTTATTTTAAGTTGACTACTTTTGAAATTTTGACCGTGCCTGTCTTATCCGGCGTTGAAAACTTTGTCTTGTCAGTTCTTCTTGTTTGAATTGACGCTCTTGTTGCACAATCAAAGGTTTTCTACGGGCAACTGAAGCCACAATACTGAACGTTTTTAAAAATAAAGTTCACATCACCAGTGAACTTTATTGGCAAAAAAACGCACTCAAATTAGGTAGAAATCAACCCCACCAGGCAAACGACATTGAAACAACGTTAAAATATTGTTGATTCAACTAAACAACCTTCCTTTCATTGTTGATTCAATGTCGTTTGCCTGGTAGGACACGAATTTCATCACATTATGCAAGAAAATTTACACATATTCATTATGTCAGTACAACCAGCTGAAGTTGAAATATATAGCCTCGATGATCCCGTAATTCTCCTCCTATAGAACACGACACCCACGCAATGCTTGAACCAATCATTATCAGTTCACAAGTCACTATTTTTTGCCAGTCGACAGTGCAGATCATTCGAATTCGATGCCCAATCCACTACAATTCGTGAACTTTTTAAATGTAACAAATTTAAATTACTGTCTACAAATGAATACATTTGCAACGGGGAATACTAATGGTCCGTATAACTAATTGATCTCGTTTGTGATTATTTCCTTTCAAAAAACGTGGATGTCGTGCCTTAAGAAAGCTTTAATTCCTAAATTTCCACTTTTATATTAATTGTTAAGCTGAATTCTTCTGTCTCTTTGTGCATGGAATTATTTTCTTTATTACAATAAATGATTATTCAATTTAAACTTCTATTCTATAAATGATTATTTATTGATTGATAATCATTTGATTGGTAATCATTTAATTTGATCAATCATTTCAATGATCAATCAATCATTTGATGGTTGATAATCTTTTAATGAATAAATGATTCTATTCTATTCTATAAATGATTATTCAATTTAAACTTCTATTTCTATTCTAAACTAATCATCGGCAATCTATTTAAAATTTGTTAGGTATTGACGAGGTTTATTTATAAAATATGTAACATATAATTTGGATTTTATCATTTGTCATAATTTATGACCCACTTTTCTGTTCGGTATGAGCTCGCGTTCGCTCAACATAGGTGACAGAACTTATCCCAATAATTAAATCGTGTATAAATAAATTGAACCTCTTTGATTATTGGTGAACTACGTTGGCAACTAACACAGCCAAATATTTCTTCAGTGCGTGACATCATCTCTTACATCAAGCAATAACCTAATTTAATTTTCGTCTTCTAGCATTCACCGAATTTTCGGTGAATGCAATTTTCCTTTGCACATTTCACATTATTTCACAGCAGCTTTAAACGACTTTTCAGCCCTGATATTTCACGTGTTGTATCGTTTACTCTTGTGCACAGCAGTAAAGTGTAAGCCCTACAGTGCTGTTCAATGCCCCCAAAGGCGTTGTCTCGCTCCACGCCCTCAGAACTTCTCGGTGTTCCTTGATTGCCCTCAAGGCGATCCTTAGCTTAGCAGCCCTCTCGCGCCTCTGCTGCTCGACACGGACTACGCCAGCGTCAAGTTTATCTGTAATCTTAAATCCTTATCTTTAGCCTTAACTCCATGATCTTTGCCTTCACTCGTTATCCTTTGTCTTAACTCCTTATCCTTAGTTTAAGCTCCTTATCATTTGTCTTAATTCCTTATGCTTAGCTTAAGCTCCTTATCCTTAGCTTTTATCATTTCCTTATTATGTCTCTATATTATTATGATTATTATATTACTTTTTAACGAATTTTTTGAACTGCTATTTAAGCTTTCACTGAAGTTTGTTGTTATTATATGGCTGGTGATGCCATAATTGATTTTTATTTTAATTAATTAATTAACAGGAGAAAAATTCATTTTCTTTCACTAAATTCAACTTCAGAACCTTGAAATTTAAATAAAATTTTAATGTATAAATTAACAGACACTCTGAACAACTAAGTCGAAAGAAGTTTCAATCTATTGAAATTTATGCCTTATGAACATAAACTACGTTAGACTGGACAAACACCTGTGCTATATAACCCGAATAAATGAAGTTACCCAAGCATAGCTTGTATAGAAATCTATTACTATAATCTTTAAGTGTATTTATTCACACTTGACTTAAAATATTTATGTCAAGAGCCTTCTCATTAAAAGGAGCACCGCCTCTCTAAAGCAGCCTAACTGTATCCTAATTCTCCGAGTTAACCCCATGTGTTCCGCTAACCTAAGCCTTGACTGCTTTTCTGCTCTCACGTAAATGGGAAATTAAGGAAAAAACAATCTTTGCAAAGCTAAAAAGGAACCATGAGTGCTACTTTCAATTTGGCAGCCATAAAACGTGTCCGCTCAATGTCCATCAAAGAGCTTCAGCATCGGTAGCTTCAAAAGACCTCTGTAAAAATTAATGTCTGTGAAATGAGAGTAAATTTGTGGATAGTGGCGTGAATGCCCTTGAATTAAAAAATGGTTGTGTGTTCCTGCGCTTCAGGGCATTTTAGTTTCTTAATTAAAGATAATCCCAACGTATTTTTGTGTAGCTTTCATTTCTTTAATACTTATTACCTATTATGGAAAAATATGCTTGAGGTACTCGTACAGTCGTGCATATAATTATTATTCATAGTGAATCCTTCAAATAGTCAGTCCCTTAAAACCGGAATTTCAATTTGAGGATCACTTCTGATTTTATTATTAATTTCTTGACTTCATTTACGATTCATTTGTATCAAGATTCAAAGAATTTTGCCGTTTCAAAATTTAATTATTTCTTCTCATTTTCAAAGCGTAATTATTTGCATTAGATGAATGATCTAAAAAATATTTGGAATAGAACTAAAAAATTTCGTGCTGAACTATATATTTTAGAACCTTTTACACGAGTTTTCAAAGTTAGTTTTGAAAATTTTTATCGAACATATCTAATCTGGTATTATCCTATTAATAATTTATATAAATTGAATTTATATCGCAGTGCCAGCATGTTATTGTACCTAGCGATGCACGTATTGTTTTTTGTTGGAAACTTTCTTCCATTTGTTCGTTACTATATTAATTACCAATATTTCCATATTATATGCACTATCTTTTGATGCAGTAACCCCCTGAATGTTCTCTATTAATGTTCAGTGTGTTCGTTACGGAACTGATGTTTTGTTATATTACGTCACATTTAGCATCTTTTGATATACAGAATATAGAATCAATATTGTCTTCATACGTTTCTGACTTGATTTGGTTGCAGGCTTCCATTTTCTACCTACCCATTTAATACGCAGGCTTGCGTTTTGCAAACCTAAATCCAAAGAAGGAAGTTCATATCAATATTATTTTTCGCCGACATGGTTTTCTGGTTTTTATGGTCGTTTTACCGCCGTTCAAGGCCGATATGACAGCGATGTCGTCGATAATGCGTCCACCTCATCTTGTCGATAATGCTGACGTTGGCTGAATTTTTATTGAAAAGAATCGCGGTATCAAATTTATTGCGAAATCATTCAATTCAACATTACCAGTTATTTTTCAGTGAAAATTTCGAATAAAAATTGAATCTATTAAAGGGAAATTTCATCGTTAATATTTACGTAGAAGCCTCACCTGATCTTTACCTATCGATCGTTCATGTTCAACATTAATTCCATTAGAATTTTTCTAAAATTATCAGTGTAGAAGAGCATGATTTGCGCAGGAAGAGTAGGTAGAATTATTTAATTTTCTCATAGAGAAAACCAAACTACTTACTAATTTTGAGAAGAATAAGCTAGTGTTTATTCCCAAGCTTGACCGGAGGAGGCATTCTATTTATTTGCTATTCAAAAGGAAAGATTCATTTTCCCTAGTTACTATTCAAATTTAAAACTTTAACAGTTGAAAATTGCATTTGTTAATTTCTCGGTTGCTTTCGAATTGCTAAACGTACAATAAAAATCCCACTAGATACTGGTTAAGATAATCTGAATAAATGTATCAAGTTCTGTTCCTATTATTGACTTGAAACGTCTGTCCTAGGAGAAATTCTCGGCGGCTACCCTGATGAAGTGGAAATAAGGCTTGCATTCCACAAGAAAACTCCGCACTTTTATACTCAAGCGTTCAACTTCGAGTCCGAGCTGTTTTCCAGCAGGTCGGAACTTCGTGAAATGCACGAACGGAAATCTTGTTTCCACGCAAGTGTCTGCAACTTTGAAGCTAAATTTTTATAGGAAGGGTAAGGGAGAAGAAATTATGACATGATGCTGTATACTAAATGAACAGGTCAGCATCATCAGCATATCATCAGTAGAATAATAATTATTCATAATTAAGAACCAGGGATAAATCCTGTGGAGAGCTAAAGTGAAAGTTAAGAAACAATTAATGGAGATTTCCGCGTTATAAACTCATGCTATATTTTTAATTTTAAATGAAATAAAAGATAATAAGTTAATCTGACACCCTACCTGCACTGAATTTTCGCTATATAACAAGTCAGTTTGACTTATAAAACGATGAATATTGTTGAAAATCCCCTCATGATTCTAGACGAAGTTGCTCTTTTTGTTCGACTGAGAATCTTATAATAAGAAGTCCACGGAACGCTGCTGGATCATTGCCCTGTCTTCCTCGAGCTGCTTTATCAGACGCGGCAGCCCCGGCATTTAATTCAATTCAATTGAAGCCAGTCTCGTTTGAAGGCAGATTTACTCGCCGCTCTTGGAAAAGTTCCGCGCACAGCAAAGATCCTTAAGATCTAAAGCTGCTATTTCGCTGGGCCTTCCGTCTGCTAATTCAACTGTAGGAATTTACATGGCGAATTGGCTGTCTTTTGTAAGGTCTGTAATTGAGGCAACCTAATCCTAAAATGTTGTGCATGGTTTCTGCAAATGAAACTTTTACCTGATATGATAGCAATAGTTACATGTATTAATTTGATGAACTACCGGCTACGAATAAAACTACACAAATCTAATTTATTTTTATTATATTCATGAAGTATTGTTAAATTTTCAAATTAATATCAATTCTAATTGTAATATTTTCGAATTTAAATTACTCCTTAATCACTATTTCTTATTCTCATTAAAAAGTAGCTATGATTTCCACCGCTCGAGAAACAGTACTTTTCGATACCTTTCAAGACCAGTTACCGCAATTTTTTGCCGATGTTTATGTCTATAGGTTGCTTTCTGACTGGCACAAAAGGAGGTCATTCCATTAGAGTTTTGGTGCTTGTGGTGTTTACTTCAGAAACATTTTCTACAACAATCCGTCAGTGCAGGTCTAGTTTCAAAGGGTCAGCCGTTTTGTTCGATTTCAATAGCGCGTTTCATCTAAGTTTCGAGCACAGTTTTGAAGAAGCTTTTAAAAGTTTTCGAAGATGGAACGATTCGCGAGGCAGCTTTAGCAGCCGCGCCTCAAAATACGATACGGACCATTCACGGTAGCCGTGAAAAATTGCACTTGCTAGAATTCACATGAGCTAAAATACATAAATATACGGGAAATGACTTAGCTCAAAACGCGACTTGAGTTTTACAGTGTGTGGAATAAGTTGTTGCTTTAAACGAGGTAGCCGACTGACGTGTTTCCCATTATATTTACGGTGGAACGATTTTTTGCTTGCGAATGCTTTTTAAATTCTAGCGATATTAAATCCGCTCGGTAAACGGATAAACATTGCTTAATGCAGTCAACGCGTTCGTTGCAAAAATTTCGATTACAAGTGGTTGCTTAATATAAGAATAGAGAATGTTAAATATTTTAAACGATTTTTTAATTTAATAATCTTTCTTTTTGGATATAGCGTATTTTATAAAATAATTGGTTTTGATAGAATTGTTTTCTCGTTTTATCTGATTTTGGTTGAGAACCATAAAATCAGAGACGTAAACATTGAAATAACTCTAGAAGTATAGACAAGTAATTTATTTAGAATATAGCCGTTCATTTTGATTCATGCTGAAGTATAGTTCCATTTGATATTGGCACCTATTGTACCGACACAGCCACATTTTCAAATAAGTATCAAGACATTATTATTACATCCCCAACCAACCTATCGCCTGCTGACCTGGATCATTTATAAACTTCCCACGCCTTCTCTTCTTCAGCTCCTTGGTCCAAACGCTTCAGAGGTGATTAGATTTTCAAGTGTAGCCTTAAACATTGATTTTCGTTACCAACCTGCCTCAACCATTTCCTTCAAATAGACAAGATAGAACTGAAATTTTCTGACTTCCCCTTTTGCCATTTGTTCGAGTACTCGGAATGGAAGCGTCGGCACACGCGTGTACTGAGCGATCACTTCAGGTCTTCGTGCGACGTTTCAACTTACGCTGCAGTTGCCAGGCTTGACAACTTGGACGTAAATTTTGACGAATTTTTGTATCTCACTCGGCGTGCGTCAGAACTAAGAGAGGAGCATCAACACACTGCTAGGAATTTATTTTATTTCAGTTGTTTATTTCTACAGCGCGAATAAAAATTACCTACCGTATGGCAAGATGAATTGTCGATCACGACAAGAAGAGACCTGTACATGCGATAATAATGTTTTATCACGATTTTAATAATTATGAAGTTGATAGCTCGTTGATGCCTATTTTCAATTGATCCATTTTTTTAAACCACTACTTCGTTCGAGTTGCGTCTAGTCTTGAAATGGCCTAAGAAAATTCACCACAAAAAATTTGCAATAGCAATTCTTGCTTAGTAAAATGAAAATTTTTACAATATTTTTTACTGTTAAAGCTATGCCTTTTTCGTCCTCAATAGCTTCTGATAATTTATCGGCGTATCGAGTTTTCTCATTTCCCAGTGAAATTCATCTCTAAGATTTTTCCAATAACCAACATCCTGGAGTAATTTCCGCGCTGAATGTCACATCCGGTGGGGATTTCTGTCCGATTCCTTTCCTCCATTCGGCAGAACTTGAACCAAGAATCAATGAAATTTTGCTGAGAGTTAGAGAAACTCTGACTCAATTGGTATAGATCGCCGCAAACCAAAAATCTTCAAAATTCTGATATTCAAAGAAGTATATCAATCAATATTTCGACGACAAGGCTTAAAAGGCCCGGCTGTTTTTTTCCTCAAAATCACAACTACGGTTCTTTTAAAAAATCCTCTACATTTTTTATCATTAAATCTGAAATTGCGGCTATAAGGCCAGAAACTCGTCCGGCACTCTCCTCAACACAGCCGCCGCTTCTGTGTTGTCGCACTATTTTCATCGTTTTTTTGAAGCCGCGCAGTTGCTCACAAAGGCCAGAACAAATAGGCATCGTGTCGCCGGAATTATTACGGCAAATTTTTCGGCAGTTACAGAGGGATGGAGACTCGGACGCATGCTAATGCAATGTAAATCCGCAGTTTTACAGAACTAGCGTCGAGCTGACCAAGTTTAGACTCGCAGGCTATTCGGCACTCGGAGGCTCTACGAAACTCGGGGGCTCTACGAAACTCGGAGGCTCTCCGAAACTCGGAGGCTTTCCGAAACTCGGAGGCTCTACGAAACTCGGAGGCTCTACGAAAGTCGTAGGCTCTACGAAACTCGGAGGCTCAACGAGACTCGAAGGCTCTACGAAACTTGGATCTACGAAAGTCGTAGGCCCTACGAAAGTCGTAGGCTCTACGAAACTCGGAGGCTCAACGAAACTCGAAGGCTTTACGAAACTCGGCTCTTCGAAACTCGGAGGTTCAACGAAACTCGGAGGCTCTACGAAACTCGGAGGCTCTCCGAAACTCGGAGGCTCTACGAAACTAGGAGGCGCTACGAAACTCGGAGGCTCTACGAAACTCGGAGGCTCTCCGAAAACTCGGAGGTTCTACGAAACTTGCAACTCGCTGTTCTCCAAACTAACGATATCCAAAGAACTCGCATCCTGAGAGCGGTGTGACGTGTGATTTGTGAGGTGTGACGTGAGCCGTATGACGTGTGAGGCATGACGTGTGAGGCATGACGTGTGAGGCATGACGAGTGAGGTGTGACGTGTGCGGAATGGCGTGAGAGGTATGATGAGTGAGGAATGACGTGTGAGGCATGACATGTAAAGGATGTTGTAGAAGGCATGGCATGTGAGGAATGATGTGTGAGGAATGGCGTGTGAATTATGCACCTGTAAGCAAATGGCCTCAAGAATGCGTATTCTAATGCTACGAGACATGAAACTAGCAGCAATAGAATTGTCGGCAATACTCCCAGATATCTCGATTCTCCCAGTCATATTCAGTAGACATTGACGCTGATAATTTATTATGAACCAAGGCTAATTATACTTGCTCCATATTGCACGATTTCGAATTTTTCTCGGTACTGAAAAATTACATTTCTTAATCTGCAATCGTTTTCTTTCGATCATTACCTCCCATGTACCACTAAAATTAGTCCATTATTTTGGCTTTGCGCTACAGAGAAAATTTCTTTCAATCAAGTTTTAAAATGTTAATGTTTATAATACAGAAACATTTCTTTGAACATTCATTTGACTTTTTACATAATATTTTGCCCCAAAGTTAGTCTTAGGGAATGTTTGACATAGGGAATGGATGATTTATTTTGCGTAGAGTTGCATTTATTGAGTAAGGTGAGTGAACTCTAAGATTATCGCTTCATTCTTTTTGATGCTTAAGCTCGCATTTGTTTGTACTCATAGAGCACAACGCTGTTCTTTTTAATGTTAAATATGTTATTGTTTAATGTAGCCTTTAAGCATCAAAGTTATTTTTGATGCTTAATGCACACTATTGGTCTGTCACTTATTTTTTAATTCTCAAAAGACAGAGCTAGGCTCTTTTTAGTTCACAACACACAAAACTAGGTTCATTTTTTATCCTCAATCACAAAGCTATGCCTTATTTTGAGGCCAAAAATTAAATGCATGACTTTTTGACGTTAGAAACACAAAGCTATAGGCTCTTTTTGATGCCTAAATACAAAGGTAAGCTTTTTTCTCGATGCCGAAAATAAAATGCCGGGCTCTTATTTGACGCTAAAAACACAAAGGCTTGCGCTGGTCATTCGTGTACTAGGTAAGCACATCAGCTATCGAGCTTCTATTAAACCATTAACAGTTAACTCAAGTAGTTATTGAACTGTCGTTGAGGTCTTGTGTGCCGATACCTGATTCAAGTTATCACTTGTGTATTCTAGCAAGTATCGTTTAAGAATTAAAGTACAGAAACTTCAACCATTACATCGTGCACTTTGATCTCCGTACGCTAACTTTTAGGATCGAAATCTAGATTGTGATTCCTTGAGAATTTCGAAAGTAATTTGATCGTGTTGAATTCGTGAAGCAAAGTCCGATACTTAGAAATAAACGCTAAGAATCATAAATCTGAACTCTGGTAGAGAAATTACGATTTCAAAATTTGTGTGAACTAAGTTGCTGAACAAATAAAACGCACTACACGTGAACCGGTTTAAATCACATCACAGAGAGAAATCACGACTGAACTGTCGAATTTAATTTACTTGAGGTGAAATTATTCTCAGCAAAAAGACCATCCGGTGTTCTAAATGCAAGGTAAAAACGAAAACCAGGATGAAACGTGCGCAGCCGGAGCCAGGAAACGCCTTCGCCTCGCCATTACGGAAATTGATGCGCTCCATAGGATACAATTCTGTAGGAATGTTCGGAATTCGCAACGGTATCCAACTCTCCTCTTGGTGCCACGTACGGCAACAATATCGTTTACACATCTATTACAGATGTCGTCTGCATGCGTCTTTTCTGCGCGTTTCATAAATCTTACGGAGAGAACCGTCCGTACCCTCTGAAAATATCGCAACGGCATCCGCATCCGCTGTTCATCCGCCGGATACACAACAACCTGAGATTTTTAATAGGGATTTGAAAAAATCTGGGATTAGTCTCGGTTGTAAATTTTAGACTTCTTATGGGCGCCCACCAAATGCCGGCGGTCGGCCGTAGTAGTGGTATTTTTTCTAAGGTATATGCTGGTATGATACCAGTCACGATTTTCTTGTGGGGTATAGGAGGATGTCCTCAACTTTGATGACTTTGAAACATTCTTTGAAATGGCGATTATATAATTTTACTTTCAAACTGGGAATTTCGCGGTTAATTATTTGGGTGAATTTTATTGTTTATCCATATAATGTAATATTACTATTTATTTTACGAAAACTTCGTACTCAAATTGAAAACATGGATTATGCATTCTTCATAATTTAAAATATAATGTACAGATAGCATAATTTATAGTAATACTTTTCAAGGAATGCTATATTATCCCAGGTAGCATTCAATGAAAATTTAAGAAGTTATAGTTCTACTCTTTAATAAAAGATGATTTCCTGTCTTGAAATTCTTCGCTCTATTTTCGCCACGCCACTCGAAATGAGCAGCCGCGAGCGACGTCTTTATGTCCAATAAAATTAACAATTTCGTGAAACGCAGGACCGCTCCTCAAAGTTAGACGAATAAATCGAGAAGAAAACTCCTACATTATATCTCGAAGAAAAGAGAAGGGAAAATGATTAAGGGACTAGGAGTGTGAATTATTTCTTTAAATATAATGAAACGCTGGTGCAATCGATGTAATGTGTATTACATCATGTATGATGACAAATTTGGGATTTGGATGAATGATTTCCGTGACGCCATTCATCAAATGTACATCAATATTTATGAGCAATATAATTGAGAGTCGATGAGGACAGAAAATGATCTGACTGACGTTCAACCACTTCTTGAGGAAAAAATGACCGATTTCATGCACGGAAATTATTTATCAAGCAAACAAGTCAGCTGGTGACTTTTTCCAGTCGGCATTTTTTATTTTTTTTTTCGAAAAATTACCAGATTCACATTAGTGGCATCATTAACGCGTTTCTTCAACGAGGAACTCAGGTCCTGATAGACTTGCATTATTGAAAACCTGAACAAAGATAATATGATAATAAATAATATAATCCATGCTATTAAAGTAGGCGACTCATCTGTATCCACTCCATGGTATTTTATTTAAGTATGAAGAACTTGAAGTTCGAAGCAGAGCTCGTTTTCTCTAAAACGATGTGTTCACAGTTTTTTCGGGATTATGCAAAAGTTTTAACTATATTTAATCGAAAATCGTCTGCAAGTAGCGGTATTCCGTATGTTTTTAATCATATCTACACCAACTTTGAAGTCCTGCTTTTAATATTTTTCGATTCATTTTTTAATTTTATTGACTCCCATGAATATGCATTATTTGTGGAAATTATCATGATACAGTATTTCTTTTCTTTTGTGAAATATTTATTCAAATAATATTTTTTTCGCTATACGATCCCCAAGGATTAATACATCTCGCAAAAAAATGCACAGCATTTTGTTACCGCGATAAATTAAAAAGTGTTCGGGAAATTTCCGATCCGGGCTTCTGGAAAGACTACGGCGAAGAAGCAGAACGGGCTCAGTCCATATAAGGCTGAGTCGCTGCTCTCGTAAAAGCTTAATTCTGTAAACTCTAACTGCGCGGTCGTGTTCTGTTCCACTACGTGCTTAATGTTACCTTAGTTTCCTTAATTCTCTAAATGAATGGTGTTAATTTGTTGTGCACAACCTTTGATTTGTTTAAATTTCAGTTTTGGGGTGCATGCGTTTTTTCACTTCTTTTGACACTTTGGCCAGCTCGTCAAATTGCCTATTTGACTTGAAACCGTAAAACCTTTAAACTTTAACTGTTAACCTTTAAACTTTAAACCTTAAAATTATACCTTGACTGGCCAAGGTGGTCATTCTCTATACTAAGGTGACCCATATTTATGTTTGGAACTGCCGCGCGTTAAATTAAATCATTAATAATTACTACTATAATTGATTTCTACTTCTAAAAGCACTACGCAATTTGTGCACTTAATCTTAATTGATTAAGGTGAGCCATGAGCTTTTATTAACGTATACTTCTGAACTACTTCTGATTAACAACTGAAATATTTGAATTATTACTTTTTACTAGCTTATTGACTCTATTGTAATATTGCGTTTGTTTTACCAGTATCTCGAGTAATCTTCAACATCTGCCGCCTTACTGCCAAATTAAGTTAAACCTGGACGCAGCTTTCTAAATGGATTTTAAACTACTTTGAGTATGAAGAAACTGCCCCGAATAAGAAGCTTTGAATAAATTCTTATTAAAATTCCTTAATTGATGATCACTTATTTCTATCCTGCTTAGCGCTTTATTTTTTAAATCATTTCTAGAAGAGGATTACCTCCAGCGTAGGGAGAAAAACCCTACAAAAGTTTAATTTCCAAAATTATTATTTTCTTTTTCTTTTTCGCGATTTTTGATGCCGATAGGATTGCCGCACTGCCCAAATTATCCTAAAGACTAATTTAGGTCGAGAAATTCAATGTATTTAATGGCATCAAAATTCGTACGAAAAATTTAAGGCCAGGCAGAACAAATCTATTTTGAAATAGGCCTAAAACCTATTAATGCATAGTTTCTACTTGCAATACGCCGTACCTGTGTTTAATGTAAATATACCTACCCGAAGATCATTTCATCTACTATATATTGCAGTACACCTAATGCAACTACATTTGACTGTTACGGGTACAACTCGCATGTTACTCCTAATATCACAAATAAAAATATTATAATACTTCTACTCCTACTACTGCAACTTCTACGAATATTCAACAGATATACGAGTTCGATAACTGCGGAAAATTTGTTCCGGCCTCTAATCGAGAGGCTCACTGTAGCCGCTTACGGACCGAAAATCGGAAGAGTCTTTACTCATGAAGAAGCAAATTTACTAGCATGTTTAGCAATGAGAACGAAATATTTACTTCATAAATATAACTACTTCTTCTTCTACTAATTTACAACTCATAATGCTATTATTACTTTGACAGCTTTTGTTTTAGATGCCGATGTATAATGCTGAGAACATCAGCGCTACCTGAGCTAATAATGCTGATGCTACTTTATCTGGTGTACTCATTTTCCGGTCATTTAGTACTCATTCCGGTCATTTAGTACTCATTCCGGTCATTTAGTACTCATTCCGGTCATTTAGTACTCATTCCGGTCATTTAGTACTCATTCAGGTCATTTAGTACTCATTCCGGTCATTTAGTACTTTAGTCATTCCGGTACTCATTTCCGGTCTATCGCTAATAAGCGAAGATACTTGCTTCTTGTTTTCTTTTAGTTTGCCATTACAGGTGACTGATTTTCAATGTATTTTGTTACCTTCCCAAATTTTTCAATTCAACATTGCAATTAAATGTTTATAGAGATCAGCGGTATTAGACGAGTCTCAGAATGCGATTGACGAAATATGAAGCTTTTGCTCAATCCTAACATAAACCAATTAGGTCTTTCCAAATAGCTCCATCATTGTGGACAATTTTCGGACAGTTCAGTTACCTCTAATTTGTTGCACAAATCGATGTCTCTGAGCCGGAGGCTCGCTGTTGAGCGGCTTCAAATTCTCCTAAGCTGCTAAATCTTCAGGATCTTTCGGCTCCACGTCGAGATAAACGAAAAGACGGCTCAAAAAACAGGCAATCCGATTAGTGAGATGTTATTTTATACAATACTGAGTTTTTCATCTGGGACACGCACGTTATCTGTAAACGGCATCACAGCTCGCAAGTATTTCAGGAATGTAGGACCAGAATGTAATCTGTATCGCGAATCGGGATAGTTTTTTCAAGATGAGCTCTTATTATTAATTATTCTGTTTATTCATTAATTTACTTACTTAATTCATTCATTTAATGAAGGAAATAAATTTAATTTAATTATTAATTCATTAATTTATTATTAATTATTCATTTTTTACTTAAAAAGTTTATTTTACTAGAAAATCCATTTAATTTTTATAATCGATTTAAAATTGTTTTAAAATGTATTTAGAAAATAAAATAAAGGTAAGGTTCAGTAAGTAAGTAAGGTTCAATTATCAATCGTGCAGAATACCCTAACAAAATTAGGCGACCGCCTTGGCTTCGGCGAATAGTCGTATCACTCGGCGCAAAGTTATTCTGGGTCATCTTGGCCACCCGATCAAAATCAGTTTCTGATTATTATTATTTTTTATCAGACCTAATAGTTGACTGTGAGCATGCAATAAGTAGTATGAAATCTCGAGGACATAGAACGGCTGATTTGCGTGCTCGTCGAGTCCCAGGCCGCACCTATTCCTTCGGAACCGCATCCAAAGTTCGTTAAGGTACAGCTTATAATTTAATGAAAAAATTCTACAAAATTCATACGAAATGAGGGTTTTCATCGGAGAACTTTGCCTTGAGATTCTGCGTTACCGCAGTCAGTCTCCACACAGACGGAGTTGTTGATTTTTCATAACCTTTCATTATATCTCCACACATAATTAACGTAGCAGTTTGAAATTTGCAATGCTATCACAGCTATTTATTTTTTGACTGAGGATATTCCATCATCCATCACATACCATGCCTCGCGCGTCATGCGCGAGGCATGACGCGATAGATTGCATTCACTGTGCAGGGGCCATACTTTCAAAACTTGCTAAGTGAACGTAAGTACTTACGTTCTATTTTCTTGTCTATGATTGGTAGATTTTGCTGGAAAGGCCGTCAATGATTGGCTGATGAATTTACGATCTCTTAACTTTTACGATGGTTAGCGTCAAGCTCTTCATTTCAATGCTACTGCTAGACTTTACCCATCAATTATTTAATAATAATTTTTTTTCTAGGTAGCGAAGCCTCCTACTTTGCCGGGCTGATAGTAACTTGACTCTTTGCCAATATCTTCATGATTCAACTTGGATGAATGTTTTTTAAGGTACAAAATATAGTAGCGTGTTTATATTTGATAGAGCAATATCAGCCCTTCAACGATTCTTAACCAATCGACTTGTCGATTTTGTGTGAAATTTTAACAACTTGTTGTGGGTTTTGACCCTCATAATCGCTTCTCCAGTATTGGTGATCTTTAACCATTCCGACCGACCGACCTTGTAACGACCTGCAATAAAGTAATCATAGACCAATTCTTATGGGATAGACAGAAAACAACGATATACCGTTCAACTTTCTTTATTAGCTTCATTGAAATCGAAATAAAATATCATTCAATTGCATTATTTGACATTTTCATTGACGAGGCCGTCTATCAGTTTAAATCATGCATGTTAATTATGAATCCAGTTTATGAAAATTATAGTCTATTTTATTCCGATCGGACAAACAGAATAATTTTCTACATATTGAGCGTTAAACTAATATGGCTGATCAATTTCGGACTTCGATTCGACGTACCATAAATATATATATATAATTTGAGATATTACAAAAACTAAAATTATGTAAATTGAATCCCAGCAAGCTCAAATGCCAAATTCCATGTATTGATTATGATGGGGCTTTCAAGGGCATGACAAAATAAATTCAGTCTGACTTTAGCAAACCTTTTTAATTTCTTTTCACATCAACACTAACTATTAAATAATTGGTACTATTTCACGCATTCTTCAATACCCCTCTATTTTCATGCCAATTTAAATTCCAAGTTTATAATTACCTCAGAAATCTCGGCACTTAAATAATTCTATGCCACTCATGGCCCTAATAATTATAATGAATTTCAATTGCAGCAAAGTAATTTAAATCTGTGAATTGACTTTTACAATTGAACAAATTTGCGTTGGTAACTGGTCACTGCAATGTATGAACAGTTGCTGGCAGGAGCATTGCTTCAAGTGAACAAGTAAGCTGAAAAGTCTTTGGCTCGAAATAACACGTAATGGGCAAGTTCAATTGTTTGAACTGTCTTCAGAAAATTGTGTGGCATAAACGGTAAGTATATATAATTTGTGAGCTCGCGTTTTATCCTATAAAATATCATGGGTATATTATCTCTACACGGGCGATAACCTATAATTAGAAGAATAACAAATAGTATTCGTGGCACAATTCATATTAACCTACTATTTTTGATACATTAACAATCTTGTTAGATTAGATTGATCCTCGAGATATTAGAGCTTGGGGCCGAGCCCTTTTTAATTACTAATGATGAATATTTTTACGACAAAATTAAAGTTACGTCGGAAATTGGTAGTTACAAACAAATCGCCTAAAAATTTGTCTTCATTCATTGGGAACATTAATGTTTGAATCTTTCAATGACAACGTACAGACTTGATACTTCAGAGGGCATTTACACATTAGTAATCAGAAAAATTAACTACAAAAACATTCTATGTACACAAATTGTATTACCTTAAAAGTAGCACAACTTTGGCTGTGAAATAATTGCTCATACCTAATGGTAATATAAACTTTCATATATTATTCTGCAACGAAAGCTCAACATTATTTGCAATCTGAAGCTCCTCACACCTGTAAAGGGAGCGGGGCTTCACGTATGGTCGACTTCATGGCATATGAACAATATTTACAGTATGAATAGCATCGCTTTTTTCGTGAGCCTTGGCAAGAAACTCCGCGCTTTACAGAGAAACTAACTCAGTTTTTGTTCACAAATCCAGTATACCCGGTATGGAAGCAACGTTCGACGTACAGGCAGATTCGTTCATATTCAGTAAAGGTATCCACAATAGTAACTCATGTCAGTGAATAATTATCGATATCACAAGCATGGTTTTTTATTAATATTTCATATTTACCGAATTCACTAAAGATTTTTCAGTCTGAGTAATGTTAAAAATGATAACAATAATGAAGGTAACTAATGGGAATGAAAAGTTATTGTAGAACTCGACTCGTAGGTGTGCATTTTTCGTGGTGAGTAGGAATATTTAGATATCGTTCAACTTTAAGATTTTTTTTTTGGATTGTACGGCAAAGCAGGCAGTATAGACTTATATTTCAATTTATAATTCAAATAATAACAGTTATTTTCGAAACTTGTGAATCGTGAATAATGAAAACTGGTATCTTTATCCGGTATAATTTACACTAGATGAAGCGTGAAATATTTGTAAAAATTTTGGAAATTATATTATTTTGTTGAAATTAGGCATAAATGTACGCTCTTATTTTTTTCTTGCAGGCTAAAAGAGACTTCTCGTCATTCTCAAAACTGGGCGGTTTAAACAAGAGCGCAGGTCACGGCTGAAGGGGAGACTCACGAATATATCGTCATCAGGATCATCTGTAAGGAATAACGTGTATGATATATACATGAAACTCGTATATTTAAATTGAACATCAGGATAGATTAATCTTCAGCTGTCTTGTATAGTAGAACGTATATAGTTTCAATAGGCCATGAAATTACTAAATATGGGAGGTTGATTGATTAATGTTTCGCATTTTACTCATTACTGAGCATTTTCGTGGTGCAAAAATAAAGCAGGTGAGTACACGGGAGCTATCAGGATGACCGCAGGAAAGAGATTAGATTAAAGCAGTAAATGTAGAAAGAGGAAAGTTTTGGGGTCTTCCAGTGCACAGTTGGTCTAGTTGTCAAGAATTCAAGTGCGTTGAGATCCAGCTGGTTGGTAGTTTAGACATTTCAGTTTAGACACCGAATTAGAATTGCTTCCATTATTTTAGTCTGTTAATTTTGTTTATGACGCAGAATTATATTCTGCGCCCAGTTCATTTCGCGTTAATTTGTTATTGCGGCTGTCTATAACTTTCGTTTTAGATCCACCAGAAAATAGCTGCCTTGTGGGCAGTCTAAATAAGGTTTTAGTAATCAGGCTGATATACGAATGGGTGCGGGGCACACACTCCCCCAGGTGGCACGTGTTTTTGTACATGACAAGTGCTTGCTTCAAGGCAAGTTATGTTTTTCCTTTCGACGACGCTAGTACGTAATATATATATGTAATATACGCCACCGCATATTGCCAATTGTGGCTGGTGGTTGTAGGTTGTACAATTGATATCATTTCTAATCATTTACTGAAGAATTCGTCCGTTGATTTTTCTATGCAGAGGAGCAATATGGATTTTGATGGAAAATTTGATAACTTGCCGGAATTCGGGATTTCTTACATCAGTTAAAGAGCCGTCAGTTTATTGTGGCAGGTTTTTGAATACTTACGTCCTGAAATTCAATTTCGAAATCGGAACAGACAATGAAATGAATTTCATGGATGTTAACGTTGAAGCCGCCGATTATATTCGATATAATATACTATAAGGATATAATAAATGCACATAACAGAAAGACCGTGCCAACAAGGCATTACGCTACCGCCCTTAATAAGATATATTACACTTAGAATTTATCATGTTATTTTAAAAATTGAATCATAGCAGCATTCATCACATCGAATTTTTATCAACACCCGTTACTTAAATTCACTCTTCCACAATAATAACTTTCAAAAAGTCAATCATAAAACTTAGAAAAACCAAGAAATGATGCAAGGACGCCCGGTCTCCGCAAGTCCATCGATCTTGCTATCAAATTTAATATCCCTCTGTGTAAAAAAAACGCGAACAAATCCTCAAGCAAATAATCAGAAACAACGTCAAATGAACAACCGACCAACACCGGCTACAAATGACAAACTGCTACAAGAGCCTTATTGTGATAACTGCATAACGTGTATCAACACAGCTCTTAAATCTACCTAACTTATAGGGAACAAATGTCGGATAAGACTAAACGTGCAAACAGAGGGAGTATGAGTAGCGCACCCGTTCGTATATCAATGAACATGATTACTAAACACCTTATCAAGACAGCTCACAATGCAGCTATTTTCTGGAGGCTTAAAAATATATGTAATGGACAGTCACAATGCCTAATTAACACGACAAGAATTAGTGCAGAATACAATTGTGCGTGAATACAAACGTCTATACTACCAATCAACTGGTTCTCAATGCACTTAATTAAAAACTTGACAACCAGACCAACTGTACACTGGATTACACAAAAACTCTACTCTTGCTACATTTATTGCTTCAATTTAACATATAGACTACACCCATCCTAAAAGTTTCTTTTCTACTCAGCTGCTTCATATTTGCAACATGAAGATGATCACCAAAATGTAACCACGTCGCCTAATTTAATTAACCTTTCTTTCGGAAACATTTGTTCATTTTATAATTTTACGGAAGAAATACGTCACTGTTCTTACGTGCACTTGAAACGACGTGGCCCTCTTTTTTTATTTTGATGTTATGACATTTTTTACCATGCCTAAGTAATTTTATATAGTACATTTTAAAAAGTCACTAGATTGCTTTAATCGCAGATTCAGTAGAAATTTAAAAGCGAAGAAAACACCACAAAAATTTAGCATATCTCTTTTGAAAACGTTTCGGAGACCAACTCCATCGTCAGTTCGATAAATCTAGAACACAGATAAATGCAGAAAATTAGTTTGGAGTTAATAAAAAAAACACACACAGAAGTTAAAAACCTAAATTTACAGACAAAGGGCAGAATAATAAAGTAAGTACCAATCTATTCACAATTTCTAATGGCTAAGAACTATAGGCAGCATTTAAACTAGGCTTCTCTTTAAAAATATACAATGATTCCAAAATTCGCAGATCGGAAGCACCAGAACTATAAGCTAAAACCTTAAAGTCTGTGTCGGACATTGGTGCTTCCGACCTGCGTATTTTGGAATCATTGTATATTTTTAAAGAGAAGCCTAGTTTAAATGCTGCCTATAGTTCTTATCCATTAGAAATTGTGAATAGATAGGTACTTACTTCATTATTCTGCCCTTTGTCTGTAAATTTAGGTTTTTAACTTCTGTGTGTGTTTTTTTTATTAACTCCAAACTAATTTTCTGCATTTATCTGTGTTTTAGATTTATCGAACTGACGATGGAGCTGGTCTCCGAAACGTTTTCAAAAGAGATATGCTAAATTTTTGTGGAGTTTTCTTCGCTTTTAAATTTATAGTACATTTAATATTATTCTAGTATTCTATTTTTGTTTTATTCACCGCCTATCAATAAGTATTTAGATCCAGATAAAGATGATAATATTATTCGATTATATCATTAAAACCTGAACGGTTGGTTTCTTACTCGATCACGAGGATAACCGGTCATGATGATGCGAGTGTTATTTTTTTAACCTTGCAACATTAGAGAGAAAATTATACTGACAGACCAAGAAAATAAACAGTTCTAGCCAATAATAGTTCATCAGTCAATTAAACAAATCCTGACGTCAGTAGCTTAAAAGTTAAACTCTATTATGAAAATAACGTCAGTATTTCGAGTGAAAGTCAACAGAGCAATCAAGATCAAGATTTTGTCTCGTATATCAGGCTTAAAGAGAATCTACGTTAAAAAAAGATCGTCCTAAACGTACAATGAAATGATCGTGAATTTAATTCGCTGTTAACACTTTCAAAGTAGTGTTTTGGCGAAGTTTTAAAGTTGTACTAAGGACAAGAACGAGCCCCAATTGGACCAAGCCTTTTTCGAATTTCTTCAATTATTTACATTCATACGGTACAAATTTTACTCGATCAATAACTGTCACTACGCAGTTTGGAAATATCCTCAACTAGACTAGGCCCTTTGTCTCTCGTGCAAATTTCCACCTTGACAGAGATATCAATAAGATGGTTATATTTTATTATTTTGAATTTATCCAAGAATTTATAAATTCAGCTTCATGTTACAGATATATTACGAGAAAACGGAATTTAGTGCACGGAATGGGTCAGAATCTGACTCGTACTATTCAATCATTTGGTTAACCATTGAGTGGCACCAAACAAGAGATTTTGTAAAATTACTTTAGTAAGAAACCGAAGCTGGTCAACTACCTTTTAAAATGATAAATAAGACGAAATCTTATTTTTATTTTCAGCCATTTTAGAAGGTTAAATTGCCAGAAACCAGCCCTGTTGTTGGATAAGATATTTCCAAAAACCGCGTTAGTTGTTATTTATTGTAAAAAGTTGTCACGTATTATAAATGTTCATAATTTACTGATTATCCTTCTCATCTTGACCGCCAAAAAATTCTTGAACCTGTCGCAATTGCAGGACCGAGTACCAACAGACAACTGTTTTTTTTAATTCAACACAGTTTTAATTGAATGCATTTATATATCTATTTTTTTTTCATCAAGGCCTGATGTTTTATCACTATATTACAGTCTATCATTTCTGTTTTCATTTTTGCTCGAGAGATTTAACGCTATTTCCATACTAGAGTTTAACTTCATATCTACTGACGTCAGGATTTGTATAATTGACTTATGAACTGAGTTTTTCTTGTTATCTCTCAAACAAGAAATATGTTAAACACATTGGCATGTTGGCAACATTCTCTCACTAATGTTGCACAGTTCAACAAAGGACAAAGTCTCAACAGCATGACTTATTATCATCAAGGACGTGCAGCAAACCAACCGTTTTTGTTTTAATGGCATAATCGAATAATAATATCATCTCTATGTGGAAATAAATACTTATTGATGGGCGATGAATAAAGTAAAGATGCAATACGACTAAATGCACTATATAACATTAAATAAAGAAGACCAATTAATAACCTAGCAAGTTTAAGGCTTTAATGGCACAATCGAATAAGAAACCCACCTTTATATGCAACTGAAGACTTAGAAATAGGCGGTGTACGAAAAAAAAGATGAGCTACGGCTACATGCACTATATAACATTAAAATAACGGTGAAGTCAAATAAATAACCTACAGAGATACATAATAGTATATAGCTCAGGTCACTCTGAATGTAATGGTTGGGGCGCGACTGAAGGTCGAAGGAATCTTTTGTACTGAATCGATCCGTTAATTTTTGTGATATCTGATTTATAATTAACGATTATTTATAATTTATTATTTGGCAAGTGTCTACATAAAAAATTATCGTGGGATACCATTTCCAACATAGGTAGAAATTTTAATTTTAGTGGGAGGATTCAGACATTGCATAACCGGGAATACCCCGTAACGATAATAAATTTATTATCGTGAGAATCGTTCAAATGCATCAGAACGCTCTTAGATAATTACGGATCAGGCCTCAAACTCACAAATGTACACATAATCAACATTTGAATTAGTAAATGTTTTCTCGTAATAATATACAAGAACATTCCCTACGTATTTGGTATATATATTATGGGTCCCTACATTACTCACCTCTTCTAAAGATAGTGGATTGCCTTTCATTTTCGTATCGATGCTGTGGTAGCGCTCTGAAAAATATGCAACGATCAATAATATTGAGAAATTCATCATTAAAATTGATAATTTACTTTAATATTGCAATTAAAGTAAAAATAGTAAATATTTAAAGTAAATAGTAAAAAGTAAATATCACACATCTTATATGATATCATATCGCCAAATAAACCTGTATAAATTTCGTTAAGCCGTTATGATGCTCACCGTGCGCGAGATGCAGCCTGACCATGGCCATGACGAAGGCCTCAGCGGTGAGCACGCTGTTCTTAGCGAACCTGAGCACGAGGCACTCGAGCACCTTGTTGCTCACAGTCACCCCGGCCTCCCATAGCGCCCCACGCAGGGCGTACGAGCTCGTCTTGCCTACGCCGCCGCGGTCGAACTTTGAGAACGCCGTCTGGAAAATATATAGTTTTCTAATGTATTTGATATAGTTTATTTTTAGTCGCTGCTAGATAATATTTTTTAGGTCGACAAGAGGTTATGGACAAGAGAAATGTGGCTGATAAGTGGAGTTTGTATTTAAAATAACAAACAACATCTTAGCGATCTCTCTAATGATTGAATAGGATAACTTATGGATATTACCATTATTATTACCTTCCCACAAACATACAAAAAAATCCCAATCGAATAATCATTCTTCACAGAAATATGTTATATCATTAACAACGACACCGCCATTTCTGCCACACTACGCCACATCACCCAGCGTCCTTATGCCACACTGTTTGCAACATGCCACACTGTTTGCAGCACGATACACTGTTTGCAGCACGCCACACTGTTTGCAGCACGCCACACTGTTTGCAGCATGCCACACTGTTCACAACATGCCACACCATTCCCTCCTCACCCGCCAGAACTGGAGCATGAGCAGCAGAGGCGGCGCATCGGTGGCCGCCAGTTTGCCGCTGATGTTGTAGTCGCGCAGCATGACCAGGCTCTTGGCCAGCTCCAGGGAGGGCTTCTCCAGCAGCAAAACTGAGGGACATATGGATCGTTATGCTGGGGGACCAATGGACCATTATACTGGGGGCAAATAGACCATCATTGTCCTGGGGGGCCGAACAGACCACTATACTGGGGGCCCCAAACAGGTCATCATTATATTTGGGCCAAACAGATCATCAATATACTGTGGGGCCAACGACTGTTATCCCGGGGGCCAACGGACAATTATGCTGGTGGCCAAGTAGACCATCATTATATCGGAGGCCAATACTGGGGGCAAAACAGACCATTATACTGGGGGCCAATGGTCCATTATACTGGGGACCAAACAGACCATCATTATACTGTGGACCAAACAAACCATCATTTTGCTGCGGGGCCAAACAAACCATCATTGTACCGGGAGCCAAGCAGACCATTATACTGGGGGACCACTGACCATTATACTGGGTACTACATCAACGTATCAGTGTTTAGATGCGCTACTGATAGTACACTGACTGTACACTGACAGTACACCATCTCCTGTACTCAGACAATATTTATGCAAATGAGCTCGGTGACGGGCGCCATACCTCAACAGATTTAAAATCAAATAAATGTCAAACAACGATTATTAAAGGTAACAACGAATTTTTTTCACCTAAGAATCATCTTACTAATGTGATGTATAAGGTTTTATAATTATATTTTAGCAAAAGTTGTGATTTCGAAGATTAAAGAGCTCGTTATTTCGCTGTAATCTTCCGTTTTGTTCATGATACAAAATGTTCATCAGTTTTTCATTCAGAACCTCGAATCATAGAGACACTGAAATCTTTTTACAGTATTTTTTGTAATATCTATTAGGCACTGAGGTAGCCTTCAAAAATATATGTGTAATATATAGCTTAGTGCTATAGTATATCTATAAATGATATAGTAAATATTATCATGATTCTATGATAATTATCATTACATTTGTATATATGGTAATATTCAATACCATACGAGCATCTATAAATGATATATAGTTTATACTATTTGGGAATATAATATAATCATCACGGTACTCACACTTTCAGTTCTTAGCAAGCAGCTTATGCAGCGTCGTGTGATAATATTCAATACTATTCGAACATCTATAAATGATATATAGTTTATTATATATATCATACTCACACTTCCAGTTCTTGGCAAGCAGCTTATGCAGCGTCGTGGCGTCCAGTTCAGCAGGCAGCTTGCTCACCAGCCGCTGCACTGCCTGCCGCCCGTCCCGCGACTTGACAAATTTTTACGCATTATTAAGGTATCAAGTAAATTATATGTATCAATAATTCAAATGCAAATGAAACACAAAAATCTACCTTATCATAATTGAGATATGGTGATTTTCTTTAGCGTTTTCTTTGCTCTGTGAATTCAAGCTTAATATACGATTGACGCAAACTAATGATATAACAACGAATATTTAAGCTTGGAGAAAGCAAGCTTTTTGTGGTCATTTCGTTGAAATACAACAAAGTTCGACAAGAAAAATGCAAACATGCATTATAGAACAATTAGTGGTTCCCTTTCATATGAAATCATTTAAATTTTCGTCAATTGGATACATATTTATATACTGGCCTTCATTCGATTCTTATGGATGGCAATTCTAATACAAAAAGGATATATCTACTCAAAAATTTAGCATATAATGTTCTACAAGAAAATGGGCGGGGTCATAAAGGAAAGAAAGAGGGTCGTATATAAGGAAGGAAACTGAAGATTTTTTGGGGAATTCAATTGATCAATTAATTAATTATTTATTTATTTTTTTGGTTGCTTGAGTAACATAATTCCAAATTTTGTGAAACCAACTAATTCACGCAATATCAAAACTGAATTATAAACATGCCCTAAAGCAAGGTCAATTGATATGAGAATGAAAGCATGGATGACAATTGATATGAAATAATAATAATATAGCAGTTTCAGCGTTTATTAGGTCGTAGGCCTTTCGCTAATTCTTAACATTGCAGAACATTCACAGCATTTTGCGGTCTCGAACTCGCAACTCACTGCTACAATTCTAGTATGCTTAACCGCCCGGCCTCCTTACCGATTCTGACCCAGAAACTGGCGCACAGAGCTGGGATCGAACCCGCGCCTCTCTGCGCCAATCCTGGTACTATGAACTGTAACCACTGTGCCACCCTGAAAATGAAAAGAATCGAAGCAAAAATAACTTCAGACTCACAGGTTTGCTAATATCCTCGGTGCTGCTGAGACTCATCGAGCGGAAAACCATGTTGTCCTCGTTCACTTCCCTGGAACAAATGAAATATTTTGAATCCAGATTCATTCATAAAAAACATGTTTTCGAACTATACAAAATTCATACTGACATTCATCCGTCAGGATGAGCAGGAGGCCACACTCACCATATGCTGCTCTGCTCGTCGCCACACTCACCATATGCTGCTCTGCTCGTCGCCACACTCACCATATGCTGCTCTGCTCGTCGCTACACTCGCCATATGCTGCTCTGCTCGTCGCTACACTCGCCATATGCTGCTCTGCTCGTCGCCACACTCACCATATGCTGCTCTGCTCGTCGCCACACTCACCATATGCTGCTCTGCTCGTCGCCACACTCACCATATGCTGCTCTGCTCGTCCGTCAGTATGCGCAGCAGGAAGCGTACTTCACAGTTGGGGTGCTGCGTGTGGGGCACCACCATGTAGTCGCCGGGGGGCAGCGTGAAGAACGTCACCGTCTCCCTGGCCGTGCTGTAGTTGGTCACGTCCAACGGCACCTGAAGCGTGAGGCGTCATGCGCGGTAAGAATGCGAACATAATAGGTATGAATAGAATGCAAACTATAGATACCTAATTCATGGGCATAATACTTGAAAATTGCAATACATTGTATCCAGTTGCACGCATTCACAGAATATATTTATGCAAAACGACTGCAGTTGTAATTAATCGCCCATAACTATTTGCTGAGCACAGATATCCCTGTTGGATATGTCTAAAAAAAATTGTTGTATCTGTCAGGAAGGTAGATTAGTATTGCACTACTGACTAAATGCAACTAACTCACCTGATTATTGACAAATGTTGGGGTAAGTCTCGAAAGATTAGCGGGAATTTCATAAACAGCGAAGCCTATTGGATGCAAGACTCTTCTCCTCCTCTTCTCGGCCGCCGCGCTGCTGCCGTTATTGCTGGCAATTGTGTTGGTGATTGTGTTATTGGGGGAGTTGTTGAGTGCACTTAAGGAGGCTGTAAGAGCTGTCTCGTACTGCTGTGTCACTGACACGACCACGTGACACTTGGAGAGTCCTGCTCTAGGGATCTGGACGTGGAACTGGGGGTTGTGCGATATCGTATCTGTGACAGAAGAAAAACGTGCAAAGTCATCAGCATTCACATTTAAACGAGGGCATACGCGTTGGGGATTTTAGGTTTTTTAAACCAAACTTCTACTGAAATAATGAATCTTTGGATATGCTTTGCCTTTAACATAAATTCACTAATGTATCGAATCCAAAAAATAACGGATTTGTTTAGAAAAATATATTTTAAAAATAAAAATAGTAGTTTTAGTCCTGTAACAATAGCGCAGGCCATATTTATTAAACTAAATCAAAGTCTAATTGAAAATTTGTTCACTAGCTCAGTCTATGCTCTGCTTACCTGCATGCTCGACTTGAAGCCTTCTTATTCATGAACCACCAACACTAAAGTGAAGCCAAGGACACTGTAGACTAGTCGCTTGAATATCATTACGACTTGACTCAGTCTTACGACTTAGCCTCTTCTATTTACTATATTTCCTTTCCCGTATCGTTCCCGCCATACTTTACATGCTACGTGCAACTCACAGGCATACTGGACCCCATACTTTAAATGCTATGTGTAATTCACCCGCGTACTGGGGCCCACCCCCCACGTTGTACCCCAACTCACCCGCGTACTGGGTCCCACCCCCCGCGTTGTACCCCAACTCACCCGCGTACTGGGGCCCACCCCCCGCGTTGTATACTGGGGCCCACCCCCAGCGTTGTACCCCAACTCACCCGCGTACTGGGGCCCACCCCCAGCGTTGTACCCCAACTCACCCGCGTACTGGGGCCCAATCCCAGCGTTGTACCCCAACTCACCCGCATACTGGGGCCCACCCCCCGCGTTGCACCCCAACTCACCCGCGTACTGGGGCCCACCCCCCGCATTGTACCCCAACTCATCCGCGTACTGGGGCCCACCCCCGCGTTGTACCCCAACTCACCCGCGTACTGGGGCCCACCCCTGCGTTGGACCTCAACTCACCCGCATACTGGGGCCCACCCCCAGCGTTTTACCCCAACTCACCCGCGTACTGGGGCCCACCCCCCGCGTTGTACCCGGCCCTCCAGCGGCGGCGGGCCAGCACAGCCCGCCAGGGTTTCTTGGAGTGCAGCGCGGGTTCGTTCATCCAGTCGTCGGGGCCAACGTGTACGACGTCCAGCTGACTGAAGTGCCGGATGAAGTCGTCGAAACCCATCCTGTGCAAGTTAAATAACAAACGAAGTGTTATATATTCGTCGAAACCCATCCTGTGCAAATTAAATTGCAAACTAAATGTTATATAGTCGTCGAAACCCATCCTGTTTAAAATAAATAAGCAAATTAAATGTTATATATTCGTCGAAACTCATCCTGTGGAAATTAAATAGCCAACGAAATGTTTTATATTCGTCGAAACCCATCCTGTGGAAATTAAATTGCGACCGAAATGTTTAAAATTCATTTGGAATACTTTACAACACCTGAGGAATTCCATTAACCTTGTGCGTTGCTTTCTTGCTTTGCTATCAAATTATTGTCTGTTATTAACTTTCTTGAATGCAACTAGGAAATTTAAATAATTTTTTATGCAGATGGGAAATTCTAAATTTAAATGATTTTAATGAAATCTTATTTTTGGAAACTGAAATTAGCATTAAACGTATCTTTTCGAATATATCAATCGTCGTTAATGTTATTCGATGGCATATAGTAATGACAGTCAATATAGACGGCGTAGTGGAAACTTGATCCATGTTTTCTTGTCCGAAAAGAAAATTAAAATTTTTTAAATTAACATTGAAGTACGAAGCCAAATCGTGCTTGTTTTATTTGATCTTAAATTATAAATTATTTTTTGCTCAAAATGTCAAAGTTTCCCTTCTATTAATAAGAACAGGTTTTAAATCTGTAAATAATTCACTCACAAGATATTAGTGTCCAAGAATTTAAAAGCAAAGAAAAGTCCACAAAAATTCATATCTTTATAGAAAACGTTTCGGAGACCAGCTCTATCGTCAGTTCGTAGAATCTTTAATCACAAATCAGAAGTCACAAATTAATACATTGAAAGCGCAGAACGAAATTAAAATCCTGAATTTACAAGTAATAAACGGAGCAAAAAAAAAGAAATATCTATTAACAATTTCAAGGGGATAGGAGCTAGCAGCTGAATTCAAACTAGGCGCCTAAGTTTAAAGATGTACAGTGATTCTAAAATGCGCAAATTGAAAGTCCCGGAGGTGGAAGCTAACACCCTAAAGTCACTGTCAGAAATAGGGACATCACACTGCTCGGCGTGAGCCCGCACAGCCGAATGAGGGGGGCGCGATAGCAACTGTCCGGTTCTACAACTCCTGCCCTTATGCTCAGAGATCCCGGAATAAAGATTGCGTGATGTCATCCCGACGTACGCAGATGCACATCGTGCACAACAATATTGATAAAACAGGGACGATCGCATATGAAATCGGTTTATCAATATTGTTGTGCGCGATGTGCATCTACGTACGTCGGGATGACATCACGCAATCTTTATTCCAGGGTCTCTGAGCATAAGGGCAGGAGTTGTAGAACCGGACAGTTGCTATCGCGCCCACCTCATTCGGCTGTGCGCGCTCACGCCGAGCAGTGTGATGTCCCTTTTTCTGACAGTGACTTTAGGGTGTTAGCTTCCACCTCCGGGACTTCCGATTTGCGCATTTTAGAATCACTGTACATCTTTAAACTTAGGCCCAGTTTGAATTCAGCTGCTAGCTCCAATCCCCTTGAAATTGTTAATAGATAGTTCTTTTTTTTTTTGCTCCGTCTATTACTTGTAAATTTAGGTTTTTAATTTCGTTCTGAGCTTTCAATGTATTAATTTGTGACTTCTGATTTGTGATTATAGATTCTACGAACTGACGATGGAGCTGGTCTCCGAAACGTTTTCTATAAAGATATGAATTTTTGTGCACTCTTCTTTGCTTTTAAATTCTTAGTTAATTTGCGATTTAAGCAAACAAGTGATATAAATTCATATTAGTGTCCTAAATGTATGTGGAATTTTTGAGCAATATTATAATTCACCATCAATACTCATTATTATAATTGATAATAATGAACGTCTGTAGCATAAGGCACTCACCAAAATTCTCCCTCGTTGCGTACTCGTACGCTCAGCAATTCCTTGTCGCGCTCAGACAGAGATTCCCATTCCCATGACCGCTCACTCCAGGGACCATTCCACTCGCCCGCCCCCCACGGGTTCCGTAACCTGGACATTTAACCTTAAATAAGTTCGAAATTTAAATAAATTTGAAGTTTGAATAATTTCATTGTATAGTCGTGGGACAAAAGAATCTACATGCATGCATTTGATCACACAAAAGCAGATTAATTTCTTAAACCTATTAGAATGCAGTCCATGACAGTGTGACAAATTTAGAATCACTCTAGTCAAAAAAAAAAAAAAATTTGAATGACATTGATTACTCAGGAATTTACATTTCCTATTCATTTAGTATGCATCATATTAGATTGATTATTATTCCTCGCTATTTAAAAAAATGTTGGCAAGTCTTCTAGGAAGATAAAAGAGAGATTATTGAAAAATTCGTATTTTGCATTCCGTTCTGGTATTTTTTCCTCTCCAAGATAGCGCTAACCAACAATATGAATATTTATTAAACAATCTTAGATCCAGCAAACTTTTTTGGGAACAATGGGCCAAATTTGCAGTGAATGTTACCACTCAACGCACGAGGTGCACCACTCACCGTACGAGGGGCACTACTCACCGTACGAAGGGCACCACTCACCGTACGAAGGGCACCACTCACCGCACGAGGGGCACCACTCACCGTACGAGGGGCACCACTCACCGCACGAGGGGCACCACTCACCGTACGAGGGGCGCCACGCCCATCTTGCTCCTGACGCGGGCGAGGCCCGTGACGCTGTACGCGTGCTGCGTCACGAGGCCGTTACGCAACTGCAGCGCCGCCCCCCCGTCCTTGTTCTGCGTATAACATAACACGCATTATACGCACGTGTCTCCAACATAACACACGCGTTATACGCACNACACAGGCTTGATACGCACGTGTCTCCAACATAACACAGGCTTGATACGCACGTGTCTCCAACATAACACAGGCTTGATACGCACGTGTCTCCAACATAACACACGGATGGAATGCACATTTCTTCAGTTTATTTTTTCGTCGTGAACAATTAGTGCTTCTAGTTTTGCCGGACACGGAAGTTATGTAATATTATTATTCTCATTTACGAAAATTTAACGACGTAAAATTAATGGACGATTAAATAAAATGATTTACTTTTTCTCCAATCCGAAAAGCGTAGCTGGTAAATTCAAATGAACGGTGAAACAAAAAAAAAATTTAACCAATTTATGATTGAAGAGAAGAATGTCGAATCACTGAATAGGAATGATGGCACTGGGTATTCATCCTTCCATCAGAAATCATCAATTCACTTCCAAAGGTGTACTTAATAAATAGAATTTGGTATGAAATTTGAGAAATTATGTGCTCTCAAAAAAAAAAATAAATGCGTCATATTAGGAGGAATAGCGACACAGGAATAGAGACACAACTGAGTTAATTAATTAAGTAGCACTGTTATGCCAATTTGCAGGGCCAAACTGGGTCAGGAAAACACAGTCGCGCGCAAAATATGCATCGCTATTTGGGCGAATTCTCTCTCCTTTTTCTGAGTATACGGAATAAATCCACTAATTCCTCGCAATGCCCCTTCATTAAGACAATGAAAAAAAAATTTAGGCACTAAACGTGGAGGCATCTGCACATCGAACACAAAAAATATACATGTTTAACTAGCGAAAAAAATGCAATTTGTACACTTTAACCATTAATTTGCTCATTACTAAACGAAATTCTTGTTTTACGTCTAAAATCAAGTGTTCCTTTACCGCGACTTTAATACAAAAATCTCTAGGCATCAGCACTTGAAACTTGGCATTAAACGGGGCGAGAGGATCGCCTCTATAGAGCAGCTCCTGAAACGTTAATTAGTTCCGCTAGCCTCGAATAATCAACTAAACTGGGCTTGCATCAAGCTTGATCTAAGCCCTCGCGGGCCAGACCAACGCCTGTTTTCCGCTAGCCTCGAATAATCAACTAAACTGGGCTTGCATCAAGCCTGATCTACGGCAACGGCAGCCAGACCAAAACCTGTTGGGCTTTCATTAAGTCTAATCTACGCCAACGGCAGTCTGACCAACGCCTGCTGGGCTTGCATGAATCCCGATCTACGCCCACGCCGGCCTGACCAACACCTGCTGCATGGGCTTGCATCAACAAGCCTGATCTAAGCCCATGCCAGCCTGACCAACTCCTGCTGGGCTTACATGAATCCCGATCTACGCCCACGCTAGCCAGACCAACACCTGCTGCGCTTGCATCAAGCCTGATCTACGCCCACGCCAGCCCGATCTACGCCCACGCTAGCCAGACCAACACCTGCTGTTAATACATATTATTAATACATAATAAATATTTTAACTAATACAATAATAAAATATTGTAATAGGATACAATATTTTAACTTGGATACAATATTACCATAAAAATATTCTTCTTTTAAATAAAACAAGTTTCAACTTCATAACGTTCTTAGTTTTTTATTTATTAACTAATTAAAAGGGTCAGTTAATTCTGGTTTACCCTGTATTATAAGTCTACATAATTAACTTCAAAAATTTCACTGCCATACAGATAGAAGGTAGTAAGAACAATAAAACATAATACTGGCATGAGGTTTCTGTTGGCGAAAAAATTATATTAATAATAATCATATCATTATCACTCCTAGACTTCAATATGCTATATTGACCTTGACATCATCATAATAATATCAATATAATATTATTGATAATATTATGATACACAATACATTTACAATCCATTACCCGATACAATATACCATATAGACTATGATAAAATGATATCAGCAAGAGGTAATTACACAGTATTGACAATAATATCATAATAATAACATTCAGAAGATCAAGACTCACGCTGTTAATAGAAGCGACAAGAAGCGAAGACCTCGGCACGGCGGAATTAAGCACTTGGTAGCAGAGGAATTTTTCCTGCAGTGAAAGCGGGAAACTCTGCACGATGCCCCCCGTCAGATCCTGCAGCGCCCGCGTCGTGAAACCAGACTGCAGAGACTCGTAGCTGCCGTACAGTCTGCAGGGATTAGGGTGACAACAGTTAACTGCAGAGACTCGTAGCTGCCGTACAGTCTGTTGACAACAGTTAACTGCAGAGACTCGTATCTGCCGTACAGTCTGATGGGGTTAGGGTGACAACAGTTAACTGCAGAGACTCATAGCTGCCGTACAGTCTGCATGGGATATGGTGGTTACAGTTAACTGCAGAGAGTCGTAGCAGAGACTGCAGCAGCGAGAGCAGGGGTTAGGGCGACTAGTGTTAACTGCGTGATGTGGTAGCAGTTTACATTCTCAAGTATTCTATTCGATCCTGATGTTTTGCTTCTCATCAGAATGTGCCGCTGATTACTCACTTTGCATAGGCTTTTTCTAAGAGAGCTGCCCAGAACTCGGTGGGGTCTGTGCTGTGCAGGTACACGAGTCTTCCCTTGTTCGTAGGTAGCCTGTCGTCCACCACCACCTCCACCCACTCGCCAAACTGCCAGAACCGAAACCTGCCAGCCAGGAAATACATTTTTAATTTCAGCACGCATGAACTCCCTACCATTACGTACCTTTATTCAAAACAGGATTTCTAGTTTAAATTATATATTCAAAATTCTAGTTTGAATTATAATTGTATCTATCACACTAAATTATTGACCATAAGTTGGAAATGGTTTATCATTACGTTCCTTTATTCAAAACGGGAATAAATTTAGGTTAAATTTTATTGGTATCCGTCACACTGAAATAATGACCATATGTTGGAAATTGTTGCAGCACCTGAAGATGCCGCAGTATGTGTGGTCGAAGGCCTGGTCGGGCGGGACGACTCTGTCGAGGAACTTAGGGGTGAGGGTGAGGGTGGACACCGCCTGCAGCAGCCAGCAGTCGCCGTGCTCGCCGCGCTCTACATCGAAGCGCGTCGCGCCCTCCGCTATAAACTTGGGCCGAGCGCAGATCTCCTGAACACCAGACTCGATTAGAAACACTCGATTAAAATTTCTGCAGTTACTTAGGTATATTAGGAAGTTTATATTAGGTATTAGGTATATTAGGACAGTGAATTAGGTGTAGTGGCAGATCTCCTGAATACCAGACATCATTAATGGAGAATTGACAGTGAATTAGGTGTAGTGGTAGATCTCCTTAACACCGGACATCATTCATGTTGAATTTTGGCAGTGAATTCGGTGTAGTGGCAGGTATCCTAAATAACAGACATCATTCATGCTGAATTTGGCAGTGAATTAGGTGTAGTGGCAGATCTCCTGAATACCAGACATCATTCATGTTAAATTTGACAGTAAATTAGGTGTAGTGGTAAATCTCCTGAATATCAGACATCCATCATTCATGGAGAATTTTGACAGCGAATTAGTTGGAATGATTTGCACGTAAGGAATAACGTTCCAGTAAATTGTCAATTATTGTAGCTTTGACCTAGAACTTTATCGTAGATGCGGACTGCTCAGTCATACGGCTGAGTTTAAAATATGTATTTAGTGACAAAAAACGGGGGAAAAGCTGATATATAAAAAATTAATAATTAATCAATTGAATTTAATTTCTTCTACCTTTCAATTCTACCAAAGTCAGAAGACTCCTACAACTTACGTGAGGCCTGAGCCAGACAATAGTGGGCTGGTTGGGCTTGGTTTTGGGAGACAGAGAGCGTGGAGAGGCCGGGAAGTCGGGGTCCTGAAATAGTTGTCCTCGCTCCCGTAGATTTTGTCGCACTCGTCCATAGCTTCCGCCCGACGCTGTGGCACCACTACCGCCCGAGCGTTCTATACTCCAATATCTGGGAACAAAATGTACTACACTGAATACTTTAGGAAATAATACTCTGATACTATATTAAAAATGTTCAGCATATACTCGTGTTTTGATCTAAGAGAAGTAAAATAGAAATTTTTTCTTCGATCGTGATTTGATAAAAACATTCTTCATGGGGGATAATTAAGCATACGATTTTTGAACGAGAAGTATTTTTTTAGTATGAATAAAATGAATCCGACGCGATATTTACACATTCGGTGTGAATTACCAGAGCAAAAAAATGCACTCGTGAACTCAAATTAGATCAATAAGCAAATTATATAGCCCTAGCATTTAGCAGTAAGTAATAAATAACGTGATTTAAATGCATTTTCTACATTCCTAATACATAGGGCATTCATTCTGAACGCAAATAGCTGCCATGAGTGCCTGGAAGGAATTGTAAATAACTGAATTGAATGCAGGAAGTCCTCAATTTTTTTTAAACGTCCTGGGGTGAAATATCACACAAACGTTTTCATGGAAAATGTGGCAGGCTATTTCAGCTTTTAAAATGCGAACCGTCATGAAATGGAGTATTATTGCACGAGTATATTAATGAACACATGTATACATTAATATAGACATTTACGTATACATCAATAAATTGAACTTCACTTGGTTAGATGGATCAGCGACAGCAGATTAATATAACGTTTCTAGTCATAAACATTCTTCATTTCATGATGCTGAATTTAAAAATTAGCTAATTTCGTGTTATGAGAACATGATTTAGCTTTATTAATTGTCAGTGAGAGAAAATACAGCGAGTTTAGCAGTAAGTTCCAACATTGTCATATATCGTTAAGGTTTATGAACTTGTAGATTTGGAGAAATGTTTCTTGCATTATGGCTCTATAATCTATATGTTCAACAATAAGCCAACGATTCATTGTAACCGATCTACGTTAGAGTTCTATTTTTATTGTTCCCAATGCCTCACATGTTCAAGGCAGCGCATGTTGAATATAAACCAAATTATAAAAAGCATAGAAAGATTTTTCACATGTGCTCATTATGTGAAAACTTCTATACTAATTCTTCGCGAACCGATCTTTTTCACTATTAATTTTTTGAGAATTGCTGTAATCATATTTACAGCATTCTTGTATCGCTCTCAGTTACATGTGATTACACCAACTGTTGAAGGTGCATCAAAATCAGAATGAGAATTAGAGTTTCGTTTGTATACAATTTTTTATTAAATTCTCACTAGTAATTGCAAAAATTCTTGGTTATCAGAAGTAATTATCGCTCGTGAATGACTTTGTTCTTTCAGTCCACAGTGGTCCAGCCGCATGACAGTTTCTTTACATCAGTTCTGGAAGAACGCAGTTCTCGAATAACGTGTTAATAAAGCCCTTAAGTTTGGATAACACCACCTCCAAAATACATAAAGCAATAAGTTTCATATTTTATTTGTATTTTAACACAATTGTATTTCCCCTTTCGACATTAGCCTCGCTGTAAATCGTATTCTCATTTTAGTTTGAATAATTTTTTAATTTAGGCAAGACTAAGCGCACTTGCCTTGTTTTACGCGGCCTGGAGTCTGAGTCAGAATCGCTGGACCGGAATTCGTCGATGATGACTTCGCCAACAATTTCTGTATTCACAGCCGGCATGGCAAATATGGCTTATGAAAATTTATTTTCAATGTTATTATGCCTTCTTCACGTGGAATTTTAAATTGATATTCGATAATTATTTACGCCTATTTTTAAAACCACAGCAAATTTTTGCATTTTATGAGCTGTTGTTGCTTGCTAACCGTTCAATTTTCTATCAGGAATTCTTCAGATCCAGTAGGCCTGGAAATAACGTGATATTCAGGTATTATCATATTCCATTACGCATACATCACTAAGATACTCCAGAAGATCAGGATCGCTAAAGAAATGTAATTCTGTTATTAACTATTCGACGTGATATACGTCGAATGGAAAATGAAGTAGCATTCTACAAAATTATAACAAGGAACTAGTTCACTAAAGTCAAATTCGCTAAAGTCAAGGGAAGGGATCATTACAAAAAAAAAGTTTGCTAAAGTCAAGAGAATAAATTATCGATGCTATTTATTTATGCAATTTGGTAGCAAGCTATCGGTGGACATCGTAGAACTTTCTTAGCATCATAGAAATTAATTAACTTATTAATTAATTAGGTCATTTCTGAACAGACCATTAACTAGTAATCAATCATAATCTCCCTTAAATTTTTAGTATTGGAATGAAATCAGATGACAGGCTAGGGCAAGAGAGAATATTATTTTCTGATTATTGAGGCACTCTTTGTTAGTCTTGATTGTACGCCGAACATCTTACTCGTTAAGTTATTCCTAAACATTGTTAATCGTTCACCACTTTGAACCAGCGGGAGTTCTCACGACCAACTTGTCATTAATTTGTAGCGACTGCAATAACAATCATAAATTACATTCCAACTCCATTGGACCAACGCAGGGTACCAACAAAGAGGGTAAAATAAATCAAAATCTATAACATTAAACACGAATTTTATGAGCGAATACCGTTTTACCCTCTTCACCCGTATCATGGACAAAAGGTAAACGCAAAAAATGAACAAATTTTGGAACATCTTTCCCTCCGCAATTAGCAAGATAACGGAAAGTTTTCTCTGCATCATGCAGTAGCTGTAATGAGCCTGAGCTCTGATCACACTCAGCTTCACAAAACTTGGTTGATGCCCTGAAACAGACCCTAATATAGGTCCTCCTCAATGTTGAACCGAGATCGACATGTACTGCGGTTTTCAGATGTCCAAGCTGCCACAGCCAGTCTCGTCGGATACCATGTGACAAAGAAGAGCAGGATGTACAAAGCTATCCGCATAAATATACTTTACTGAATGCAAAAGCATTATGAACTGGATAACGTGTGAATGAACGTATGATATGCGTATGAACTGGAGAACGACCCCCCGACAGCCACCCGGTGGTTCAACGTGCAGCGTATTGATGTTTCCGAGTTGCGAAGCAATTAAGTCTGCCTGTTGAGTTCAATTTAAAAGACTTGCAAAATTTATAAAAACCATTTGCTATAAACGCATCTTGAAAATTTGAAAAAATTATGACCGATTTTAGGAAGAATTATTCCGGGATATTGTGAGTGACAATTATTTTTTTCTTGATAAGACGTTCAGGATGGGTACAAATCCATAGAATACCGTGCAACCTTTTCGAGATTTTTCTCCGTTCTGAAAGACTTGAATGCCTTTTGCGGATTTGAAGTATAAGTCACTTACTCGTTCCTTTATAGATGATAAATGAATTTTGTTGTCGATGGAGAAACAGGGAATCAATATTCGACACGATAACTGCACGTTAGTATACTGGTGCATGCAACTACGATTATGTTCCTCCAATACTGAAAATTAAAAGAATGATTTATATTAATAGTAACTATATTCTTGGTTAAAAATTAACGCATCCTTGCTACTAAAGTGCGTAACAGAATTTATGAAAAATCAACGGTAACAAATTATGAAACAAGAATAAAGCCTTGAATAAAATCTGAACATTTGCCAAGTCATTAATTATCAGCTTCACCTCAGGCTAAACTGTCCGTTCCTTTTTTGTTTCCTGCCACATCAGCACAAAACTTCTGCAGGTATTCTACCCGAAACAGCTTATCCCTTTGCTGCAACTGTAAATTTCGGTTCAGTAACAGCTTCAAGTTTTAAACCCTCATTACCATACAATCCGTGCGGCACCTAGAACTGTAAAACCCGCCCAACCATCCGGAACCCGCCCAAGAAAAATGCCCCGCAATAAAATAAATTCTGAAAAAGTTTTGCTTATTCCGTACCTACTCCTTTGCTGCCGTGAAAACGTGGTGAAAATGGTTACGAATACAACGTAGCCATTTACAATATCAACGTTGACACAATGATTAAATATATCCATGAATGCTCGACTTACGCCGCCCTTTGCCGCATTTCAATTGCCCGAAAATTTCAGCAAATACCTCAACTTCTCGGGTGATAATCAAAGATTTCGACGAATGGTTCGACGGTCCTATAATGAAGTATTCCGGCATCATGATGGCCAAAACCGGTAAATTTCGACGTGCCCAGCCATTTTTGACGCGCCCAAGCACGCAATGAGGTCATGCAATGCTGCTGCAATAGTCACTAAAGTTTAAAAAAAATTTCATTTTCAAAATTTTACACGTGATTATTTGTCACTTGGTACGAGCGGCGCTAAATCACGTGATCGAGTAAGCATTTTTAGCGATGCTCAATGCGAAGATTACATGTAAAAAATGCCAGGAGCAAAGGAGCTGAATGTCCGTAAAATTAATCACATAATTAAGCATCTGCTTCGTATAATCTCATTTGTACGCGCAGTTTGCTGACATATATTTACTCAAGAAACTCAGAAAATGAACAATTGCAATCCAATTTGAAAATTATCAGTTGAAAATTGACGTTCAACTCTGGAATCTTTTAAACCATGGGTCAACATTAAATCGCCGTCATAACAATTAACGGCAACCTGCTAAGATACCCATTAGAGAACACAGGTTCGTGAACTTCTGAATAAAATGCAGGAGATGCGATCAAGTATGTGGCGGGCATGCAAGTTAGATCGCTGTTTGAGGACGATAACGAAAGAAGTCTTAATGTCAAATATTTTTTTACGGATCAACCTGGATTATGGATATAGGCAAACCAAGAATGTGACCATAGTTAGTACAAATTTTTGCTTACAAGAATTTTTAAAATTATTTTTAATTTTTAAGTAAATTTGCTGAGTTATTGATAGTTTTGACACAAATCAGCCGAAACAGCGGTATTCAGATTTCACATAAATTTAAAACCAGCATGTAACCCAGTGTTGCCAGGGTTAGGAAATACCTGCAGTTTATAAATCCCGATATCCCACTCCTGCTAATCGGAATCTAGTTATCGTAATACTGTCACATAGAATCTCATCATCCCGAATCCTTTTAATGATTATGATACTATAGTGCGTAATTTAATGTGCGACTCTTTCTAAGCCATCTTCAGCCTGTTAATCTTATTCAACTCTTAGCTTGAAAGAACAAGGAAACTTAATTTCCAATTTTTTAATTTAATGTATATAACCAAAGTGAAAATCAAAGTTTCTTGAAGCCAAACCAGTCAATCTTCTTTCGATGTCTCATGATTCCACCATTATATAGAAAATTTTATTCCGCTGTGTTTCCCCGACACGATAAGTATTATAAGGATGCGTGCCTGAATATAGCCCTTATATGTATATTTACAACCCCAAGCTTTTAAACTAATATAAACCTAGGAGCCAAATTTAATACATATATTTATATATATGAAATATATATTTTTTTCTCTGCATTTCTGCATCACTTTATGTAATCTTATTCTTCAAAGAAATACATTACGTATGCAATCTTATACAAAACACACACTCTAGTGAATTTTTATAAGTTAAAATTCAATTGCTCGATCATACGAACACGAGATCGTTTCCTCTGACGTCCCTATAATCAAATTTCACACCGGATACCTGAAGTCTTGCAGCTGCCCCGCCTAATTCTACATGCACAGAACACGAGCACCGGCCGTCGCCGTGCTTGTTTGTACTTGATTCATTACAGCTTTTAGATGTTAGAAAAGCCCACCTGTTGTTAATCTGATTTTAATGAAAAGTCGACCTGTTGTTAATCTGATTTTAATGAAAAGTCGACCTGTTGTTAATCTGATTTTAATGAAAAGTCCACCTGTTGTTAATCTGATTTTAATGAAAAGTCCACCTGTTGTTAATCTGATTTTAATGAAAAGTCGACCTGTTGTTAATCTGATTTTAATGAAAAGTCCACCTGTTGGTAATCTAATTTTAATGAAAAGTCCACCTGTTGTTAATCTGATTTTAATGAAAAGTCCACCTGTTGTTAATCTGATTTTAATGAAAAGTCCACCTGTTGTTAACCTGATTTTAATGAAAAGTCCACCTGTTGGTAATCGGAAATTTTTGGAGAAGATTGTAAGCATTTTTTAAAAATAAAAAATTGGTTTGCAAAACCATATGCAACCAAATTCAACCTTGCAAATTAAACTAGAAAGCACGCTAATCACAGATGAGGCTTCAAGGAGCGCTCTGCGATGACGCCAGATGACATTTCATGCCTCTCATTTAAGAGAGTTTACTACAGATCCATGATATAAAAATATTCAGGTCCCGACGTATAATTTAATTTTTGCATATCTATTTTTCAGATTGGCTTCCGTTCCGTTCTAACTGTATTTGCAGCAGTAAAAAAATACTGGATATTCCATCAATGGTTTCACGCTTAATTTTTAAGCAAGATAATTTCAGCATGATAAGGGTTGCCCTCAAAATAAAAGCTGCGCGTTGTTGTTGAGGAACATAGATGATCTGTTTTATATTTTCGAAAATTTGTACGAATTTGTGAATATTATTTAGAAACATTTTTCTGAAGCCTAACGCATCAAATACATACAAGCGATTTAGGTGCGTACCCGCAATACTCACGGAGTCAGGAAATTATCAGACCTGACATTGTATTTTACTGAGTGAATATCATGCAGCACAATACTAAAAATATACGATTTTAAGCATAATATAAGTCACTATAATTTAGATTTATAATGATAAATATGCTGACAGGATTCCCATATGCTAGGGATTCTCCATCTAGGACGACGTTGAGGAAAGTCGCTGTAGTCACCACTATGAAACACACATACTAATATAACAGCCGAAACTTCAAGCGTTTGAGAAATGTAAAATTTGATATATCCATCAATTATCGCAAATAAACATCTTGTATTTTCCACAAATAAAACGCGTTAACAGAAGGCAACAGCTGCAAACAAATCTAACATCACCAACAAAAGAATAGCATGAGGTTACTACCAAGACTGTACGTAAGAACGAATTCTATTCGTTATTCGTGAGAACCGTAACAAGATCAGTTAGATCACTAAGCCATGGGAAGCAATGCGTGACTGCTTCAGTTGCAGTGCATGGGAACAAAATTTCGCGCGAGTCTGTAACACCGAAGAATTTGTTTTACTAATTTGAATCAAAATTGGGAAACTAGGGTGGGAGTTTAACGGAGAAGCCTAATTATAAGTTCGCTGCATTTTTAAATTAGAGAATAAAACCTATTGAAGTTCCAGATTTTCCACAATTGGGACGGAATTTAGGCTATATATCTTAAGTAACGTAAATGATGAAAATTGGAGAACGAGACAGAATCGAGAATGGGTTTCTGACGCAAGAGAGAAAATCGACGAAGAAGGAAAGTGCGTGAAGAACCATGTGGAAAATAGAAAGAGCTAAAAAAACCTGGCTTAAATAAATAAAATGAGAAATAAATCTTTGAATTTGAGGAAGTAGCAAGAGGAAGGAAGGTGCCAGCTGTGGGTGATGATCGCCCAGCTCTCGAACGCCCGCGTCTCTAGCCGCAAACCGGCCGTCAGCCGAGCGGTTCCCACGGTACCGCTGAACCGGAATCCTCCCACCGCGCACTGCAGCGGTTCCGGAGTGTCACTTGAGTGTCCGCTGGAGATATTCTATCCCTTTACTGCTTGAAACTTTCGCTGCTTCAGCTTTTGGTCTTTACCATTTCCATACCGCTGGAAACTTCTGATTTAACTTTATCAGTCTTAAACTGCCTGCATCGTTTGTAACTTGAACTATCGCTTCTTCAACTTTTCGCCTTTAACTGCATTCGCTATTATTCGTTTGTAGATTTCAATGCCTGAACTTTTCGGCATTCATTGCATTCACCATTCACTGCTTTAAACCTTTCCTGCTTCAACTTTTGGGCCTTCATGGCCTTCACCATTTACCATTGGTAGTGACTGACCATTTACTGCTACTTATTGCTGCTTATTATCGCTCCGGACGTCAGCTTCTTCGCCAGTTAAAAAAAATATAAACACAATTACTTGAAAAAAGAAGAATTAATACAAAAGGGAATAAAAAAAAAAACAAATTCCTGCTAAGAAGGTTAATGTGGCTTTTCGAGTGGCGAATGTATGCGCTCTTGATCTCAATACAATGTTACTTCCTATGTTAGAACAATAATCGAGTTCGACAAAATGAAGCACAACGCTCATGTGATGTCAAGACAAGGCACTCTATGAACCAACAACCAACATCCATTCTGCCGGCAGATAAAACAGTAACTTCAAATAATTATTCATGAATAATATAAGCTGGATTTCAAAGAAGTTGCGGCCATGCAATTACCAGACAATCGCACAGTCAACGTACGTCCGGTAATCAATGAAATCATGGAACGAATACATGAAGTTTACCTTGTTGAGTAGATAACATGTTGAAGAAATAACCTTAGTTCAACAATAAATTAAAAATGAATTCGATCAATACATTTGAAAGTATTTTTTAAATCTAGTCTATAAGTTAACAACATGACATAAGAGGAAGTTGAGAAACCCAACGTGTAGTTTTGAACGTTCGGTCTCGTATAGTTTTATTTTTTTCGGGTACTGAACATTAAAAACCTGATTTATTTATTTATGTGTTTGAAGATGATTCATTTCAATCCAACCAAATAGTTTACACAGAAAAACCACTTATCAATAAGGATTAATAAACTTTAAATAAACTAATAAACTAATAAACTTTAAATAAAATCGAGGTAGGATGTGCGTAAATTAGAATTTTTGCGAAAGTTTTTTAATAAGAATGCGAGCTTATGCATATTTTCTAGGAGGAAAACGACTTTATTTAAAGATAACATTTGAACACAAATTTCAATATCATAAAACTATCGCGTGATTAGAATAAATCTAAGAGCAAGATTGAGTCATGTACAATATTTACGGAATTATTGTGAAGTTAACTTCTATATCAATAATTAATCAATGACAACGAATATGTGCTTGCCGATATGTCAAATTATAATATCGTTAGAATTCTCGACACATCAGGAAAAGAACATCTTTTTTTGATGGATGATGCGACTTGATGCGTGAACGGAGAAACAAGACTCAAAAAAATTACTTGCGTCATCGGTAAATAATAAGAAAAGACAATTATAAACAAAAATTCGAAAAATGTATTAATTATGTGTTACTGTTCGATTGGGACTTCCCACTCCTATATCATGCATGAATTTTCATTCCTGTATTTTCACTCAACATAAGTCAATATATTCTGATCTTCGTTAATCAGAATTAATTAAGAACAACTAGTGTACCCCTGTGTGATTGGTCAGTGTCTAAGTCTCCAGGATTTAGAAAGTGTTTAAAACTGCCCAGTTAAAAGAAAATAATTCATTTTTTAGAGCGCAGCCTTCAGAACTCGATTGTTCCTGCAGTAACTTAAATTCCTGCATAACGCCATCCCGATAAATCATTTTGCACCTGTGCCATTATTAATCTGAAGCTCAATTCAGAAATTCAATTTAATTAGTTTGCACGATGCTTGCGTCTGCCATAATTTCAGCTTACGTTCAAACTTTCTGCCCAATGTACTTGTGTAAAAAATTTATTTATGCTAGGACACAAATTAACTGCGTAAGCAAAAATTGTTTAGGCGATAAAGTGCAATTCATCAGAATTTTCCGTAGTCTGTAAATGAAGATTTAGCCTAAAAGCGGTTTGACTGCTGATTTATTACGAAACGATAATTCGCAACGATTAAGCCACTCTAGCGTGAAACGTTCACGTTCCTCCGACGTTCATGAGCGGAACGCCAGACGTTGGCGATGCGTAACGACGGAATAACGAACGCTGCGGTTCGGTGCCGTACGTCTTCGTCAGGCGCCCGTTATGCGGCGAGCAATAAAGAAGAGGTGGCGTTCACGCAAGCGCGCGCCAAAACAACCTAAAGGATCCAAAAGAAAACGCACGAGAGCCGCTCACCCAAGAAGCTCAATTTTGCGGCGCTTAACAGTCTCTTTCTTTTATCTACAGCTTTTTGAGAAAAAACTATTCATTAGTTAATTACCTGTTAGATACAAAATGGAAAGGTGTTTCTAAGGATAATTTTTTTATATAGCGGTAATTGCATTTTTGTATCAAACCAATGCTAAATTATTATTGGATGAGTAAAGATGATTTGGATCCTGCTGATAAACTCAAGGCACTAAGTACAATGCTCCAGAGAGCTAAAAAATCATTATTCAAAAAAAATTACAGTATAGTAACAATCTAGCGTCTCGTGTATTGAATTGAAGGTCAAACATAAAATGTGAGCATTTAAATAATAAAGCCTGATTGTGTCGGTTCAACAAATTTCTCTTAAGATTAGCTGTAAGGTTTTAATGATTCAAGTTTTAAGAATTACTCTCAACGGAGAACACTTTCACGAGAAAACTATAATCCAGATTCATGGTAGCAGAAATATTTAGTAATTCTGACGAGGAAAATCAAGTTTTTATTCGAAGCAAATTAATTTTCTTTGAGCATTCTATTCACATAAATGATTTCCACAAATTTAAACGCATTGTCTGTTGACTTCAAAAAAGTGTGAAAATATTTCGAGTCAGATTTCTTGCCGCACATTCTCTGGCAAATTTCGATATGATTCCGGAAAATTTTCCAATGTGTCGTCAAGTTTACTTTGGATTAAATTTTAAATCTTTGCAACATATTTATTTATAAGTCCTTCCTGAGCACATTAGTTAACTTGAGTTTAGATAATAAAAAAAACAACAACTGAAACATTATAGGCTTTGTCGAAATGTACTCTAAAAGAACAGCGATCACACGACACGCCTGCGCTTCACGGCACGCAGGTGCCAACTGAGCAGACTTGTTATTTGGCACTCCAAGACCAGAGATCTGTACGATTGCAAGTGTAGCAATTTTGGGGAAAGTTTGTGAAACTTGACGAATACATTTTTTCACCCCTCATAAAAATTTACCGTTCTATTTGAAAAATGTATCGGACAGACTGCATTGCAAGTGTATTGCATTTCAGACTCGCGGACGGATTCGTCGATGTGTAAACTTTAGTTGGGAATTTTTCCGATTTTAAAATAATCTCAAACCACTCATCGGTTGAGGCCGATTTCCCCCTTGAGGAAAATTTTGCAGCAACCATGTTTTTGTAGTTTCAAATAGTTTATGCTAGACGAAGGAAAATAACAGAACATTATTTGATGATTGGTTCACAGCCCACTGTAAAATACGTCCATGATCCGACACAGAAGAAACTTACTCCCGACGAGTAGTATAGCATACAGACATTTTTAGCGAATGGAAAACTGGAAAACTATTAAACTTCCCCCGAATTCATCCTTAACTCAGAACACCGCAATGCCGATGATCTATTTGAACATATCTAATTTCTAAACTATCAAACAATCTAATTTCTTATTAATTTGTGAATATTTATACCGAAACACGCCTTCTGAACCATTTCCACTCTGAAAATATGAAAATGATTCACCACAATGTGAATTTTTTTATTCTCCAATGTTAATATTTTAATCTCGCGTGAAATAACAAAAATGGGGCATAGAAAATTCAGGAAACTGTATAATTTAATGCGTTATCGGCGAACTCCTGGCATTGAAAAGGTTCCGTGGAGTGCCACAATCGTGATGATCGATGAGCGGTTCTGGCAAGGCTAAAAAAATCTCTCGGGATCTTCACATAAAAACAACGCGTAATCAATCAAACGGAGGAAATTTCCTTGCAAAAAAAACTTGATAGATTCAATATTGGATTGAACGCATATGTCTACTTCCTACTGCTCCTAATAGAAAACACTCGTTTCAAGTTAGAATTTGTTTTGAATATAGGATTTACATATTAAATGCGGGATCGACCTGAACGTTTCTTAACGTCACTGAGCACTTCGTTTACAAAAACAGGGCAATAATAATAACAATAAATTCCTAAGTCAAATAATTGTTCACACAGCCATTCAAGAATCCTTATCTAGATACTTAAAAACACTTACAAACTGTAAGACAAACAACCAATTAGAGAAAACGTACAATTCATGACAACAGTAAAAATTTCCGAGAACTCGGCCTCGGTTCATGACTTAATTATGCACGAGTATTTCTGGCTTCAATTAATTTCACCATAAATGATGTTGCGCTAATTAAATTTGTTTACAGCACTTGTTTCTCATCGAAGAATAATAACGTGATTACGTGCAGGCAAACGAGTATAATTATTCAATAGTTCATTCTTTTTGAAGAAATGTTTGTTGACCAAATAATGAACCTGATAATTCAGGTACAAATATAACTGAGTAAATAGGATAAGATTTTCATCTGTTAACTTGAAGCATGAATTACTAAGAAAAATCATAGGAGTCATAATTAAAGCAACTTCATAGAAACCATTTTAAAAGTTCAAAGGAAGCCCTAATAAAAACCTTTATAATCATAATTAAAACTCATAGGAATCAGTAATAAACATTTAGGAATCACGGCCCCTCATATATTAGCCTCATCAATTGCTAATTAATAAGGCTTATAATTATATTAGCCTTATTAATCAATATTGCCTAGGCAATATAAATTGCGTTAATTGCCTAGGATTTCAATCCGAAGTATTGGTGACATTCGGAGCGAAGATGCTTGGCCGGCTCTAATTGAGTACCACATGCATTTTATACCAACACAACAAAACACTAATTATAAATAAATTCATTATTACCAGCGTTTTTTTTCTGAGAAGTCATGACTTTTCAAAAACTAAAGGCTAATTATGTGCAATCAACCAAGACATGTGCGCGCAGACTTGATCCATTTGGAAAAACTCACTGTGATACAAAGTGCATTTTTTCTATGTATCCTGGATTAGTTTATACAAAATAATGGGGAAGTTGGTCTCTGAATTTCGTTAGTAACGCTGTACTTATCTCACAAAATTACTTTTAGTTCAAGCATCCATGAAGCAACTTACGCACGGACGAAAAATCTCTAGCCACGAGGGAAAATTCTGGACAGAATAATCGAGGCGTGTCACAAAGAAGCTTAAAATTAAACAAGATCAAGCGTCACAGAGAGAAAAAACCTTTTAAGAACCATACAAAGCAATATCTTTTAGCCGAAGAACCCATGGGTTGAGATTTCGGTCACTTGCCTAGGTTTGTATTACAAAAATATTTCCGTTCACAGTTTGGGGTTACGCGCCAACGCATTAGTTAAATCAAGAACGGGAATATTGCTTGGAAATTCTGCCGCAAAATCCAGCCCGAATTAGGATTATTTCATCAGGCCCGTGGCTCTCGATTTTTTTTTTTCATTCACTACAAGGTTTCCAACAATTGTTACCAAAAAGGAATTTTCACGCCTCCCGGCCCTCCCGCTATTGCGCCAACAATAAGATTGAAAAATTACATTTCAATTTTATTGAACAATTACCGACTAAAGTAAAAATTATCAGGAATCAATAATGCCAAACAACACAAAATTTGAACGTTTAAAATTTAGATGATGTTGCGCCCTCACTACTTGTATCATGTAAAATATGTTAACTACAGGAGATAAGTATTGAAAAAAATATAACTCAGTACTCACTGCAGTGAGTGAGAGAGCGCGCATTTTCTCCTCGACGAAAACGTGAAGTCACGGACGGACAGACAGACAAACAGACGGACAGACAGACGGACGGACGGACATGGCGAGCACAATAGTGCATTTTTTCCATAAACGAGAAAATTAAAGTAAACGAAAAAATGAAAGTAAACGAGAAAATGAAAAAGTTCCTTTACAAATCTGTGTAGAGCCGTGAACGGCCTGTCCTTAGCTTTTAGACGCCATACCATGGACAGCTGACTCCTGTCTCGCTGATGCGCGATGTGGCCAAAGAAGCTGATTATACTATGCACCCTGCCAAATGATTGCATATTTACTCTCCACTCCAGTCAAGGATTCACTCACTGTAAATGTTGGAAACCTGCCGCCTTCTCCGGAGTAAAAATTTGTTACAGTAAAATCACCAAGCACTTCAGCTAGTTTGAAAATATCAGTCTTTTCACTGCCTTTGTACATGAACGCATCATCTAGCATTTGAAAACTTCCACATCAATCATTATTTTTGTACTATGTTTCATCAAAATCCAAGCCGTTCCAGTATGCCGACCTTTACTTGGAAAAGAACCTCTCGCGGGTGCATACTCAGGATTAGTCTGCTCCGTGCTGAAAATTCTGAAATATTCATTAAATGTTTATGATTAAGCACAGCGGGAGCAACAATTTAGGAAGAATACACGTTCGGATTCCGGAGGCATTAGCAAGTGGTAAATGATTAATAGCATAGAGGACTGCGTGGCACTGATGAAGAAAGAGCAATTCATAACAATTATATCGCAATCACATATCGGCAGTTTGGTTTTCTTTTCCCCATGACTATGTGTCCTGAGCGAGCTCAATAAAGTCACACATGGCTCATATATAGGCTGTGCATGAATATAGGATTTACATTTGATACATCTATACTACTGAGTATACGATTGCTCTAATTGGCTTACATGCAATAAAACTCGTAATTCCAGACTCCAGTTAATAACCGCAATGAGGTTTAGCACCATAATTCCTGCGATGCGTCAACAAAATCCAATTAAAAGGTGTGAATTGCGGCAACGAGCGCAATTATATATATAACCAGCAGACGGCGAACTAATCGAGCCCCAAGATTATAACCACAGCAGGGCTCTATTTGTGCCCGACGGCTTTTTTTCGTTGTTTTCAGGTCACTGCAATTATTTCTATTAAAGAAGAGAAAATATTCTATGAAGGTTGTGAGATTTATAAATATAAGCTTTTATCACACTCCACATGCCTCGTCTCAGCGCCTCCATCACAGTCCACACGCCATTCGTGCAGCCTTTCAAAATTTACAAAATATAAATCCCAGCTTTGGTAACTGATTCTGTCCATACATCGATCAAATGCTGGTCATGCACGGGTAGATTATCATTTTCTTAAAGAGTCGCAACCAAGAAACAATACAAAGAAACGAGACAATTAATTAACTCTTTTGTTATAGTGTCAATTGATTGCTAGGCCTCCGAACAATGATTCGGTTGTGAACAGTAATTTAATATTGGCGAAGTTTAAATCGTTGTAGACCGAATGCATGATGCAACATCTCAAAATCTTATTTTTTTCATAATTCGAAACGGGCATTTTAGGTACATAATTTCATTGTAGAAAAATGTCATCAGATGATATAGAAAGATTTTAAGGTTTCGGAATCGAAACACTCATGCGACTTGCAATATGCACTGTGGCACCTTCGCATCCCTCCAATTATTCTCCATTAATACAGCCTGAAAAAGATCTATTATACAAAAATATAATAAAGGCAAGCTCATAAACAAGGAACAGACGATGGTGACTTCTAAACAAATAACGAGCAGCGCCAAATGCAAGTCTTTCACAGTACTACACCTCGCAGCTCTCGACTGCGCGGCCCCCAATTTCGGGCGCCCAGCGTGAGGAGTCAGTGCACAAATGTGGATATTAAATTGCATGAAAGCAATTAATAATGCACACTTCAGGCTTGTCATACGGAGGGAGTTTATAATAAATTCTGGGCACTTTCATTACTTTAAATTTGTTGTCACACATGTTGTTAAGTTCAAAATGAGAGAAAATAGCGGCATTCAGACCATGGTGTTAAATTTCCATGTTCTGAGGGGGTGATGATTTTGCGCGGTAAAACTTTTCATCAAAATGAAGCATATACAAATATATCTTGACGATCTACACCTCGTGTAAAAACATTTTTAGTATATAATGACTTATTATATGTTATGATTAATTACTTAACTTCTCTCTACGTTCTAAATCATTAGGAATGATCAAATGAGTAGTAGTGAGTGTACTGACATATACTAACAATATTATGAATTTTTTTCGATTCAAAAGTCAACTCAATACCCAGGCTTCATTGTTTTAGGGCACAACAGAACCTTAAACCGGCAGCATTCAAATTTTATTTGAAAAAAAATGATTCAGTGTTGGAGGCAGCCGCTACAATCGCCACGGCGTAATGGTGGCCCCTTTTTGAGTTTGTAAATTGCTGGCGACTAAAGAAAAAAATTTGCGACCATAGTTTGCTTTAATGGAAGCGTCTGGTCGCCTAAATTCGAAATTCGGGTAGCGCAAATCAAAGCGAAAAATTTTCTCGACCATGACCGATTTAATTTGGGGGCAACTCGAACGAAGTGTAAATGAAAGTTATGTAATGAGATTAGTCAGGCGACAAAGGCTGGACTCATTAGCAGCGACCTGTGAACTGCCAGGACAGTCTTTCGAAGGCATGTCACGTGGACTCATCATCAAGTTTTGAATCAGCACGGAGTGAACATTTGAGTAATCATCTACCGACTTTGTTCTGTACATGAAAAAAAAAATTTGCATCGAAAAATCCCGCACTTCATTTTGGTCCGAGGTTTGTGATATATGAAATGCTCTCTATTAAAATTTACGTCTGTTATGTCACTTCATACGAGATCGCAGCACAATATTGCTAACAAGAATAATATATGAGCATGCCACACAATATTTATAACAAAACGAAGCCCGCATTTAAATATAAAACACATTGTTTCAAAGCGGTCTTAATAAAAAATGCTTAATTCATCCCATATACCGCAATTCAGAGAGATAATCTTAATATATTTTTATAATAAGGCACTCATTTGTACCAAATTAGAGCAATCATTTACTCTCATTGTTGATGTTATGGCAAGCTTCTCGAACATCCCCAAGAATACCACGTCTTCTGTATTCATTTTTGCAAATAACTCCGTGTCTTTAATCAAGTAGAGTTACACCTCCGTATTAAATTTAAGCGAGGCCAATGCTTCGTCGTCCACCGCTGCATGGTCAGGCCAAATTACACATGCGGATAAAAGGGAAATTTCGTCGGAAGCGGCAAGTCAAATTGAATTGCGTGTGGCAGGCGCTTCGCCCCCTCTAAGCTCCGCCGGTAGACTTAAGGGGACTTTAAAAGTCATTTGGTGCCGAAATAGTCGCTTCTTTGCCTCTCAAACAGGCTTCAAGTGGCGCAACGAAAGGCCTAAAATTAATTTAACGTCTCCGGTCTGAGCTATAAAATGATGTTCTTGTCTCATTTATCTGTTTGATGAACTCGTGGTGACATAAGGAATAGTCTTATTATGTCTGCGCGAAATTAGCCGCTGCAATATGAAACGAAAGAAAACTGCGTAACTTATGAGGTATCTGAACCTTCATTGAAACTGTTGTTTATGCATGTGAAGAAATCTTCACTAACCGCAAAGTTCTCAGTGGATTAATATTTTATAGTATGGCAACAACATTGGGGAAGATGCAAGCTAAAAAAATTATTGCAGGTATAAATGTGACGAGTCGAGGGTGAGTCCACTGAAACTAATTCAGACGACTTCATAATCAATCAAGATATCACTCATGAAATGAGTGAAATATTGTCCAATCATCTATGTATTTTTGTGTTTGTGTGGGTCATTCTGACTCAGTTTTACCAGTTAAAAAATACACATCAGTACCAAGTTCCTGCTCTGGGTAAGAAAGTATAAGTGGGGTAACTATTTTGACAATTTGACCTATTCATTTTTCAAAATGAAATTTCACGCCGAGCTGTAATGATGCAAAATGTGAACAGAACAGGAAATGTTTCGGCTTAGCAGAAGTTAAATCATACTGATGAAACATATTTTGAAACATCAAGAAAGATTAATTTATCTGTGACTCCAGGGAGCGTTAGCTACAATGTGCTCGTATTAAATGGGGAGTTTCCAATAAAAAACTGGAAATGGAACGAGTCTATCTGAAATTAAATCCGAGGGCGCTTTCTAGGGCAAGCATGATTGGGATGCTGAGCCGTGCTACTGTTGCTCATGATTAGGATTGCTTCTCTGAGGGTAGTGCTGCTGATTGCTTCTGTAAGGGAAGTGCTGCACATGATTGCTTCTTTGAGGGAAGTGCTGCTGGTGTTTGCTTCTCTAAGGGAAGTGCTGCTGATGATTGCTGCTGCTAGTGCTGCTAATGATAGCTTCTTTAAAGTCACCTGTGCTGATGAACATCGCTTCCTGAAAGATTTAGTTACTGCTGAACATTAAGATTGCTTCTGTACGATACTGCTAGTATTGCACATTATTGCGCATTTTATGTCGTCATCGATACGGCGTTTCCTTAGAGAATCATTCCATCATTAAGCCAATCCTCAATTTAAATGCTTATCGCTCCATTCGAATTGTTTACTAAAACTATAATTCTTGCGCATAAAATGTTCATAACTGCTGATGGGAAAATATAAATAAAGTTAATTTAACCATTAATTAAAAAAATTGCAAACTTTCAAATTGTTTTTTAAGCATATCTTGTGTCAGAACAAAAGCCAGGCTGCTATACGTACTTCTCTGTACTCTAGAAAGTCCACTGAATTCACGGCAATGACTTTACTGTTTTCCAATTCGTTGTATGGTTGTCTAAAGGTTTGTGTTCTAAAAGGGATATGCAGCGTTAAACATTGTGCTGGCCAACAATAAAGAATTTTTTTTTACATTTCCGTGCATAGGCCATTGAGACGAAATGAGATATTGTGTAGACACAATTAAATTTCGGGATAGAAGAAAAAATTTAACGGAAAAAACAATACTCGCGGAAGCAATAGTAGTTTCGATTTCTGCAAAAGTTTCTAAAGTCAGCAACTAAATCGAGAAGACCGACTTTCTAGAAGCTGCCGGCACTTCCGCACAATGGCGCATCTTTTAAGAAAATTGCCGAGTTATGAGGTCCTTCAATTTGATTATTGAAGTCCCCGTTAAAAGTTTGCACAAGATTTAGCCCGAACGTTGATTCAATACCGAGAGGAATGCTCAGTAATTTTTCAGGCCGCAGGCTAAACTAACCTGCTGAATCAACAAACTTTTGCAAATCTGGTGAATTATTTAACAATTTCCAGCAGGTTTTCCAAGAAACCTTGTGTCGATATTAGAATATTAGGCTAAGATATTAGGAATAAGCGGGACATATATGCTTCGGGTATACACAGTTCGAGTACAAAACCCAATACACAATAAAATGTCTTAAGTGTTCTAAAATGTAAGAAAAGGTTTTAAATTTCGATAAGTTCAGTCATTAAACCCATGAACCATTGATGTGAACATTCACCATTACAGACTTGGACTGAATCCTCCATGAGCAAGATTGGCAAACCCGGATAAACTTCAAATTCGAACTCAGGTTCAAAGTCCGAAGAAAGTTCGTCTAAGTTGGAAGCAGCACTTGAAGTAAGACGGCTGCCTGTGGCATGGGTCAGCAAAACTAAACTTTGCGTACGCCTCCAATTTAAATTAATTTTATTGCGAGCCGATAGAAGCTCTTGCGAGAGCGAACGTTTAGCGTTAAGTATAACGTGGAACGGTTAACGTGAAGTATTTACGGCCGGGAAATAAAATACGTGCTGAAAGCACGGATCTCGTTGGAAAAAACTGGACTGGAGGCTCTGTGCAAAATAAGAGAATTTCTACATGAAACAGCCACTAAACTCATTCGCTCACAATCTATCACTATCCAAAATAAAAAATATTTTGATAAATTAACTGCATTTCAAGTAATAAGTTTCAAAAATAGCATCAATCAAAGCATTTTTGCACAAGCCCAGTAAGCCGGCTAAGATTCAGTGAAGCATATATAGTGGTTGAAACGTTGATTTTTTCTTTTTTGTTCAGAAATCGTCTGAAAAATGCTATTCTCGAAACAAAAATGAATGAAAATGCATGATCATTCAAAAAAACTGACGATCCGACAGGGAAAAAGTACAATAACTATATACCAGATCAAAAATTTCAAAAGCGTCATTAACCAGTCGAATGATTGAAAAATACAAATTTTAATACAGACCTATTGAATTCGCATCATCGAAGCGATGCTATCGCTGCGCTTTAATGCCACGAATCTCAAACGTTGGCTTCAAAAAAAAAAAAAAGACTAAGGACTCGCCTCGCACAAGAGGCCTGCGAGTGCAGACCAATAAAGGAAGCGCCGCTGGCCAAGCATCACACAAATTGAATCTAAAAGAACTGTCGAACTTTATCAAATTGTCCAAAGCAGCTTAGCGAGCACGCCAGCAGTTTTGACGATATGCCAACTAATATCTAAGGAACTCTATCGCAGAAATGATATCTAGAGGAGGCAGAATCAAATTGCGGGATTTTAGAAACATTTTGAGAACACCGCTGAAAGAAAATGACCATTATTCAATAGCGGCGATTGTTCAGTCAAGTATTTTGGAAGGTCAATAATATGAATGCAATATGAACAATAGTTAAAGAAACAATAATCCACAATATTTAATGCAAGTAACATGCAATGTAACTGCTATCGGCACATGCGATATGTGCATTAACTCGAATTAAACGTGGTCCTTAAAAGCAATCCATATCAATTTTAAACTTTACAATTTTTCTCCCTGTGATGGGTTATCATTTGTCGCTTTTCTGAATAATGAATAGTTTTCTGAATGTCGCTTTCGGGTAATGAATAGTTATTCATTACCTGTTCTTAAAACATTTTGAGCAGAGAAAGAACACTCATTTTGACAAACTCTCATCTTTTTAAACATTAATGACATAATGCAGACTTTAAGACACAGAATTTCTTAACAAGCGAGACGGCATCCATCAGAATCTTAATTGAATTCTCCAACATAGTCGTGCCATGAATGTCTTGAAATACTAGTGCAATTCGGCTCCAAGTGATGTGTGTCATTGAAGAGAAATTAATATAATTGCGTAAAGAGTCTTTCTTGTCAGATGTTCACGAAATTATAGACGGCATGCCATTTAATATCAAATTAAACAAAGAAAACACGTGAATGACACTATATTGGAAAAGTTTTTAAACAATTAAAAGTCTCAAAACGGGAAAAGTATCATTACATTTCAGTGTCTTTTAGAGTAGTCAATTCAGTAGAGGGATATGAATCTCGTGGACATTTTCATAGCCGCATAATCATCCAATGGTATTTGAGAGCTACGGAAATTCGTTTCTTTATTTGCATTCTTAAAGGCTATAAATACAATAGCAAATAGCATTATAATATTATAAATTATGAAAGTAGGACACCTAAAAAATATTTGAAAGCTCAGGTTGAAGCCTTCGCTTATATAATATGAAGCAAGATCGAAGACGAGTAGTGTTGAATCCAAGGTGGATAAAAAAATAGGTTTGCGAATATATAGGCTTCGTGACAACATATAGGCTTATATCAATAGTCTGCTTAAATCGCAAGTTCACGAAGTATTTAGAAGCAAAGAAAACGGGTAGTAAATTCACCATATGATCATTTGAAAAATGTATTTGCTTTTAAATTCTTAGTCACATATAGGCTTAGCTAGAATGTCGCCTGGGGCGCCGACAAAACTGGGATCATTGGGCGTAAATCCTACCGTTCCGCACTAATTTCTTGATATTACTAAACCATCTGCATTTTTTCTAATCCTCGGCCCATTTCGGTAACTTTGATGGAAAGTACCATTTCCGAATGAGGGCGGCACTTCAGCTTAAAGGAAACCCGGAAGGATAACCCAAACATTATACGTGCTTGTACTTTTACATTTTTTATTTACTTTTATTATAAGGTTTTTATGTGCCGTGTTTTATATATCATGATTAGAAGTAGGAAAATAAGACATGGGAAGTGTAAACTTATGTGTAAACTAAAAATAAAAAAACGACCAATAAATTATTAAATGTAACCTTATGTGTTAACTAAATGACCAATAAATTATTAAAAGCCACTGCAGTTCCGCGACCGTACGTCACTGAAATAATCATGCTAGGATAACATAAAATGTAACAGCAATTAACTGTTCGCATCTTTTACGACGCGGAGCAATTTTTTAGCCTGCGAAAATAAAACCATCTTCAAGAAAAATATTCTAAACAAATCATGTAGTATCTATCAATAGAGCGCGTATGAGTTAAGGCTAGTTGTATGATGAAAGTTGAAAATCAATAAAACTATGTAATAAAAATAACAGAATATTATACGTGGATAATACGTATTCTGACGATTTTCATTCATTTTTCAAGAATGCAATCAAGAGGGAGAACATAACTGCTATTCTTTTTGATAGAACTTCCATTTTTCCAGCTTCTCGAACTATAATACTATGACTAGATGCAAATAAACCTCAGAATGATTTAGCAACGTACAATTTTTTGATTGTCAAGTTGCGTCTGAAGTTCTGATAAGAGCGATTAGTTTTCAAACGAGGGTACATTTCTTTCATAATCAATATTTTCTTTTACAATCCCCTGCAAAGTAATCGGCCTCAAAAACAAATTTATCTCATGCGCACGAATTTTCCGCCCTTTGGAATATCATTCAATTATTATTTATGAGAACATACGACCTCTGATGAGAAAAAACATTCAATCTCGGTTTCCAATTCTTTTCAATCACCGACCAACTCTGCTCGCTTATTGTGTTCAGAAATGAAAGAAAATTTGTCACTAGAAAATCATCGGGAGTTTTTCAATTTGAAAAATACACATCACAGGTCGCTCCACACGTGCAAAATTAATGCAGAAAAAACTCGAATCATATTGTTGCCAATGATGAATGTGATGAGCTCCGATGACTGATCCGTCATTTGAGATTGAGACTGAATGGAATTCATCACTTGCGAGTGTGATCGATTTTTAGACTTCTTAGAACGAGCGTAATAGAACTCAAAACTAATGTCAAATGCATTTAACTATCTGTATTTGTTCAGTATTATGAAACTTAATGACTAGAAATCAATTCAAAATACTTTCTCAAAATTCCAATGTAATTTATTTGAATAATGAATGTATATAATGATGAACCTAAGAATTCATAACAATGAAACAAATACGCTGAATCTTGAAAAATCACTGAGAAAAATTTGTTGAGTGGCTGCGCAAAATTATAATCATCAATGAAGATATACGGTATATAACGAAGCTAGCAGCTAGCTAGGTGAGGCTCGAGATGCCTAAAACAAAGGTTTATGACTACGATACTCCGACCTTCGTTTATAATCACAAATTAGAGTCTCTTTATCTCTAGAATGACAAGCTCTAACCCACATTCAACATAGCGATAACTTTCAGAATTTTTTATAAATTATTCTGCTTCAATTGAGAGAGAAAGCTTTACGAAAAAAATTCTGTGGTTTTAGACCAAGGTGTTACTTCTCGTAAATATTAAAAGTCCCAGTAATATTCCAATAAAATAGGTGTAAATAGGAAGTTACACACCTCAATAGCCCAAAATGATTACTTTAAATAATTTCTGGTCTAGTCTTGATTTGGCCCGATAATACCTGTAAGTTTAAATCCTCTTATTCCGTTAATAATATTGAAGCAAATGTGAGGTGATTAAGTAAATAACCGTTTAAAATCGAATTTTACATAGAACTATCATTTGACTTTCTAGTGTTAATAGGGACAAAATTATCATTTCTTCTAAAATTAAACAGATATGTACCAATTACAAAATTGCAGTTCGAGTTTAGATCAGATTCCTGTCTTTCCTTCAATCTTTTCCTACTCTCACACTAAAAAGAAAATGAAATTTCGGATCCGTGTAATGTGATAATATCCCAGTATCGTCACGTTTATTCATTCATGGAATTGCCCAAACATATTTGTGGCGCCAAGCTTCAAACACACAATTGTACCTGTCAAATATATGTAAAATAGATATTTATATACAATATATAACTCCTTTTTGTTTACCAAAATTTTCCTAAATATTATAGCTATTATTAAAGTTATTCGGCGACAGGCTCAACTATTATTAAAGTTTCGGCAACAGGCCACAGGCCTACTCTTTAGCGTTATGTTATGGTTTAGTGTTTAGCATCACTGTTATGTTATTAGCTGTCGAATGTCTTTTGATTAAGTAAGCGCTAAAAGGGAAGTCTTCTGTGAATATTTTCTACGCAAGCGAAGAAAGCGTCAATATTTAGGATGTACTGATGTAATCATTGAATACGTGCGGTTTAGAGGTGCAGCCCCTGACCTTTAATTAAGTAGTACAAGAAAACTAAGTCCTTGTAGCTTAACTAACTTTAATTTATTCATCATCTAACAATCTAGTAGTGGAGTCCTAATAATTGATTTGGTCATAATAATCACGATTAGATCATTGTGCGAGAAAGATCTTGAACGATATGAAAAGAATTGCGATTATGCAATTCAGTTGAAAATTATACGCAATACAAGGCAAGAATTCCGGGTTTTCATGAGTCTTCATGAATCATTGGTCTTTAATCTTACATTTATTTATATGCCTAATTTTTTGTGTGTGTGTGTGTGTGTGTTTATGTATGTTTGTGTGGTGTCGGTGTGCCTGGTCTACAAATATTCAGTTGCTGTTGGGGGGCGTATCCATGATACTCATCGTGTCAGGATAGTATCAGAACCTAAATATTCATTCTAAATGGGAGATTAGGAAATTAATGGAGGGAAAAGAGATAAGGTTTGGATATAACATTGACATTTGATTTTGATCTTCATATATATGAGTTTAATATCAAAGACGCAAATAGTTTTTCCTATATTTTGAAATAGGAGTAAAATGGGAGTTATACCTATGTAAAATGTAAGTTTGAATCGCTCATTATTATATTAAAAAAAATACACTTCATTATTATTAACGGATCGGGATTCTAAAATTGTAGGAATTATCAAGCCTGGGCAACGTCGGGCAATCCTGCTTGATATAACTATCAATTACAGCGGAGGTGAATTGTCGAATGATTTTAATCCAATCTAAACTACGCGGTAGGCAAAATTCTTAAAATATTGTGTACATGACTCCAGAATTTGGCCAATTCTTCCAGCATTTAACAACGTGAACTATATTACCGTGATCTTTTGTGGAAGCACGGCCACAAAACATATTTCGTGGATGATAACATAAACAAACAAATAAAATAATTCAAAATTTTTATATCGACTCTTTTCAAATAAAGTCTCTTTTACTTGCATATAAATACAAAAGGTAGAACTTCTCAACTTACCTTGATAAAGTTGAGAACTTTTCGTCCGCTTTGTGAGGCAAGCCTCCGTTAGCCCAGACGCGGTGACTGGTCGTGCCTGCAACAGAGACAATTTTCCAATTAATAATTAGAATCGAATTAATTTCAATAACTACTTGGGAAAACGTCATAACAATTTTTGTAGGTGAATAAAAAGTACATTTAACGATATACTTGAATTGTTACGGGATTTTAATTCGACAAGAGATTATTTATTACAAATTATCAAACCATGTCTTTTAATTTTAACAAGGAGAATCAATGGATAAATCTCGCTATAATTAGTAAATACTCTCCAGCATTGCTTTTTTTCATTGGATTCATAATTTTCAAGTAAGAAGTTATATATGAATGGAATAGGTAGATCGAGAAAAAAATATTTAAAACTGTGTGAAACTATGATAGATTTTTTATTAATGAATTAACTCAATCGGTTTTCAAGGCTCCATCTGGAGCATCAAAGGTGCAATCCTCCTCACTATTCTTCGATTGTTTCAGCCTTTCAACCTCCCAGTTCAAATTCATTCAATTTCTTGGCGAGATTTTTTCAACTTGCCCATCATTTCTAATTACATCACGCATAAAAATTAATCGGTAGAATTGACCTGTTCGTCCCAGGGCTTCACTTCAAGTCATAATTTTACAGGGTACGTCTGAAAAATTTCCACCCCAGCAACTGCTTCTCTCGTGAAAATCAATGGTTGATATCCTAAGAAACTTTTATCCTTCAGTGTTGCCGTTTAAATTGTGTCGATTATTAGCGTGATATTTCCAACGTCTGCTGACCAACAGCATCGTTCCTTTGTGCTGCCTTGGACCATTCCTCTAAAGGATGTTGCTATGGGAGGGACAAGGCCGGCCAGGGTTTGGCATCTCATAACGCTGCCATGATTCTCAATAGTGAAAGTATTTAGCGTCAGCCGCACCCCATCACATCGGCAACGGTCATTAGCCGATGTTATCGAACGACCTCGCAATGTGGAGGTCAACACTGAAATTTTATTAAAAAATATAGAAGGCCGATGCGTTCTATAGATGGCCGACGGTCGGCCGCCGACCTACACAGAGTCTACATTATCCAAGACTGGTTATGAGTGAGAAAGAATTGTTAACTAATTTAAACCTTGTTGTTAAATCTTGTTGTTGTTATAACAAGACAATATTTGACGCACCAGTAACCGGTATATGTATGTCATTAAAAATTCTTATTGAAAAAATTGCGGCGTCTGAAGTAAATTTCCAGGTTGCTTTTACGTTTTTTTATCGCTGAGACTGTTGTGTGGCTAATTAAGAATATGTCAATTTGAATTAAATAATAACTTTCCCTTTGATCTGGCGATACAACTCAAAACAACGTTCTCCAATTAGTAAAACAACGCTATTCATGTCAAGTATTTACGTAGCCTTTTAATTTACTTTCTTCGAGGCAAGCACCGGACAGGAGGCTCATATTATTCATTAGGTGCACTTTGTAAATCTATTGTAATTATTGCAAAAAGTTCTCGTGCCGCGGTTATTTCGTATTTTTAATTCCACACTAATTATAATCGAAAATACGATCCATTTCTACAGGCTCCATTTACGATTATCCAATCATTCATTTAATAAAGCCTTTCAAGCCATCTCCGCTGTTAAAGCATTTCAGGAAAGCCTACTATTAACTTAGATCCGCAACCTAGCAAGGAGTGTATGACTGGCACTCGCCACACAAGTTTACTTTTGAAACCGTGTGTATTAGAATGAAAATCTATCTTGGTCTTTATTTAAAAGCTACGCACCGTTTCTTTAAATTGCGAGCTATCTTGTTCTTTACCGTAAAAATAATAAAATTCATACGATCAATTTTACACGCAAAATGCAATCACATCATTTTTTATGTTTTTCGTTACTGATTACAACGTTAAGTAAACTGAAATAAATTATATTTGTCGATGAGAAAATTGAACCCAAACAATTGGGAACAAGTAACAGACTTATTATTGTATGGAGGAAAAATTTCCCAAATTTATGATCAACTTTGCTAACTAAAATGAAGAACATGACAGTACGTAATGGACCACTGCATTTATTTTCGAAATGCATTTCGGCATTACTAAAAAATTAAAATGAGTATTCGATTGATACAAATGGATGTTGTGAAAGATAATTCCCGCATTCTCAGGAATGAAAGGAAAAAAAATAATTTAATTTTGCCCTCAGCGATACGTTGTATTATGAGGCATTCCTATACAGTCTATAAAATACACAAAGCATATAGCTAACCTAACAAATTTTTGAGGCCTCGCCTTCCAACCTGAAATACAGGCAACATTAAGGATCTTAACAGTGTTATTGTCAAGGTTCTGCAGCAAGAACTTGATTTTCTCGAGATGAAAGAGAGAACCAAAGAAAGCACATGAACCTAATCGACCTGTTGCTAATGAAGACACAGGTATGCATGATAACGGGCCATAAATGTACTAGGACTACGGGCTAAATGGGCGAGGGCAAAAGCGTAAGTGTTAACGCCCATAGGAACATCGTTCTCCAGCCTCAATAAGTCACATGAAAGAGAAACATTTAGACTTTAGAGACTCATTTCACGGCGGAGTTCTGAGTCGATGTCAATATGACGAAACGAATGTCGTCTGGAATCATAATTGCATAATTCTTAAAGAAACGTTTCGGTTAACTTCACGAAACGACTAATTACCAATAAAGAATAAAGAAATTAAGTGTTAGTTGCAACATTTCTGATGCAGCAGCTGAAGCCACTCGTAAATGAAAGTTAAAAACCTGATGATGGAACGTCAATTTGCTGAGAATAGCAAATAGTTTTAAAATATTTATTTATGATCGTGATGAAGTATAAAGGTCATCAGCGATGGCAGTACACTGAATAATCAGACATTGTGTGACCAACGATCATCGAATGCTGAGTGGCATCTTATCGTATATCATTAAATTGTGATCGAAAACCGAGCATTGAACGGCCACCGATAACGCGCAAGCAATTTTACCGATGGGTTTACAGCGAACGCTACGCTACAAAGACGCTATAAGATCGCCGTTCCCGACGCTCAATCGTGATGAGCCGTGGTGATTGCGACCGACCAAATGTTCTCCTCATGTCCGATCTACGACTCCCATTACCGAGCTGGAGCAATGGCCATCACGCACAACCTAACACTGCCAGCAATGATCCCGTCAGGAACTTTAATCAAAACTGAGGCGGCGGACCATCGGCCGCAGAAGTTCCGTGGATAACATATTGAGGTTTAAGTTTAGCATGAAATATTCGTCTGTCCTTCACATAGCTAGTCATCGGTCCGAGATACTATCGTTGCACCGCATGCTAAGCATCAGCTGCAGAAAGCAGGTTCATAGGTCAGAGTTAGCGTCATTTGTCATGTCGAAGCGTATGATAATTATGAAGTAATTTCAAACAACTTTTAAGTTTCGATTTGGTAAAACTAGCGACGAGCACTCAAATATTTCCTGAAAGTTTGTTAAATAATAGCGAAAATAATTCTGCGTTTTTTGTGGCATTTTTGTTTTACAGGGTTCATACTCTTGTAGAAAAATTGCCTGATTTAGCCTAAAAATTTGTTACACACTAAAATTACTATACAAGTGTTGATCAAAAAGTGCAATTGCAGCAACTAGAAGTGCCATTCAAATAATTCAATATCGAAAAAGAGCTAATAGGTACAATTAAAAAAAAAGAACGTTGCCAGGCAGAATCAGTGCAATTTTCAATTTTATTAATGCCGATAATATTTATCGATACATGTACGCATTGTACAGGATTATAAAAATGTTTTAATCCACGATATAAACGACGATATGTGACACACAAGAAAGAGAGACATGCTAATGAAAAATTAATCATGAATACGTTCTTAAAATCGAACTCGATATGAAATTTAAATTCGTGAAAAAGTATGACAAGCTCTTAATTTTTAAAAATTTGATAAACAATGCATAAAATTGTTTTTGAAACGATTCAAAAATATGGGAAAAAATTTGCCACCTCAATTCAACTTCAACATCGAAATTGAACGGACACCATGTGTCATGCAGCTCAGTAACATTTCCAGATGAAAAAAATCATCATTGTCTTGTCTTATGGAGAAGCTTCTGAACCAGCAAAAATCTCTTACGTTATAAAACGCAGCTGAGTCATAATTGAAGACCAGCAGCGATTTCCATTATCTGACATTGGTTCCCTAATGGGGAAGTGCGGTTAGCTCTTCCCGTCCAGCCTCGCTGGACGCAAACTCCCAGTTGGCTCTTGCATGCCTACTTGAATCCTGGCAAACTTCAGTGCAGGAGCTGGACTCGGCCACGGAATTCAATCTCGACTCTCAGATGCAGCAAGAGTTTAATGCCGGCGCTGGACTCTGTCACGGAGTTAAATCTGGACTCTCAGATTTAGCAAGAGTTTAATGCCGGTGCTGGATTCGGTTACGGAGTTCAATCTCGACTCTCAGACTCAGCAAGAGTTTAAGGCAAGCGCTGGACTCGGTCACGGAGTTCAATCTCGACTCTCAGATTCAGCAAGAGTTTAATGCAGGCGCTGGACTCGAACACGCAGTTCAATCTCGACTCTCAGATTCAGCAAGAGTGTAATGCAGGCGCTGGACTCAGTCACGTAGTCCAATATCGTCTCTTTGACTAATTTAAGGCGCTGGACTCGGCCACGGAGTTCTACATCGGAACTTTTCTCAGGAAATGAGTACTATATGGCGTCGTTGTAATCGGAATAGAAGTTCTCGGTGCCTGTTCTCCGCACCTATTTCCTATTATAATTTGGTAATATTTCTTAAGTGCAGACTTATGATATTGAATGGGTCTTCAAGCAGCTCAAGGATGATATTACTCGACTACTGCCGGATTAAACAGGTAGTTTTATGTACAAACGGTGACAGGCCGTACGCAGGTGTGGCGCATGAACTTCTAATTATGAATTTCTTGAATCATTTTAAATTTCCCACGTTTTTCTCCGGCACTTTGTTAGTGACTTAATATTTTTTCTGAGTTCCAAGAACTTGATTATAATAAGGTTACCCTTTGTTTACTAACGGTACCTTTAGTTGCCAGTTATTTGGATAATAATAGCATTGACGACGATACATTTATCCGTAGACAAAGGGTTAAAATGGTGCATTTCAGTAACACTCACACCACGGCTCACACCCGACAATCCGTGTTCAATAGGCCCTTGACCTTAATTTACCCGAGCCATCAAACGTACAATCAACAAAATTACAGAGAAACTATCAGCCGCTGGCGAATTTGATTTCAGCGGTAGCTTTAAATTATCCCGATACCATGGAACTGCATGTTGGTTTCCATAAAAAAATTGAGTTACGCTTCGTAGCAAGGTACGTCATTTCATGGCTGAAAATGACCAAACAAATAATGGAGAGGGAAAACCTCAAATGAAGTTGAAATAAAGACATTAATTCCCAAGATTATGAGGGTCGTTAAACAAGAACATGTATCTGGTCGCTGGAAAATGACTGAAATTTCATTTGTTTGCTTTTTTTGAGCTTTAAAGTCTGTTGTAAGTTATAACATTTTAGTAGTCCAATATTTATTTTCGAGCTCGAAATTTTCGAGTATAAAGCGTTTTCATATCTAATTTACCGCCAATCGCTTTTCTTTCAATTCGAAATACATTTTCACGAGGGCGAAAGTTGAACATTGAAAACGACGACAATTAATTTGATGGTCAACTTTTGGGGTGCTTGAACATTTTAGTTCAAGCCCGTGAAAAGAAATAACTCGTGCAAATCAATTTGTATCCGTGACGACTAACTTCTTATTAAATGGAGATCTTTTGAAGTCAGATCAACCAGAAGACTTCAACTTGTTGTGAACACCAAAATTGCGAACTAATGGTCGGGTAGATCCTTAATAGCAATTCAAGGTTTCACAATGATGTTTGGACCAACACAGAACGCAAGCAAGTTTTTTTTAAAACTACACGTCACATTTTTGGCAGATGCCAAAACTTCAACCGCCATCTCTATAATTTAGATTGTGTCAACTTGACCACGACGTTATAATTAATCGTCTGCTGTAAAATAGAGCGGGAAGTTTTTGGAAAACAGATCATGAAATAAAAATAGATTTTCGACGCGAATTTAAAGATACAAAATATTAATCACTCAAAATGTGATAAATGCCCAAAATTAAAAGTATTTAGACAACATATTTTTATATATTAAAATTATCATCGTCTTGTCGCTCAGGCAACCGCGTAAAGGATCAACTACCAGAAATGTGGGTAAACCTAAAACGCTTGACTTGAAAGAAAATTTTTTTGTCAAATTCCAAAAATACTGACAGGAATAAATCGAAAATGTGTAAGTGCAATGCTCGCCATCGGCGAATTCTACACTCAACGACCACCATTTAAGGAATTTCAAACTTGTAATGAAATGGCAGAGCGTTGTCCACGATTGGAATTTTATTACTTCGGTAGGTAGCAATCAGAATTTTTAGCAAAATTGTCACACGGCCCTCCTAAGCTCAGTTTATTACTGTGCTTCAAAGTGACATTCGCTTTCCATGTCAAAACGGAAGTGGATTCCAGTGAAGTGTTCTTACATACTTCTGTAGTTTTAGTTTCAAGTTACATTCAGCAAGTGTAGGATAATGCTGAAGTTTAACTTATAATAAATTCCCCTTTGCTTTGGAGAAATACCAGCGTATCGATATTCTTGCCCGATAAATATTGGCATTTGAAAACTTAACAAAACAAATCGGCTTCTTTTCACGCTAAAATTGTACGAGTTGTGGATGAATAACACGCAAAAGCACTAAAATATTCGAATTCGTACTTTTAAGCTATTTGTTGGTTCAAAATTAGGATGCAGTTGAATGGTTATTCCACTACATGAATGTAATTTATCATAATACTGTTCAATATCGGCAACAATATCGAAATATATATGTAACGTTAGTATTAATTTCAACTATAATGAAGATTTCCAGTGTTAATCCTACTCGTTTCAAGATACATCGATGATAAGAGGTTGTAACTGAATACACATCGCTGTGATGAGATTCACTAACGCCGTAATTAAATTCAATTCTGCGAAGACGTTTCTTGTTTTAAAAATTGCGTTCGGCATGAAGCAGCCAAAAACTCTTCAATTTAGAGGCTTACTTAGGGCAATAACATGCAGACATTCTGTCTAAGGTGAAGAAACGATTCCCAAGAACATCATTTAAAATTTTTAAATTATTACACATGTATTGAAAACTCCCCACATGCGAGAGCAAGTCCGTTCAATCGTTCGTAGAGCTCCTATAGTGCATTATTATTTAATTATCTTATCGTTCCAGAGCTCACACTGTCTCTGCTTTATGGCTGACGCTTTATCTTTTATGCTCAATTATATCCTCCACCGAAGAGAAGAAATATTTGTTCACCAAGCTAGTAAATTGTGAAGAATGTAAGCCTGAGGAGCGCATCTGTCTTCGGCGTCGTTGCTGCTCCAGTGGCTCGCTCTTTACGGCCCATTGTCGAATTTTATGGATCGCTTCATTGACGTCCGGTGAGAAGAAGTCACCGCTCCCGATGTTTAGGCCGAGACGAGCGATGGAGTGTGGCATTACAGAGACACTACAGAAATGTTCGGTGCAGAGTCAAAAAGCGGTGTAGTTTAGCAGAGACACTTCAGAAATGTTCGGTGCATAGATAGAAGCGATTGAGTGTGGCATAACAGAGACACTACAGAAATGTTCGGTGCATAGTCAAGAAGCGATGGAGTGTGGCATTAAAGAGACACTACAGAAATGTTCAGTGCATTGTTAAGAAGCGATGGAGTGTGGCATTACGGAGACACTACGGAAATGCTCGGTGCATAGTCAAGAAGCGATGGAGTGTGGCAGAGACACTACAGAAATGTTTGGTGGCATAGTCAAGAAGCGATGGTGTGTAACAGAGACACTACAAAAATGTTCGGTGCATTGTCAAGAAGGGATGGAGTGTAGCAGAGACACTACGGAAATGTTCAGTGCAAAGTTAACAAGCGATGGAGTGTGGCATTAAAGAGACATTACAGAAATTATCGGTGGATAGTCAAAAAGCGATGGAGTGTGGCATTACAGTGAAATGAATTCAGTATGTTTCATAAATAAGTTTGCGAAAATCATAGGAATGATATATATCACAAGCGTTGGAGGTTGGAATTACTCAGTACTAATACAAGCCTCCGAACATCATTATTCAAAAATATTTAATGAAAAGGACACAAGGCCTTTTGAGATTTCCTTCGCTACAGAGAGGAATGGCTTTAGCGCGACCACCGCACCTCAACTTGAGCTAAGTGAGCAAGGCTGGAACAATTAGCAGGTGGGTCTGCGCCATCCGTCTTCATCAGACTATCTTCTTCCCTTGCAATGACTCGACACTTCTTGGGCGCGGAAGTAACACGATGTGCCTGTCGCTACCGGTAAAAACTCCCCGAAATTGTAGGCTTTCCTGGATAAAATTAACACGCGAGATGGGGGTTGGTTGAGGTTGCTTACACGGTAAATGAATAATTGTCGTCTCATGAACGGCCGCATATCAGCTTTCGAAAGTCCACTGAAAACCCGCCCTTTATTTCCCGAAGGTATGGACCTCCATGCATGCAGCGGAAAGCTAAGTAAAGGAGAAGCGTTCATCAGATTTTCGCGCTCCCTGAGCGAGCGAACCACACCAAGAGTTCGCTGATCCCAAAATTGACAGGTGAGACTACAATGTTTTTAGGATTACGTAGAGCGGTTTCGGAGTACACATGTCCCCCAACGAACTAGTTTACTTCAAAACGCGAGTTACTAGTTGTAAGATATCGAAAGTGGATAAACAGGTAGAATATTCTTTATCATAAATTAATATGTAATACGTCCTTTATGACACTGTAAACTCAATTACGAAGCAATCCATTTTCTGAGATATCGCATACGATCAAAACGATCAAATTCCTCTCTGTTGAAGAACTCAGCACCATTCATCACAAACCAAGAAATGAATTAAATGAAGAATTAACTAGAATTTAAGGCATGGTATCGTAAACTAACTTCTCTACGATACTTGAATTGAATATATCTCAAGATTATGACAGATTTTTAATAAAATACAACAATGAATTACGCAAAAAATTCTACCACCTGATTAATATTGCCTGCAGTGAATTTATTTCCTTGCCTAATACGTCGAATATTTTATTCAATTCCCGGAATGTACAATCAACGACGTCAAATCAAGTTGGAGAGTCAGCTGGAGCGAGTCATATTGGGCCTTACCTCTGCTGGAGCGATGACTCCTCCTGCTTCTTCTCCGGTGATGATCGTCTTTGGGACGCCGATTCCCACTGCTGGTGTGTGAGCTTTTATATTCATGACTACCTTGCTGATCTCGGACGTCCTTCCTAACTCGTCGGTACTGACGGAAACTAGGCGGATTCGTGGGACCAGCGTGTGTACTAGAACCGGGGATGGAAGCTTGGTGCGAAGACAAACCCGGGTTCCTATTGAGTCTGGGGTCGTAAGTCTCCTTCAAAACTTTACGGTGAATTTCGTGGTTCAGATCATGGACCACTCGACGACTACGCGGGGAGTGGTCTGGGTCAAAGCGTTTGTAGCAAGGATTTGTGTCTCCTGGTCGATATTTTCTAGATTTACGAGATGGACTAAAATCACCTTCCAGTGATTCACTATGGTTTCGGTCACTGATTGATTGACTGTTTTGAAGGTTTGGGCTAGACTGACGATCACTCGCCCGAGTCGACTGGCTGTGACTGTTATCAGGTACTGCGTTGAAAGTTCTTTCCGGAGACCGTCGAGCTTTGAGACCAGGGTCGAATTTTCTATCATGGGAGCGGCTAAGCGCTTTTCGCCTAGGATCGCCTCGGTCAATTCTCTTCACTTCTGTTTTCAATTCATTTGGAACAGCGCTTATAGCAGCTCCGGGGAACGAAGATGTGGCCGGGCTTTGGAATATACTTCCTTTACTAAGTCTTTCCCAAATTACAGATTCTTTATTCACATCATGGTGCGCCATATGCGATCCATGGCTAGATGACTGGATGCCAACTGGAGTTTCTGAAGAACCAGGATAACGTCCGTTGCCAACTGGTCCATCTTTTTTATGTTCTCGAACATCAATAATGGCGGTCGACGTCTTTTTCTTCTTGTGCCCCAGAATTCTTTCCAGAAAACTTCTGCTGGGCTTTGGTTTAGACACTTTGGCCTCCAATACATTTTCCTTCCCATTTTCATGCACAAATGATGAACCTTTGAGGTCTGAATTTCTAAAGACCTCCTCTTCGGAATATTCGTTTCCATCTTCACCGTATTTAACACACCTCTTGAAATTTCCGAACGACCTTCCAGGGGCTAGGAAATCTAAAGGCCTACCTCCGTTTCGGGAGAATGACTCATTCTTGACTATGTTGATTCTATGCCTGGTCGAAATGGTTCTATTAACCCTAATTTCTATGTTATTGCGTTGCACTAAACCGTAACTCGACTGGTGTCCACTAGGCGCAGCTTTCTCCGGGTCACCGGCTCCAAAAGTTTCGGTTACTTGATGACGGCTCAGAGGAGGAGCATGATAAGCCATAGCTATTCTCGCCCGACTCTGACATTGTTCCTAGCGGTCGAAGTCACATCTTAAATCACAGAGGAACTAAAAAACGCAGACATCGGATTCACATCTTGATTTAACTAATTAACATTTTCAGTCCTACACCAATCAATGCACAGGGTCAATGACTAACTGATCTCAGACCTGAAAATCCTATGCTAACAGAGAATAGCAACTAATTTCGCTAGAAATAACAATGTAATGGTAATCCTCTTCATCACCGTCCACTAATATACTAATCTACGTCGATTAAAGCACTGCGACGAGCAAATTTTTCAATAAATTTAACATTGAAAAAAAAATTAAATTAATTCCAATTAGTTGGACCTGGCAATGCGACAAGAAGAGTGACTGAAATTATTGTTTGAATTTAAAAGTATTCAAAGGGTTGAAAACGTCCATATGTCTAGTATCGGAAAAAAATAGAAATATTACAACACTCGCGAAACGGCAAAATATTTTCAAGCCTTTTGTTCAAACACAGTCTTAGAAAAAACCTGAGGATGACAGTTTAGACATAGTACATCATCCTATACCGTATTGCCATCATCCTATACCGTGTTGCCATCATCCTATACCGTATTGCCATCATCCTATACCGTGTTGCTGTCGAAGAACGACTAATAAATAGAACTCTTTACCAGGATATGCTACGTAGACATCGACCTTGAGCCCATCCCAGCGTGCCAGTGTGACGTTGTACAGCCCCTCCCTTGCAGCGTGTCAGTGTGAGGTGCTGCAGCCCCTCCCTTGTAGCGTGTCAGTGTGAGGTGCTGCAGCCCCTCCCTTGCAGCATGTCAGAGTGAGGTGCTGCAGCCCCTCCCTTGTAGCGTGCCAGTGTGACGTTGTACAGCCCCTCCCATGCAGCGTGTCAGTGTGAGGTGCTGCAGCCCCTCCCTTGCAGCGTGTCAGTGTGAGGTGCTGCAGCCCCTCCCTTGCAGCATGTCAGAGTGAGGTGCTGCAGCCCCTCCCTTGTAGCGTGCCAGTGTGACGTTGTACAGCCCCTCCCATGCAGCGTGTCAGTGTGAGGTGCTGCAGCCCCTCCCTTGCAGCGTGTCAGTGTGAGGTGCTGCAGCCCCTCCCTTGCAGCGTGTCAGTGTGAGGTGCAACACACTCTCCCATCCTCTGTTACTATTATATTCTGCATTGCAACACCGACAACCTAATGATCCTTATTAACAACAGCATCTCTGACAATGAAGTTCCATCTAATCATCAGCTAGAACTTAGTGCAAGGAACCTATTCTTCGTTGATTGCCTTCAGTATTGTTCGTACATTTTTCACCTCCAGAGAATAACATCGTTCACAAAATTCAATTATTTATTGAGCCTGTTCAACAAATTTAAGCTCTTAATTCTGGACTATATCCTTTCGTATGAAATTTTTTGCCTGTCTAAATGTCCCGGTTATCTAGAAGTTCAGTAACTTCGCATAAAGATTTTCAACATTTTTTCCAAGAAATAAGTTCTTAGTTTTACAAAAATATTTCACACAAATTTATAAAATTTAGATAAAGTTCAAAATCCATGACAAAAATTTCAGTATTACTGCAACAGTAAGGAACATTGTACAAATTCTATTAGAAGTTTTTGCACCCTTTGTGTTTTATAAATTGCTATTGACGAAAGTTTAATTAGGCATCGGTATTACCGTCCTAATTTTATTTGTCAGGTTCAGCGGGTGATATTTCTAGATATATTATATTTTATATATTTCTTCACTCAAAATTAGTTGAAGCAAAAATTGTCTTCAGAATGAGTTTCTAAAGCAATTTCATAGTGCAATGCTATTCAACATTGTGTGCATAAATTATCATAAACATTAACGATATCTTGCGGTGCCGCGGAGCTGCTTGTGGATGGGAAAATTGCTTTTGTGATTTTCTGAAAATTTTCTGCCATATTATCGGTAAATTCGATGGCAAGCAATAACAAACAAATGTAATTTTTGAGATCAATTTCAGATAGAAATAGGCAAAATTAGAACGATTTGAAAGTATCTTATTTAAATACCGCCATTGAAAATACATAGGAAGATCTGACAAATTTTGCAGTCACTGCGCGCCGCCATGTCTAGTGACTATATATGCATGAAAACCAGTTGTGCAAAAATTGCAAACTATCATATTATTTTCCGTTGTTCAATGATAATTATATAGTTGTTGTGACGGCTTTGCAGGAAACAAACGCACCAAAAGACGAGCATTACGATTGATCGATCGAGTGACATTTTACTAGCCAGTGCCTATACTTTCAAAAAAAGTTAAGAGATCATATATTCATCAGCCAATCATTGACGGCCTGTCAAGCCAAATCCACCAATCATAGACAAGAAAATAGAGCGTAAGTTTTTACGTTCACTTAGCGAGTTTTGAAAGTATGGCCCCACTTCTTTGGTTCATCTGTCAACTACGTGCCGACGAATTAATTCATTGTCACCTTATATCAAATTTTGAGAGAAGAACTTCTGGCCCAAAGGTTTAACCTGCACAATTAATTTAAATGTCCCACATTATAAAAATAAATTAAAGCTAATTTAGAGAATTTACCATTACTTTTGCCACACCAGGATGCAGAAAAGTTGCGTTCAACATGAATGTTTATGCTACTCTTTGATTTCAAACTGAATTGCGTTCTTGCTCACGAAACGGCGCTCGATATATTTTAAAGACGAATGATCTATCTTGAAAGTTGAATTAAAGTGTCAAACATTCATTCATTTAGTGAAATAAAATTCGTCTTTTGCGAGTTTTTTATCCAGAAAACTTGCAGTATCATTCGATTAACTATAATTCAATTTTAATTTATTATAGGTTGAAAATGTTTCCAAGGATCACGTGAGATGTTTCAAGAAATATTGTCTTAACCTATAATATTCCTGAAATAAGTGTCGAAATTTTAATACTCATCATACAATTAATGATATGCATAATACATTGATATGCATCATACATTGATATTCATTATACAATTTCTGATGTAATTTATATAAAAAGGAGTAATCTTTTTTTAAATTTCTCTGCTCCACGCAAGCTGAATAAATGTACATTAAATTAGCCTCTCAAGCTTCATCTTCCATATTGATGGATTGGAACGGAAGTAAGGTCCTATTCCTGTGACAATGAACTCGAAAAAATACGTTTCGTTTCGAAACGTTAGGTTTCATCTTACAATGAAAGCACTCGTCGTGACGTTTCATCTTACGATGATTTTGCTCTTTTGGAAAAATTAGACTAAGATGGAACCCGAAATATAGTATACCTCTTCAGTACGTAATATGTAACATATTCATTTTGCATATTTTCATAAATCTGTAAAAGGCTGGCGTCACTTCAAGACGCATTACTACCAATAAATAATTCTAGTGCGTTATTTTCGAATTAGCATTCTGAAAAATACCACTATTGCATTCAGAATATTGAAATATTTGTTGAAAATTATTTCTACAATATTATCCTTTACATTTCTTATAATGTTCAAGGTGTTGGTGTCACCTGAATATATAAATATATAATGTGAGATGAAATTTTACTAATAGTATTTTCGAACATCAAGTCACCAAAAATTTCGCTGTTGGATATACACTTTTAACAAAAAAGTTGGAAACCCCCAATTTTTACTCCACCCAACACAGCAAGCCATGCAACATTTATACAAAACATTAATTCACTTTTTAAAAATAACTGGAGAATAATCACGATTCTTTACGAACAAACGTTTCACTCTTTTATATAGTTGAGGAAATACTCACGCAAGCTTCGCCTGCTAACGAACCTATATATTATCTCTGTATATAATTCCATTAATTCACCAGCGCCGTCCTCGACTTCAGGCACGAACATCGCTAACCCGGAATTCCAAACTCCACGTTTCGCTGATTGCAACAAACACGCCTGACACGCATGAAGATCGATGACTTAGAATTTGTTTTTCATTAGATTTGTTCTCAGCAACTTGATTATCTTCCACGCAGCACAGTGACGCTGATAAACTACTGCCACGAGTCATTCTTAGGCTTGTAAATCAATGTAATTTTGAACTCTGGCCGTTTATGCAGTTTTAATATCAAATTATTGTGGAACAAATAATTTCTTCCCTTAACAAATATTTTATAGCGAGAAACATTCAACGTCATACTTTTTCAGAAACGGCCTATCTCGAAAGACACCAAAAATATGATGGCAGACCTATATTATAAAATAGACGATGGATGCGATGTCACAGTAAGCAAGTGTGAATTTGACGAGATAAAATCTAAGACTGAATTGAATCAAGACTCAGTTTCACGTATTAAGATACTGATATTTGCAATACAAATTGTTTATGCTAAGGTAAAAGCACTATCCCAGCAGGCATTCGGTGGTTGAATCAACGTTGAATCAACTACGCATTACGACATTGAGATCGGGGTGAAAGGAGGTTTAGAATGAAAATTGAAGCAACATCTTTCATGTACGTTGATATGACGTTTAATTTTGGTTGTTCAACATTTCAACCTGAAATCAACCAATAATCAATGTTGTTTCAACGTCAGATGCCTGCTGGGTAAGGTTAACCGGAACCAAGCCCAGGTTCTACGGAACCAGAGATCCCGGTATGCAATGAGTTTGCCCGGTGAACAACCGGCGATCAAAGCAAGGAGAACCGAGCTAGATTGAGAACCGGTTCTGATGTTGAGTGCCTTATTGATGAGATAAAACAACAGGTTTGTAGTTAAATGCCGCTCCACTTACAGCCAGAAACAAAGGAAGTAACATGCAGGAGCAGGACGCGGTCTTACGCAGGATGAGGCGAGCGTTCAATGTACGAGAAGTTCGTGGTATGCTGATTATTTCAGTAATTTATTTCATTCATGGGAGGTGCGTACAAAAATATTCCATTCAACAGGTGATGTACGATTGCCTCTGATCTGTGTGGCTGTCATCCGAAAGTGGCTAGGGACTAGAACTGAAATGCACCGCAAGTATTATTAATAATGTATAAGTACATTTTGTTCATGCATGGCTCAGACTTCAAATTTCCATTCAAAACTTACAGGCTTTTCATTTACAGTATAGTTCGTTATTAACAAACGGCTACAATTTTTCACGTCAAAATCTTTATGTGTTAAAAATGAAATAGGTTCCTAAATATACGTGTAGTATTGTGCTGCGCGAATGAACATTCCAACATCTGATGTTCGTTTAGTTTTAACCGAGCTCTTAATTTAGCGCTTGATTTAGTTCTCATTTTGGCAAGACGCAGGAGTCCCTATGGCTACTGTAGCTGATGATGCGGTTGTCGCCGAGCAATTGTGGGTGCCGCCGCTGTATCCTCACTGACTTTTTCTTCTCGAACAAAAATGCAGCTGCGTCGCCGCCAGCCAAAAACATTCGAGACTTGTACGAAACCCGCAGGAAACTGACATCAATCCTACCGCTGCCACTAACAAGTACAAGAAGAAGTTGTAATTCGTACTTCAAAGCAACTAACATGCGAAACGTAATTCAAAATATATGAGTATATTTCACACGATGTTTAAGATAACCTTTAAGATCAAAAAAGTTCTCGACATCAGAAGACAAAGTGTTTAAGTAAAAAGTTTATACAGCTAAACATCGTGAAACATAATCCCATCTTATTTAATCAGAATTTGTTCAAAATATTCTTCCATCTTGCTTAGAAATGGATGGAGACGAAAAAGATTGATTATCTCGGCGAAACTTTTTTGAATTCAAAGTAAATATATCAACTATAACTAGAGGTCATTTAAGCGCCGGCTAATCCTTGTAAACTGTGCACGGATCCTTAATTTTAGCATGAATGTGATGCTGTAACGAACATAAAGTATATAAATGAAAAATGTGGATAACTCCATTTAATTTCTTTTTCGTGAGAGCTTCTAGGCCATAATGAGGTCTGTACGTGTACACGCCAGCAGCGATAAATATAATGAAAATAACTAAAAGAGTATCCTCGTATTAGCAAATGTTTCAGCGTCAAGAAGTGAATATTGCGGCCGATAAAGAGTGCTTTAATATAATTGAACATTTCAACTGAGGTAAAAAGTATCACGATCAGCCGACAGGATCGGATGTAGCCATCATCAGCTGATGCCCCACAATCACAGCCAAACTCGGCGGTCATGGAAAAACAACACAAAATATAGAAACAAGAATGAGTTTCATAGAAGCAAATAAACACACGAAAAAAAATAAGAAAAAAGACGATATCCGGTGCAGGCGAGATCCATCTTTGGTAGCAGCTTTCCGCTGCCATCACGAAAAATGGACTTGGTAATAGCCTGGCATTACAGAATGAAAACAGCCCAGTTAAAAGTGACGAGTGCGTTATATTGAAGGTGAAATAACCTTGTTATAATAGCACCTTCCGTCCAAGTGAAAACTGATCCATTAGATGTAACAGTTGCGTGTAAATTGCAAGGAAGATAGCATTGGGATATATACTTGATATATAGAAGGTCTAGGTCTATAAATAAAAATTACTCGATTCCCGATCACTTTAATATTAAAATGAAAGAGAAGCAATGGGTTTATAATAAACTGGCTACTTGAGAGCCAACTCCATCTGTTACGCACGTGAAACATGTTAATTTCGTTATTATAAACGCCTAAGTATAAAAACTGTAACTCAGTAGCAGCGATGACGTCCGGGTAATAAAGTCGTCATTTCCTTTTCTTGACTACATCGTAAGAACAATCTTATTCACCAATAATTTCTCCTCATTTCAAGATTCGTATTCCATTGATTTCGATCGATTATATTTACATAAAACGTCTAGGGTTTCAAAAGCACTATATATGAAGCGCTACAAAATTTGAACCTATATGAGCGACAGGAAGCAATAAATTATAGGAATAATTAGTTGCTTTTGCCAAGATATTATTTCAACACCTCGAATTTTTTTTGTTTCTGTGAACTTTGTAGCATGTATAACATTTTTAACGAAATTACGATGGCCTGCCCGAACAATTCTTTCACGTTTCTTAACCTTACGATCGAATTACCATCTATTCAGGCAAATTATTACGCTCGTCACAATGCTATTCCTACGCGAACCGAACATTGTTCGGTAGGAAAAAGTTCTAAATTTATTACCCAAGTGTACAAACTGCGAGATGAAAAAAAACGATCGTCTAAGCTTGCAATCACGAGGTAAATTGACGTTCATTGCATGCTACTTACGGGACGCCATTACAAATTGCCTTGACTCCTTAAGCAAATTGCCATTTCATTAGCAAAACGCAACCATGCATCATAACCATAATAAATTGGCAAGACTTCGTAATTGCAAATAAATCACTATTGCAAAAATAGTTTCTAAAAATACGCTCGTACCCTAATATTTTCACTAGACGCAGCGACAATCACTTTAGCCTTCAGAAAATTTGTCTTGTTTCAGCTTCGATCGGAAACTTTGCAAAATTTCAATAATAAATGGAAAAAGAACATTTTTTGTGGAAACAACGCTAACAGAAATTATTACGTACATTTATAGAAAAATTGCATTTTTGAAAGCAAAAAAAATTCTCTTTCCAATATTTTTCATCGATCACATACCAGGTATCCAAATGTATCATTCACGGGTATTCAAAATAATTGATACAATCAATCGTTCCACCACAGATTATCTTATGCAACGATACAGAACATTAAAACCTAAATATTTAATGTAGCACGAATTTCACGGCGGCATGGAATGCAGATCAGTAGCTAGAATATATTGTATTTAGGCAAACTCAGCCTGCACGTACTATAAGTGTGCGCAGGAGCTTGTGAAGAGCTAATTTAGTTAGTATCTGAGAGGGTGGGTGAGGTGAGACCGAGCCTACCGACTCGATACACAGTCCGCCAACTTTTTCACGTCAGCAATTGAACATACTGCATAAGCAGGCCGCTTCTTTACCTGTATAAGAAGGCTACTTCTTTACCTATAACGTTGTCGGCATATACGTATTATCAGACCACGCCTCCAGAACATTGCAGTTTATAAGCAGCCTCCAGAACTACAAAAAATATACATCGCCCAACATTGCAGTTTATCACCACCTTGGAAACTATTGGAGTAGACTGCAGAGGATGCGCATGTGGACAGACGGTAGAGACTGCGTAATACGCAAGCATGTAGAGGGCAGAGACCAAGCAATACGCAAGCCTGCATGTAGACGGTAGAGACTTCGTAATACGCAAACCTGTAGACGGTAGAGACTGCGTAATACGCAAGCATGTAGAGGGCAGAGACCAAGCAATACGCAAGCCTGCATGTAGACGGTAGAGACTTCGTAATACGCAAACCTGTAGACGGTAGAGACTGCGTAATACGCAAGCATGTAGACGGTGGAGACCAAGCAATACGCAAGCATGTAGACGGTAGAGACCAAGCAATACGCAAGCTTGTAGACGGTAGAGACTGCGTAATACGCAGGCATGTAGACGGTGGAGACCAAGCAATACGCAAGCCTGTAGAGGGTAGAGACTAAGTAATGCGCATTCTTGCAGACAGTAGAGGCTAGGCATGCGCTCAGCGATGACCCAAGACAGGGTGAAATCGTAAGGTGGAGCTAGCCTGGCAGCGCCGCTATTGTGGGGCTCGCAGACCCCACACCGACTGCACAACGCTCTGATCCTGGATTCTAAATGAAGTAAAAATTGAATTTGTTACCGCATGGGCAACAAGATTTATTTTAATTTTAATTCTTTTGTGAAATTTTCACTTTAAATCAAATTTTTTGCGTTAACTCAATTAGTTTCATCATTGTTTTTTATTCATATTATATGTTGTTGTAAGTAATACGAATCTATTAGATGGTACAGGCGTAACAAAAACTCCATTTCAATCCTCAGACAGAGTTGGAATTATTGTTTAAGTTGAATCATGGAAAGTATCCCCAATATCAGGTTCCACGGCAAGGATATGACAGTCAAATCCCTAACATTTTAAGTAAAACCGTCGTACAGAACGAGCAGTTAACAAGCATCGTCAATTTTATTATTTGCATCATGAAAAACATTGCACATGATATCTAATCCAAGACTTCGCAGTTACGCTCACAGTTTTTTTCACCGTGGAAGGTTATGTCGCTATTATAGCACAATTTACGAATACGAATATGATGAAACGAATAAAAATCGGAGAGATGAATTGGAATGGAAATGTCTGGTATTTTAGGGATTAACGGTAACTTTTTATCCACTATTATCAGCCCATTTCAAATCCACCATTAATGTACATCTGCATGCATGCTCGATAATTTTACCTGTGACTTCAAATTGTTTTCGCAAACCCGAAAACAAGACCAGTACGCAATGGAGCTTTAATGTCGATCGCATGCGTAAAAAACACGCGGAATGCGAAGAGTTAGAAGCGAAAGCCCTAAAGAAAGGCTTCAACAGGGTGTGTCCTTACTGATGGCCTTAGCAGCAGCGTAAACAATCCTTACTAGCTGCGTAAGTCGCTCTACACCTAACAACTATGTCGTCCGGAGCTGTTAAAAACTCACTGCAAAGTAATCTTTAGAGCAAGAATAAAATAAAGCTTGGTAACTCTTGTCACTCGGAACAGATTGAAATTTCAAAAATCAGCGCGTTGATCCCAAAATGATTGTAAATTTGTAAAGTCAGGTTCCGTAGAAATATCATTGATATCTAAGCATCAATGGGGAAATTTAAGCAAAATTAAAAAAGAGGATCGTTCCCAAGCGAGCATGTATTTTTATTGCAGCACCATTGAATTTGCCTACAAGTCAATCTCTATCGATTATCGTCTTGAAATAAAAAATTACAATGTAAAATACCCGCATTAGAACAAGCTGATGATGTCTGTAAATTGATCACACGGATAGACTGACAACAAATAATTCAATATTAATTTAATGAATCGTAAGCTCAAGTCGCTTTTTCAACTGCCATCAGATACCTTAAAACGATTTTAATTTCGCCCAAACCTTTGATCGACAATATTCACCAACTTGTTTAACCCCCAAATGAATTGGATTTCAAACATCAAATGCGATACCTAATCCGTCGAAGTTTTTAAATCGATCTTCATTACTGGAATGTAAATTTTCAGTAAAATTGTCTCGAATAACAAACACCCAGCGAACTTAGAAGTTTTGTGCCTACATATATAGAGGTCGAGCGAGCTCCCCAAGAGGCTTGGTTGACATTACTTTCTCCGTGGTCCGTGATCGAGTTTGGAACTCCCCCTTTATGATCTTCGTGAGCTTTCCTCCTGCTCGTGACGAAGCAGGTATAACGTCTTTAACATAAGTACCTTCTGAACGTCTAGATTTCACATTCTATTCGACCGTTTTATTTAAATCTCAGAGAAGCATCCTCATAACGATAAAGCACATATACAAAAATTACGATAAAATGTTTCCGGTTATACTGGAAAATTTTTTAGTACTGGAAAATTTATGCCCCTGAAATACATTCAAAGATCAATTTTTCATTCGAAATTTTGTGAAGACAATCTTGCTGCATGATCAAGCAGTAAGAAAACTGAAAGTCATTCAATCACTCACGGTTGGATTTTATAAATCTGGATTTACCGCAAAATTCTAATTTTGAAAATTTAGAACCATTTAAATTACTCAAAATTTCTTATGTATGATATAATAAGTATAATCTTCTAATAATAAGCAAAATTTTTCCGATATTCTCTTTAAATTCTAACTCAAGGTTTGACGCTCAAATACTTCGCAAAATGTACAATACTTCACAAGTTTATTTCAAATGTACAACGAAATAAAGTGCTCAGCATTTGCAAGTTCGATCATTATTTGTCAGCATAAGATTTAGAAAATTAAGTATTTAAATACTGAACGACCATTTCACAAATGGAGCAATATCAACTCAACAATTCTGTTATCCTTCAACTGAATTATTCCTAATTATAAGCGTAATAAGCAAAGCTTCATGATCGAAACCTAAGTATCACTGTGAAGTTGCGGTGCGGCGAAATGAAATTGTATTGGCATGCATCTATCTTGATCCCAATCCTACTATGCACTACACGTGGAAAAAGCAGTCATAGCATTACCACACTCGCCACATGGCTGAAGTCTACTCATAACATTAATTCACCCTTCACGTGGATGAACTATAGTCTTAACAGTACTGCACAACTCGTGTGATAAAAGATAATCTTGCACAAACTTACATTCCATGTGTATGAATCACTAGCATAAATCAGCAATACCTTTCACTTGGGAGAATCATAATCTTCATACCAATGTACAAATCCTGCTGTTTTGCAGTGAGAATTTGTGCAAGCAGCGGCTCATGAGTCAAGACAGCCTTCACCGGCTACTTATAAGTCGCTTCCGAACTCAAGTCGAGACGCGGCAAGAGTTGACTTACGCGTCTTTAGCTTGGCACAAGACGGACGTCTCAATAGCCCAGCAGAGACCTAACTTGCCAGCGGCCAGCCTAAAATCACAGAGCCTATAAGGCGACATTTCAATTGGGACTTTGCTATTAAAGTCAGTTCAAGAAGAAAAAAACATGACATTGTAGCACACGGTAGGATAGGACTGTGACATTACACTGCATCTTTTTTTTCTACTCAATGGAAAATCTGTTCTTTGAAATGCAGAGGATCAATGTAAAAAATGTGTATACAGTGCTTTTAAATCCTATATTTACCGAGCCTAAAATAGTGCACTTTATTGGATCGAAACTCCTTTCCAGACAAGCACGTATATATGAAAGTGAGCTTAAGGCACGTTCTCCGCTGAAGCAGATATAGATAAGGACGTTAAATTTCATCAGTTCACATGCAGGGGGAAGTTTCTGAAGTGGCGACTATTGATTCCACGCCGCAATGCACAAGCTACGCTGCCGAGTGCTAAGTAAAATTACTTAAAGCGAAACAATTCAAATTACCCCAATGGAATGAACTCTTCGAAAAAAAGAAATGTTGACTTTCCATGAATATCAACAAATAATTGCCAGAAAAATATATATATATATATGCTCCCGCAAAAAAAAATTGATAGTTGTTCGATTTCGTTTTTCTTACTTAAATCAAAGTGTAGTACGAATTACGTGGAAGTGAGATCAGTAAAATATATAATGATTTCAAAGATTTGTCAACGCTATAAGAATTTATATGTAAGTACAGTACAATATATCCTATGCCCGAATGCAACTTGATGAAATGCAGGAGCTAATGTATTCCAAATTGATAATGTTCTCGTCATATTCGTTCATATATAAATGAAATTTATCCCTTCGTGGAAATACAACATTTCTCGCAAACTCAGCATTCAATATAAAGAAACTCGTACAATATTTTCAGCACTCCAAATTTTTACTAATCTTTTCTCAAATTTAGTTAACACTACTCAAAAATCGTGGTGCGCAATTCCCTTCTAGCATTCATTCTCAATTTATGCCTCAACGCATTGCCGTCCAAAAGCTTATAGTAACTTAATCCTCCCAAGTTCGTTCTCTAGCAACTTTTTATCAGAGGCTAGGAAAAAGCTAACACTGTTGGTAAATTGAAATTTGCATAACAACGGGTAACGTTCAAGCTGATGAGGTTGGGCACGAGTGAATAATGAGTAACATGAGACTGGGAGCATAGCGCTCACTGAAAATCAATACAAAGGCTTTATCACAGTCGCTTAAACAAGCTTCTTTTGAAGGAATCCTTCTAAAGAAAACTGATAAATCTTGGGAGCTGTGCGTTCCAAGGCTATAAGTTAATAATGCGTGCTGGGATGCGACGGTTTGTCTTGATCAACTCTTGCTTCAAAGGAAATTGTTCATCCTGACAAAGCTTAAAGTTCGACATCTTGTTGTACTCGTAGATGGCGTTCGCAATTTTTTGGTGCGTACCCAGCGTTAGTACTTCAAACTTCACGTGCCTGTAATTAGGCTACCCCTACGCATATTTTTCTATGTTCGAAGCCGCATTTCATTTTGAGTTCAGGCGCAGCAATTTTATTGCGATTGTATAAATATAGAGAGCAATATAACACAGGCCTGATGTTCAACACGAGTATTTGAGAATCTTTGAGTGATTCGTTCCTTAGTAAATTGAAATGTAATATCTTATTATAAGGTTACCTCACGCGGGAAATGATTCGTTAAAATTTCTAATTTTGATGAATCATAGTATGAAAAGTTCACGTCCTTACAACAGTTTAAAAATTTTCACAATTAATTTTTACTTTGTTCATTTTAAGTTGAGATGTGTTGGGTCATGTGAGAGGAACTGGTCACGATAAACTCTTCTGAGCAGATTGAGAAGTTTTTTGAGCAATAAAATTATTTAATTAAGTTTGAGGGTAATGAGATTAATGCTGTGTTATTTTATTTCAAACAGATATGGAAAAAATATTCTCTGGTAGTAGCACAAAATAAATCGAAGCTCAAGATTAAGATTTGATCGAGACTTGGTCGGTCGAAAAACCCGCAAATGATCTGAAATTATAGACGATATACAACGTTCGTTAAATGGAGAAAACTTTCCTGGATGATATAGTGGATCGGTATTGAGGCCTGATAAGTGTCATTCATATATGTAAAGATAAATATACGGAGCTAATGAGAAGTCAAAGCTGCGGCTCAAGCGAAACTTCGGCCCTCGAAACCCTGCGGTGAGACTCAAAGCCTCCAAGTACAAAGGCTGAGATGCGCAACACGCCAACCAAACGACGCATGTTCGTCACGGACATGGCATGGAGAGGCTGATAAAATATGCATCTTTTCTCTTGATGCTGAGAGTTCTTGCACACGGCAGTACATTTGCATACATCAACGGTAAAAATCTTCGCATGCTGTCGAGTCGTGAAAATGTTCATGGCATCCGTCACTTTCAGGCGAGAAGAGAGGTACATTCTTGCCGAGGATCAACTACGTGTTCGCGTCCAAAATGTTCTTGATATACAACACAGGAGATTCTTTCGTACTACCGCAGCTGAAAGCTATACAGGATATTTTACTGTCATTCTAGGTATGCCTTAGCGGAAGAAAATGATTAATTTTCAACGAATTTAAATTAATATTATTTATAAAAAGCCACCCGTGCAAAGTCTTAAGACAAGCAGACGTGCAAGGAAGACAAGCAGATTTATAGCACTTTGCACAAAAGGCTTGAAGCTCACTAGTCTTTTTAATGAATAAGTGCAGTTGAAATTGAATTAGAAATACCTGCTTGATATCTATAATTCCAATTTTTTTTAGTCAAAGATTGCAGGTCAAAACTGAAACCAAGGCAGTGAAAAACTTCGTCGTCAGTTCCTCCGTCGGACGGACACGTGTTTGCATGAATTAGCTATAGAGAAAATGTGGTTTAGTAGGTGTGCATGCTTTGACGTTCATTCGTTATTCAACCCTCTCCAACACGGGTAATATACAATATTCAACCTTACCAGGCTAAATTTGGCTCACAAAACAAATGTCCCACCGACTCGTTCCAGTTATTTGCTGAAATAAATTAGCGAAGCCCTTAATATCTTCTTGATGCCTTGCCTTCTACAATCCTGATGCATTATCTTCTACAATTCTGACGCATTATCTTCTACAATTTTGACACATTATCTTCTACAATCCTTACGCATTATCTTTTACAATTCAGACGCATTATCTTCTACAATTTTGACACATTATCTTCTGCAATCCTTACGCATTATCTTATACAATCCTGACGCATTGTCTTCTACAATCCTGACGCATTATCTTATACAATCCTGAAACATTGTCTTCTGCAATCATGACGCATTATCTTCAACAATCCTGACGCATTATCTTCAACAATCCTGATACATTGTCTTCTACAATCCTGACGCATTGTCTTCAACAATCCTGACGCATCATCTTCTACAATCCTGATGCATCATCTTCTACAATCCTGAAACATTGTCTTCTACAATCCTGACGCATTATCTTCCACAATCCTGACGCATTATCTTCTACAATCCTGACGCATTGTCTACTAAAACCATAGTAACCATTATATGTGCATAGCATTGACGACATTAAATGTACCAGTAACCTAAGAGTTAATTAACCCTTGTACCGTTGGTCTCATGCTTACCACGGGCGCGACTAGCAGTGAAACAAGTGAATGAACTCGTCCTGTGCGGCGGTACGCGCCAAATAAGCGCCGCGAGTACAACGCAGTGGGTGCGTAGGAATGCTGATCTCTTTTATTAGGCAAGAATGCCCGAGGTATTTTTAAACATTGTATGGAGAAGATCTGCCTTAATTGAATACGAACTCTGGGTTTCTTCTGACTCATTACACTAATGACCAAGCTTTTAAAATTAACATGTAAGTGTTAATTAATATGGTTTACTGTTTTATTCCATTTACATGGTGTGAGTTGGGAGTAGCACCCATTTATAAATTTTAACCACTATCCCTACCAATTTTTACAACGAAAAACTATTTGTTTCAGTATGTAGCGATCGAAACCAATTGCCGGAGCAGGAAACATTAGCAAGTAAACAGCAATAGCAATCCGCAGCAAGCCTGTCCGCTTGGCACGCTAAGAGCGTCCGCATTTTAAGCGAGGCTTTTTGTACACAGCTGCGCAGCTCAAAAAACTGGTCGGCAACCGCTTGAAGCTACGATACGAAGTCGCGTCATGCGTGGGAGGAGCCACAGTAATCTTCAATAGAAATTAAATTACTCTAAATCTCACTTTCTCCAATCTTAGTAATGGTGGACATTGGAGGAGCATCGTAATGCGCAATTGTGTATCGTGTATGGAACTCATGCCAGATTACTACATTTTTTTGTCCAAGATAGCATTTCTTGTAAATATCTCCATGGATTCTCGAACAGAGAATTAAAATTTGTGACACCTCCTATAAATATGGAGTAGATTATGAAAGCATTTTACTAATTTTGTGATTGTAATGCGGGCAATATTAACTAGGTTGTGATTAAAGATCATTTATTACGTGCGACAATCGCTCGGGCTATAGGGCGAGTTCCTAATGATACGTCCCGTAAGTCTCACCTTTTGAAGTTCAAACGTTACGGCTCACTGCGTTATTACCCACCAATTGAATTAATATGGAACAATATTTATGATCAGCATACAGAGAAAATATCAGACACGAGTAGCTTCATTGCACAGCATACATCAGCCTTCACACACTCAAATGCGGTAGTATACAGTATAGGAAGGCTGGCTGACTCGTATAAACTACAATAGGTGGTATATCGTAGAGGTGCCGGGTGTTATACAGCTTGCTATTCCTCATGCAGATCAGCTCGTGATCCAGCGGTAAACTTTTTGTTATTTTCAGTATAAAATAACAAAGTATAAAATATCCATTTCATAGGTATAAAATATCTATTTCAGGAGCAGGCGATCGACCATAGCGCATTCACAATTTGCATGAACATTTTTAAAGTGGATCCCGGTAGTTTACCATCCGCTCATTTTGCGCCGCAGTAAGCCGAAACATAGTGAAAATGAAAATAAAATAAAAAAATACAAGAAAAGCTTTCAGCAATTAGAGTGATTCATTATCGATGGAAACAAAAGTGGTTGGACATTTATGTCACATTTGCATCGCACACGCCACGGCCGCAGGAGTGCAGTACCGTGCGTAGGGATTTACTGAAATACAATACTGGCTGGGAGGAGGATAGACATGATCACTGCAAGCTAAAATGTGACCTGATCTCGTCGAGCGTGGGACGAAACGTCTCCTGCACGACAGCTACTGAACGTGAGAACACAGAGCAACTCTTGCAACTGCCTGTCAAGTGGCAGGCAAGTGGCAAGCAAACGCTTTATTGCCATACAGCTTGCACAGTCGCTTCATCAAGTGGCAGTCAAGTGCCATATTCAAGGAAACGTTTTATTGCCATACTGCTTGCACAGTCGCTTCATCAAGTGGCAAGCAAACGCTTTATTGCCATACAGCTTGCACAGTCGTTTCATCAAGTGGCAGTCAAGTGGCAGGCAAAAGCTTTATTGCCATACAGCTTGCACAGTCGCTTCATCAAGTGGCAGTCAAGCGGCAAGGAAACGCTATTTCACAATTTGGCTTTATTGCCTACACTATTGCTAGACTGCGATATAAGAAAATATAGGAACTTCGAAACGTCGATATCGTCATATATAGGAAAATTGTTAAATTGAGGCGTTTTGGACAGTCACTGAAATGAATAATAAATTTTCATCCGCAAGTTAATTTTGCCATTTAGGTTCTACATAAAAGGTAAAGCCTTCAATTTCTGTCGTAACGTTTTCATCAATGTATTACAAATTAAAATCCGATATTTTCAGATCAAACCAAACGATAGGAGCCCAGTTTATGTATGATCGAGTAGTTAAACATGTGCCCCGGATCTCTCTGCAGTATAGACTGACCATGTTCAACTAACCAGGTTCAACTGACCACGTTCAACTGACCACGTTCAACTGACATGTTCAACTGACATGTTCATCTGACCATGTTCATCTGACCATGTTCATCTGACCATGTTCATCTGACCATGTTCATCTGACCATGTTCATCTGACCATGTTCATCTTACCATGTTCAACTGTACTATATTCCAAGACAAGATCGTCGAGATAACTTGAAATATTTATAATCCATAGTATTAAGGTCAGACCCTCCAAGCATTCATCGAAGCTGCACTAAACCTCACTCTACTGGAGTCCCAAAATGTGCTCCCAATTCACTGTATTTTCATCAGTAGTTTGTTCTGTAAAGCACAGCTGTCAAGAAGGTGCCCGTCCTGCTATATATATCACCGCCTAATGCGAAAGTCGGAGTGCACAAAAGTTTTAGATCGCAGATCATTCAGACTATGCAACCGTTATTCCGCATGGCCTCTCTTTTACAGCTTAATGCTATAGCAAGTCATCGGTGGATTTTCGGTGGCCGCTAATGAATCTCCAGAGGTAAAGTTAAGGGTCACCTAAGGGCCTTTTAATGAAGATCCAAATGAATGAAAATACCGAAGAATGTATGTTCCCTTACTTAAAATCCCAAGCATCCGGCAACCAGCAATTTAAAGTTCACTGATAATTCAGCCGACAACTCCATTGAAGGTTCGTCGGGTTCGCATGAAGGACCACCCAAGGTTAGGAAAAATAAAAGTAAAATACAAGGCGTTTCATCTGTAGGTGACGGTGAGCCTTTGAACAAAATTGTACTGCGCGGTATTGCAAAAATGCGCTCAACTCGAAATAAATGCTTGAAATTCAATAGGGGCCTCGGCAAATTGAAGACATCATTTATGATTCTATTTGAACACAAAACAAACTAATATCAACGAGAAAGAAGCATAGCTCAACTAAAATGGATCAATGTTATAACGATCGGTAGACACTTAAATTGCAATTAACTTAACGGGAAGACAAAAAATAAGTAAAATGTATAAAAATAAAGCAGAAACCTTGAATAAACGAATGAAGGACCGATTAAACTCATTCCAATTTCAGATTTGAATTTGCCGCTAAAAAAATCATGAATTTACATAAGATGATATTTGAGATTGTTCCAAAAAAGCATTATAAGTTTATGAATTTATTCACATTGTAAGACTTTGACCTATAGCGACCGAAAGAACTATATAACGGCCCATTGAAACGTTTTGCATACAGTGGTTTCGATGTACCCGATATGGTCTGTCTAAAGGCTTAAGCCAATTAGCATCATAACATAATATCTAAAACACTTGTATGTATTCAACTGCAAAGGTGCCCTAAATTCATTTCTGAAAGTTAAAAGTTTTCACAAATAATCTATAAGTTCCATCACAATATAATATGGTTCTTTCTAAAATTTTTCGTGAGAGCAATTTGGAACTAACTGTACTGAGGTCAACACCCGAAAAAATATAATAGTGAGACCAATGCCTACATGGATAGGAGAATATAAGTTTTGCATGCCCTTACGGTCAGTGGACACATTATATATGCATGACGCGAGACAACAACCATCGTTCCACTCTCTGTATACATTATTGCAAGCTATGTCCCTTGAGACTTGAAGCGGATCGGCCAGCTCAAATACGCAAATAAAGGCGAGTAAAAATTAATATAGTTTGTCGATGTGCCTAATTACGAAACTAAACGGCAGCCATGCAGCCATCCATTGCCCTCCTATTTATAGAGAGCACCTCAAGATCGTTCGTGAAGTAAATATAAATATCATGTCTCGAAGAAGAGAAAATCTCTCCCATACGCGACAACAATTTAATCGAAGATTAATCGATCTGGTCATGAGACCAGTTCTCAGGTCTCCAAGAATAACGTATAATACACATAGCAAGAATCGGCAACAGGCCAGACTTGGCCTATTCTTCAACGCAGAAACTGCTATTAAGTGCCGCTATACTAATTTGTGTCAGATACAGAATATCGAGAGCAAGGTTAGAATAACTAAAACACTAACGGCGTAGCAAAAGCGGAAAAGTGTTCATTCATGCAAAAACGTAGAGTATGTGAGCAATACACGTGCATGCAGGACGAAACGTGAGCGTATACGCAAGAATGCCCGAGTATGTGAGCATCAAAAGGAGCCATAGCGAGTAGAAACATGAGCGTGGCTAATATGAGCGCCCGGCTGCCCTGTGAGCGCAACAACTGAAGCGTGAGAAGCGCTCGTTGTTCTCTGACAGGCCAGCTTTTTAGAGGTGCTGAGCAAGGCAGTAATTGGCTTCAGCTTAAACAACGGCACGACCTACACTGCTAACCTGCTGCACCTGCAAACCGGGGGCACCTGCCAACTTCCAGTACCTGCTGCACCTGCCAACCACCAGTTCCTGCTGCACCTGCTAACTTCCAGTACCTGCTGGAGCCGTTACTTAAAATGAGTATGCCAAAACGGTTACAGGTTAACGGTAACGTAAAAATCACCGAAGCTAAAGTCGGTTTATGGAACTTGGATCAATCAACAGCTACCGAAACATCATTCCCACCGACGAATGTTCCTCAGATACGACCGACACGAACGACGGTTTCCGAAATACAACTGGCATCAACGAATATAGCCGTAATACGTCTGACATAAAGAAAAGGTTCCCCAATAGACCGACAACAACGACTGAATCTAAAGGACGACTGGCACCAACGATTGATTCCAGAAAACGAATGGCGCACTAATGACCGAATCCAGAAAATGACAGGCACCAACGATCGATTCCAAGAAACGACTGGCACCAATGATTGATTCTAGAAAAATACGGGTGCCAACGAACATTTCTGATATAAGATTGGCTCCCACGATAATTGCCATTATCCAACTGGTCCAAAGGAATTTCCAAAGCACGACTTACACCAACTGATGGTTTCTGGATTACTACCGGTGCCAATGACAGTTGCCGACCAACGAGTTGCACCATGTAATGGCCTCGGCATTCCAACGGCACCTACGAAGGCTTCTGAAAAAACTGACATAAAAAACTGACAAGCTAAGGGGACTGTCGTTTAAGGGCGATGTTGTTTAAGCCATGGTGTGGGGGCATTCGGTAGGAAGTTGTGGGGTTAAAGTAAAAAATTGTTTGAGCGATTTTAAGACGGAATCCCAGATTAAAAGAAGATTCTCGAATATTAATATAGGAAGATTACAGATCCTATAGATGACTGAGATTATACAGAATGGCAATCATGCGACAGAAAAGTCGAAGTGCAGTCGTTGCTTGCTTGAAATAAATCAGATTTCGTGATATAAACTATTATATAATTCAATGCTAAACAACTTTTCATCAAGCAAATCCATGTTCAAGATCCAATCATCGCGCTACTCCTTGTTGTACCGCCAATCATCATGCTACTCCGCGATGAACTGCTAATATCATTCTACTCAGAGTTGAACAGCCAATCATTATGTTGCTCCATGATGAAACGCAGCCGACCACGTTTCCACGCATAATTCGGGTAGCGGCACAATACGCACAAGGGCGGAATTTTACGGCCATAGAATACAAATTTTAAGCATTTTTCTTCAGATCAAATGGATTAAGCAAATTTGAGCTTGAAGACGACTTTTTCTCCTTTCGAAGACGATATTCTTGTCTTTCGAAGACGATTTTTCCCCGAATTAACGATTTTTTCAGCATGCAACACGAGTTATCATTGCGACTAGACAATTTAATTTCCTTCCAACAAAACTTTTGGTGTGAAAATCTGTGCTGCTAATTCCTATAGCTATGATTCTAACAACATTAAGTAATATTCGATCATATGGAGATCAGAGCTGATATGATTTAATCTAACTGCTTTCTGCGTGCGAGTTCGCGAAAATGAAGAAAAAATCCTTACAAAAACTGAACGAATCTGTAAAAAGATCATGCCTACAATTTAGCAAAGTCTTCACTAGAAATTTAGCATCCAGCTGCGCGAGAAGTTCAATGGAAAAATCCAGCCAAAGCAGTTCCTTTCATGAGGATAAGGAAGAACGATCTCCAGTAATGATAGTGCTACGCAAGTGAAGCATGGCTCCGACCATCCATTATTATAACCAAGTCGCTGCTGCTGCTTTGCATGAGCTCTCGATAAACCGTTCTTCTTACTTAAAAAAATCATGCATAGGTTTTCACCAGCTGACTATTGGCCATTACCTGATCATCGAAAGCCAAGTGTTTGAAATGCTAACGACGGCAGCGCGCCTGCCTTGCAAAGGCTGATGGTGTTTGGGGCTGTACAGGCTGGAGAAACACAAACTAGCATCTGGTTCGCCTTAATTAAGGACCTAAGCTCTAGAAAATACCAACATGTGTACACAACCGCGGCGTTGCCGGAGTCGTCCCGTTTACCGTTCATTGACCGCAGATAATTTACACGTAAACTAAATTTGCGTTTATTCAAAATTCATTTCAAAACGTTAGGGACTTTGCTTACTTAAGATTCTCCATTATGCAGCACTAGAAAATAAAATATTCTATCCGGGCAGGTGGACGGAGTTTGCAGAAAAATAATTTATGTAGATTTCAGTTAAGTTAGTAAATAAATTAATTTATTTTACATGGATGTTCAACAATCCAAGAAGCATTCATCAAATAGCATAAACAGGCTACTATTGCAAGTGTAGTCCAAAATTCGATTTCAAATAAAAATAACGAAAACGAAAATTTATTTTAAAAAAACTAGCCAAAAATTAACTTTAATATTAGATGAAAAGTCCATTGTCAATTTTTACCTAATTAGGAATCTGCTTGCCTATCTCGTAGATAATGGATAAAGGCACAGAATGATTGCGTGCTGGTTTTTTAGTGACAAATGGGCGGGTCATCGCTTTCTTGATGAGGAAGACACGCAGGCTTTGAAGAAGTTCGTCCTAAAAATTGCCATTCATCCACTTGACTGATAACCACTGAGATTTGTGGAGCTCTGTGGAAATTTCTACCTGCATTTGCTGGTCCAGGTAAAAATAATGAGTGAAATTACGCAACTTTTGGTCTTTTTTTGCAACAACAAAAATTAAAATGATGCCTGTTCTTCGTTTCGAAACACCAAAATAAATTTTCGAGCCATCCGAAGTAATATAGCAGGGATATCAATGAAAACTAAAATAAAACTAACCTATTTGCAGAAATAGCATCAAATGTCGTTCTAAACTTAAATTTAATACACTTCCATGCAACACTTATCGATATAAAAACACACTTCTCAACCGACATGTCTCAAACACTCGAAAATAAGCGATTAAAATCAGTGACTACAAGATAGGAATTTGAAGCCAGTACATCCAGTGCCGTATTCTAGAGCTGCAAAAAGCTATAAAGTACTCTCTTCGCTTTCTCATTAAAAATTAGTTCCATGTTGTTAAAAAGTTTTTCAACCCGATATCAAGCAACGTTTTTCCACGGTTTATCGTTCAATTGTTGCACGAAGCAACAAAATGAAATATTCCGAATTCAACTGAAATTTGTTATTCAGCACTCAATTTGGTTTACAATCTTCTCCAATGTGAACCCAGGTATTTGAAAGATTGCATTCGCTTCCCATGAGGTGGTCTTGGGAGGAATTGAAACGTAGAGGAATCAAAGGAAACGCGAGACAAATGTTGCTTCAGAAAACATGGTGGTCTTGATTTGACGAGTTTAAACGAACAGAACTTTAGTAAAACAATGCGGGAGATAAAGTGATTCTTCAACAGGAAAAAGCCGCTTGAACAACATGATATTTTCTAAATAATAAACATAAGGAAAAACAATGGAAACAATATAATGAGCTGAAACTACATGATTTTGAAGTAAGCTTTCAAATATTTTTGCACCGGAAAAACCACCAAATAACCTAGAAGTTCCCCGGTTGCAGGGCATCGGGGCATGAGAAGAAGCACCGAAACGAATTTCGGCGCCCGCCTGGGCGCCCTGGAGGGTCTAACAAAGACGCGTTAAAGAGACGTTCGTGGAGCGTGAAGACGTCGACGATTAACTGGGTCAGCTCACAAAGCAGGTTCAGGCTGCAAAATATTTGCTTGCAGGGACCCGAGATTACGACTGTCATCGTTGCAAATTTTTTCGTTCAGAAAACACCAGAAAAATAATCCGTTGAGAGGGATGTCACGTAGTTCTAAACTTTGTATGAGTAAAACATCATGTGTGACTGTTTCAAAAGGAATTTTTCGTTAAACGATATCATTACACAGGATGCGTCAAAGAATTTTGCATTTGGTATGAGCTAAACAATTGCATTACTATGCAATTCCTATGAGCTAAGCAATTGCACATGTCGATATAACTAATTTTTTACAGCTAGATCCCTCTATATCTCACGAAAGCGCAATTTTCTTTTCATCCACTATTTGATAGTGACTGAGTGACTGCATGTCAGTGGCGGTAACACAACATCGCATGGGACCCACCAAATTGGACGCATCCCCTCACAGTTTACCGCTGTATCCTTTTGCCTTTTGTGAATTTCAAAAAATTATTTCCTCCGAATCATCCTGAATTTTTGTACTATTTTTGATTTCGCAAATTAGAGAAAAGCAAAAAGCAAACAGGCATGCTTGGGAAATAACTAAAACAAACAAAAATCAAACAGACTGACGAATGTAAATTATTTTCTTGTTCATAACTACTCGTGCGCAGAGTAGTAAAGATGATTACACGTACGTGAGACAGTTTGTTCACTTCGTAATCGATTCCTAAGAAGCAAAGACTGTTGTCGGATTGAAGCATTTATTTGAGTTACTTGGTACGAATTCGTCAGGAAGTTTTTATCCAAAGTCGTCTGTATTTTTTATCGCTGAAATAAAGCGAATTTTCTGATTTGTTTTATCAAATTGGACGTACATGTGGTTCAATTAAACATATTTTTGTTTACAGCATCAAAGAGAGCGAAACAAAATGATGCTGAGCAGTTCAAACCAAAATTAGAGTAGAGCCAGAAACGCGTTGATCGAGCGCAGCTCTGGAGGCCGCGTTGGTCCAGGTTGCAAGACGCGGCGCTCTCAGCCGCAAGTTGCGAGCATGGGAGCGCAGTTTGTTCAAGTCCTTGAACCAACACAAGCCCTGCCAAATGCCTTCCTGCATCCCCGCAAGTATACCACCGTTACTGAGCACCAAGATCGTTCACATGTCCTCTATTGTGATTTAATTTATTTATCTGCAGGAGATTTGAATAACTAAATTTTGTTAAAACAAATTAACATAACAGCAATTATTGAACACGTTTCGATGGTAATTTCAATTGAAACGAAGAATTTCGTTTCGATGGTAACGCTTGCGAAGCACCATTCTCAACTATTAGTTATGAATGGGAGATAGAGGCCTGCATCATGGAAAAGAATTTTTATTAATTAAGTTCCCGTTCATCAATATAGTCAAAAATACTACAACGCAGATGGTGGAAAAAACGTTTAAATCTTATGAAAATCTTGCTCATCACATTCTGTTAAATATAGCCATAGAAAAGTTGAGATTCTATTGAAGAATGATTTATTAGGTTCCGCTTTCTGTTCGTGAAAACCTGTTCGATTAATTCGGATTTATTGTTCCTCCGCCGTACCTCGTCTTTGTTTCCCCAAGTGGAACCCATCATTACCAAATAAAATCTGATTGAAGATCCCTTCATTAGAGCGCGATGTTCATTTCACAAGATGGCTTCCCAATGTATATATCCAGAGGAAGCTTGGATGGTATGAGACCAACGTCGAGTAGAGGCTTAACTTCAACCTTAGGCCCGGCACGAAGGAACAGTTAGCGGGCGACGCATTTACTTAACAACCCTGACCTTGCATGACCTGCGGCATCTCTCAGTGCTTCGTCGGGTAAGTGGGCGTCTGTCGGCAAAACGACTTGACATGGTCGGGCTAATGCTAGAAACTTAAGACAACTGCATTCGCCAAGTGCACGCGAACTTTTGTCACAACGACACACACTTTTCGCGATCTACCTCGCATACTGACATTCGCTGCTGTACAAGTTCGTTAAAAACGACTTGACATGGTCGGGCTAATACTAGAAACTTAAGACAACTGCATTCGCGAAATGCTACTGCAGTTCGCGACTTTTTGTCACAAAGACACAAACTTCTCGAGATCTACCTCGCATATTCAGACAGTCGCTGCTGTACAAGTTCGTTAGAAACGACTTGACATGGTCGGGCTAATGCTAGAAACTTAAGACAACTGCATTCGCCAAATGCACGCGAACTTTTGTCACAACGACAAACACTTCTCGAGATCTACCTCGCATTCTGACATTCGCTGCTGAATTTAAAATTTAAAACGACATGTTGGCCTCGAATCGAACAAATGCATGCCAAACAAGCGCATTTGGAAACAAACGCGAAGCTAAGTTAAGAAAAACGTGTTAAAAAATGAGCCCAGATATGCGCCTAAACAACAGCTTCCGAAGCTCAAACTCATGCGAAGAATGTGGCTGCAACGTCAAAGTTTGATTTTTCTGAATACCGGTTTACCGATGTATACCTTAGAACGCAAATTTTTCAATTAAGTCGATGAAATAAAACTGAAATGTTAAGAATTCTTTACTCGCTCTTAACAAAGGATTCATATGAAATCTCTTACGAAGATCAGGCCTGGAGAGAACACAAACTAAAACAACCGCAATACATTTTTATTCAGTCTACAAGGAAGAATTACTGTACTTTTAACTTCACCTTGCAATTCACTTAATATTTTCCTTGACTGGGGACTCCCGATATGCACGCGCACATAAAACTTTAAGCATCTATATATATATATATAGACTCGACAAATTTCCATTTAGAACGAATGCGGCGATGCAAGTCTCTTACAAAGCAGAGCGTCTTGCATGCTCTGCAATGAGTGCATTGCTGAAGACGGTAGTAAAGCTCAATCATGGTACATGTAGCGCCTGCAAAAGCCTCATAAAATAAGGCTGTTAAAGTAAATTCTATTGCACGCTAATAGCTTTACAGTGTACTACTTACAGACTTAATTCCACTACTTGAGGCCAGTTGCGAATAACCTAGTGACCTTAATCATGGGATGAAGGATAAATTCTATTGGACGAGTCCACCGATTATATACGAAATATCTCTGATATAGGTTCCATCGACGTAGAGCTCAAGAATACCGATAATACGCATACTACAATTTCCTCTCACACGGGATGTGCGTAATATTTTAGCACTGCAGTTTGACAATTCAACTATAAAGTTTGTGAACAACTTGACACTCATTCCAACACAATACATTACCGATTGATTAACTGCAACGGCAATATTTCCCTCAAGTTGCTAGGTATACAATGTTAATAATAGAAAAAAACAGATGAAATTCAAATAAAATATATTGATTCCCCATGAAACTAAATAAATACATAGAGGAATTATCAGCCAGAATAATATACATAGACAGGTTTCCTTATCAGGCGCCGTATACAGGATGCAGCTCAGCCTCTTCCTTATTCGAAATCTTAGCTGGCGTTCAGAAGGCCTACAAACTGTAGCCATATAAACACTGCACTTCTCCACTAGGTTCCACAAATTAAGCCAGTAAACGTGTAAGATTAGATAGTTCTAGCCACATAGGCATACACTATTTATGTGAACATTGTTGGCAGCAGGTTTTCGCGAATTTATTCAAACTGAACCGAATATCATTCGTGAATGCATTAGTATATCCTAATCCGGACATGGAAGGTTTTTGTTTCAATTTAATATAAAGATGAAAAAACGAGTTAAGCATGCTTCTAAACTTTAGTAATTTATATTTGTTATACATCGGAATATATTAACAATATCACCATATACTCCGCTATTGTTGACATGCTTGGAGTATATATTGCAATAGTTTTAATTTTCCACTTATATTGAGTCTTGTTTTGACCCTATCCGTCTAGGGAAGACCATTTCAATGCTATTACCATCATATTTCTACATTGATCAGGCGAGTATGATTTAATACCTTATTTCCGTGACACGGCGTTCCAATCTAAATTGAGTAGTTAACGCGTTAGTTAAATTCAGTTCTAAATTTCTAGTAAATTGAGTTTTAATTTACTAATTATAGAGCACCGAAAGGAATGCATCGACGAGACCATTAATTCATGAACTCGTGCCGATGAAAAGCAGCAACAGTAACTATGAACAGAGAACTGATGAATAGCAGCAACAGTAACTATGAACAGAGAACAGATGAATAGCAGCAACAGTAACTATGAACAGAGAACGGGTGAATAGCAGCAACAGTAACTATGAACAGAGAACGGATGAATAGCAGCAACAGTAACTATGAACAGAGAACGGATGAATAGCAGCAACAGTAACTAAAAACAGAGAACGGATGAAAAGCAGCAACAGTAACTATGAACAGAGAACGGATGAATGGCAGCAACAGTAACTCTGAACAGAGAATGGATGAATAGCAGCAACAGTAAAAATGAACAGAGAATGGATGAATAGCAGTAACAGCAACTATAAACAGAGAATGGATGAATTACAGCAACAGTAACTATGAACAGGAGCGGGGAATAGAACGGAGGCGAATTTGTCTTGTGTTTACAACAAAGAATCGAACGAAATTTAGACGCATTGCGTGCCCAATGACCCCCTGCCCTGAAGATTATAGGGATTATAAAATTACTGCGTAACTGATAGAAAACGAAAGACGTAGTATAGGTCACCAATAAATGCTGTTTGTGTGTCGCACTAATATCGTTCAAAATTATTCACAGCAAAATAAATTATAACTCAAGTATCATTAATTTTTCATATTACTGCAATTTTTGCAGTGAATTGAATAATTACGCCTCAATTTTGTACAAAATAATAAAAAAACATTCTGCATTTGTTACTGACTATACATGAACTAAAAGGTTCAATGAGAGTCCTATCAAAATGTTAACAACTCGAGTGCAAAGATTCAAAATTTGTAGACCAAATCTGATTATTTTGCGATCTAAGTACTGGTATTTTTGTTCGAGAGCTGCAACATTATTCCAATACAATATTGCTTTCAGATGAATTGCACACAGCCGGATACATTTAAACATTATAAAAAAATTGTTATTCAATGAGGGATGTGAAATTGATGAGTATCGTGAACCCTAAACTCTTTCACACTACAATTCAATGCAAAATAAACGTATGTATATCAGCCTCATTCAAGTTTTTTTATTCAATGTAAGTACTGGTAATGGGCCTCACTAAGTTTTCAAATTACATGCGAAATGTATCCGAATTCCTTCGCACTCGGCCTTAAATACTCGCACCCTGGAATTCCAGCACGATCTTAGACATCCACTCGGATTCCAGCAAGAAGCCAATTATGACAACAGAAAACAAGGCACATGGTGCCGTCGGGCCAAAACAACAAACGCGCACGAGCACACTCAACACAACCTCACTCGATCGCAGCCATGCCAACACTGAGCGACCGCATGGCTTCCGGCGCAGGTCACAGCGGGGATGCTGCCGAATTGGCACCTCACCGCGGGCATTTCTCGCTCGCTTTAAACGCCCCACAGACTAACGCTTATTCTTCTGGAGTCAGAGCAGCAATTGACTTTTTACAAGACAGTGCGACATAAAAAATTAAACGTACATTTTATGCATAATAATTTTATACATAATACATGCAAAAAAACATCTACAATTGTATCATAAAAAAACACCCGCTTTTGGTTGCGGTGTGAATGGATTTTAATTCCGAAAAGGAACCAGTTTAAATACATAAATTTCAATACGCAAAGAGAATATGCGTATTCACTAAGTAATGGTCCAGATTGAGGCATTTTCGCTCAAATGAGATGCATCTTAGGACATTTTTCGAGAAGATAAAATTCAATTCAGGTTACCACGCTCATGTCCAATTCACCGAAGAAACTGTACCTTACGAAGATAAAATTTTGGCGTAAACGGATTACTTCTGTTCAACTGAGTTCTCAGAATTCAGTTAATTATTGAAACAAACTCGGAGTGAAGCTAGCCTAAGATGGATAACTAGCCAGCACGCGTTGAGGTCTCCGTAGTGGTGAGCTTTCCAAGCAAAAATACCACAACTTTACATTTATTTTACAGCCAAATCTGAGAGTCAAATACCGCATTGCATTTACTATGATTTAAATTAGCTTCAGAGGCATAAAGTACCCATTCCCACTCATAGGATCATGTTTACGAATGAGCTTTAATAGTAATGATACATAGGGTCTTCGCTTTCGGAAGTGCGAGTTGACGTTTCGAAGACGCATTTTCCCAAGCAATGATGAGAAATTATTTTAGGCAGAGCATAAAGACGAATCAAATCGATGCTATGTTAAACAGTGGGCGGAAGCAGCCTCTTAACTGCAGCACCACAGGTTAATTGCAACTCTGAACAAGCGGGCCCAAGCCACCACACCGGCGGTCGTTGAGCCACGGATGTGCGAGCGCTACCCAGACTGGCGGTTACCAGCCCAGGACTGCCACCAGCCCAACCCAGAACTGCCACCAGCCCAGCTCAAAGGTGCCACCAGCCCAACCCAGAACTGCCACCAGCCCAGCCCAGAACTGCCACCAGCCCAGCCCAGAACTGCCACCAGCCCAACCCAGAACTGTCACCAGCCCAGCCCAGAACTGCCACCAGCCCTGCCCAGAACTGCCACCAGCCCTGCCCAGAACTGCCACCAGCCCAACTAGCCTGTCCAAGAACAGCCACTAGCCTGTCCAAGAACAGCCGCTAGCCTGTCCAAGAACAGCCGCTAGCCTGTTCGAGAACAGCCACTAGCCTGTTCGAGAACTGCATGGCCAGTGTCACTATAGAATCAATACTCACGGTTGTCGGTGACCAAGGATACGCAAAATAAAATCGTGTGTCTGCACACTCCGTGTCTTACCTGCAAATAGAAAAAATCGATTGAATCGTGCACATGAAACATTTTCCAGCACATATATACATCAACATTGTAAAATTAATGTAAATGAAGAACAATTTTGCAGTTAAATAAAAAAACTAGTTTTACTTAAATGTGATGAAGAATCGTGTACCACGTGACGTTGTCTAAATAAACAGCGTGTTTCTTGCTCCTCGATTAACCTTTCCGTAATTTTTAATCTACATTTGCTACTTGTAATTTAACCTGAATATTTGTAGTGTATAATGTACAGTATGGGTGAAGCTTTCACTAGGTTACACTTGACTAAAAAAAGGTGTTCTTATAAGGAACTTTCATCGAATTTGGCTTCTCCATAGTACTAATTTTATCGTGGAGTTGGGCATTTCGCTCAACGTTAAGCGTCGTCAGGCTGTCAAAATTTAATGCCGGATTTCCATTTTTTTTTTCTAAGGCATTTTACAATCATCTAAATCCATTTTTAAGGGCTTTTTACAATAATATAACTCCATTTTTAAAGCCTTTTTACAATCATCTAAATCCATTTTTAAGGGCTTTTTACAATAATATAACTCCATTTTTAAAGCCTTTTTACAATCATCTAAATCCATTTTGAGGAAAATCAATGGACTATGTGAACCTTTGCGTGAACAAGTCCGAGACCTTTAATTAGGTCCCAGTGGACTGAGAGTGAGCGTAGAGAAAAATCAACTTTTGCCAGAAGGATCGCTAACCGTTAAGTTCTTGAACCTCCAGGCCACGACAGCTTATTATTATTTTTTGAGCGCAGAAAAACATACACAAAATATTTTTGGCTTTGTGGCATGTCTCATTAAAAGAGGGGTTGAAATTTTTGAACAAAAAACCAATTACCCTGAAGATTCAATTCGAAGACTGTTTAAGCTGTACTTAAAGATATATCAAAATAATGTTATGCAGATTTTCAAATTTATGCTTCACATAAATTCGTTTTTAGGGAACTTATTTAGCTTTTCAGGATCAGAACAACATAAGGAAACCGTGGTTGCGCTTCTTCTTACGAGTTGATCAAATGATTATAAAATTCACTTTATGGTGATTTGCATCAAACTTAGTATTGATACTACTGATTAAGACAGGACAATACTTCTCAGATCAATGAATTATTAATAATATAATAAAAGCTGCCTGTCCTCGAATAAGATAATTTCCTATAGTTTGTCAATAGAAAGAATACATTTACGTTTTCTGTATTCCTCTCAAAGAAGATACTCTTTTTGTGAGTAACTATCCTATTAATTGACTGACGCAGTGATGACCAAAAAATCCTATTGTAGGGTAAGTCGTTTCGTCCAACATCAACATGATATTTTGCTATGCCCCAAATATAATGAATAAAAAATCACGTTGATGATATGAATAAGAGCAATACTTTTCAAATTTTAGTCGCATGATTTTTCGATTGTTCGGGTCGTTGGTAAGCTGCACTGTACACGAGAGAGAGAATATCATTAAAAAGTTGCTCAGTTGTGTAATATTGGCAAGCGTAGAAAAATAGAAAAAAACTGGCTTTTAATCGTACAAATGACGTGTCTTCACTAAACAATTCATTATCACGAGTGATGAATTTTACCTGCAATTAGCTCTCAACACCAAATGAAAAAAATTTTAATTTCGATAAGTCCAGTAACAAAATTGGAGCACTAGAGATATAATAAACCATACTGGAGACTAATATATAATAAACTAGAGATATGATATACTAGTATATACTAGATATACTATACTAGCCAATATTATGTTATAGAGCCAATATAATGATATAAAGCCAATATTATGATATAGAGCCAATATAATGATATAAAGCCAATATAATGATATAGAGCCAATATAATGATATAGAGCCAATATAATGATATAGAGCCAATATAATGATATAAAGCCAATATAATGATATAGAGCCAATATAATGATATAGAGCCAATATAATGATATATGGTCAATATAATAATATGCAGCCAATATTATGATATAGAGCCAATATAATAATATGGAGTCAATATAATGATATAGAGCCTATATAACTAAATATTGCTATTACTACTGTGTAACACATGAGCTGTAGCGGGACGTCTGCTGGCTGCTGTTTGTTGACGTCTGCGCATGCAAGACTCGTAATTGTTCTCTTGGTTCGCAACAAAAGCGAACACGAAGATCATGGTTCAGATGCGGATATTAGAGACCAGGAAGTGTTTGTGTGAACGTCTCATTGGAAGTGAAAGTTCCTCAATAAATCACAATACAAATGAAGAAGAACATAATGATCAGCTTCATTATCAGATAAATTCGACACCTTAAATAGGAAGCAATCAGTGGGTCCTCTTATGATTCAATGAGCGATAAAAATTACTCTTAAGTTTCCGAGAACATTATTGCATAAGCTTATTTATTACCAACAGATCGAAATTCTCGCTGACTCTACTAGCGACACAATTACGTAACGCAATATTTTCGATCATGGTTCTTGTTACTTTAATTCTAATTTCTCGGATGCCCGCAAGCAATTAATCAGCGATTAGAACTCGTTTTCTTGATATTTCCCAAGAGTGTGTTATAAGTGACCTAAATAATCTATGCTCATCAATTACAAATTAACAGTAAATTATTTTGAAACTTCCTTTACCTAATGTGGGCGTCCAAGATGGGCGTTTGGCTTTAGATTTTCTATAGACGTATTTTGCAGCTGTCTATATATATATAGTCAGGTATCATGGCCCGAGCCTCCTCATTAAATCCTATATTTTCTGTTATCACTAAACAGGAGGTTCCCAGCAGTAGCTTCGCTGCCTTTTTTAATATTAAAGCCTAATTTAGCACGCGAACCACACCGGGTGCGAATAATTTCTGCACATTTTCAATTACCGAACCGAACTCTGAACCATTGACAAATAATCGTTACTTACCACAGTAAACTAAACACCGCAAAAATAACACCAAAACAGTATTTCCGACAAACGTCAACGTGTTATTCAAGGCAGTTGTGACGGATATTTTAAGCGCATTAAACAGAAGAATAATAAATGTTTATTTTATTTCAAGGCGTCGTTTTTTACAACGGCACGGACCGCTTCGCCCGCGGATTGTGAAGCTCGTTATGCAGGCGAAGAATAAACGTTGATTTTAATTCGAGGCGTTGTTTTTACAACGGCACGGACTGCTTCGCCTGCGGATTGTCAAGCACATTACGCAGGCGAAGAATAAACATTTATTTTAATTCAAGGTGTCGCTTTTTACAACGGCACGGACCGCTTCGCCTGCGGATTGTCAAGTACATTACGCAGGCAAATAATAAACGTTGATTTTAATTCGAGGCGTTGTTTTTACAACAGCACAGATTGCTTCGCCTGCGGATTGTTAAGCACATTACGCAGGCGAATAATAAACGTTGATTTTAATTCAAGGCGTCGTTTTTACGACTGCACGGAGAGGCTACCGAGGAAGAGGGGCGCGTAGGTCACGAGGAGCAAGGCCGGCGCGAGTGTCTCAGAAGAAGCGTCAGCGTCAGGCTTTGTTCCACGACAATCGACGGCAGCGTCGAACGAAGACGAGACCTCGAAATTCATGAAAGTGAAAGACGGCTTTGCGCGCATCGCCAAGCTCGCGGTTAAGTGAGGTACGTCTTTTTAATTATGGCATACAATACTGTGAGACTTGACACAGGTGGAAATGTTGTGTTGAAATTTTGTTTAAGCTGATGAAATGCTCGTATGGAAAATATGCTATCATGTTCATGAGGCGTACACGATGGAATTTTGTTGGTCTCGACAAATTATTGGGTAATACAACTCTATACTGATATTCACAGTACAGGTGATTTAAGCGATATTACAATAAGCTATTGGTATATTATTAAATCTTGTAATTCATTATGAAATCTTGTACAATGTTCATTTATTGACATGTCCAAGCCCATGCCACGTCATTCACTCGCATGAATGAAGCAGAATATTCATTGTACAAGCGCCGAGTTTGCTTTTTGCAGACGAACTAACTTTGCTAAATATTTTTACATGAGGTCAGAACATCTTCCGTTTCGTTACTGCCTCAACGGATAATAAAAGCAAAGTCAACATTTCTATATTTACAGTATTTCTAGAACACGTTAGATTTCCGCCTACTCAAACATAAACTATATATAATAGGGCGAAATGAAACAAACGCGAACGATACTAGATTGCGGCTTCAGTCCACACAGGACATGGTTTCAGTTCACGCAACACTTGGTTTCGGTTCACGCAGGCCTTTGTTTCAGTTCACGCAGGACTTGGCTATGGTCAATGAAGGATTAGTTTCGGTTCACGAAGGATGTGATTTCGGATCACGCAGGATTCGTTTTCGGTTCACACAGGATTTGGTTTCGGTTCATGCAGGATTTGGTTTCGGTACAAGCAGGATTTGGTTTCGGTACAAGCAGGACTTGGTCCCGGTTCACGCAGGACTTGGTTATGGCCCACACATGATCTGGTTTTAGATCACGCAGAACTTGGTTTCGGTTCACGCATGATTTGGTTTCGGTTCACTCAGGATTTGGTTTCGGTTCATGCAGGATTTGGTTTCGGTACAAGCAGGACTTGGTCCCGGTTCACGCAGGGCCTACATGGTTATGGTCCACACATGATCTGGTTTTAGATCACACAGAACTTGGTTTCGGTTCACGCATGACTTGGTTTCGGTTCATTCAGGATTTGATTTCGGTTCAGGCAGGATTTGGTTTCGGTTCACGCAGGACTTAATTTTGGTTCACGCATGGCTCAGTTTAGGTCCCTACAGTACTGGTTCAAAAGTCAGAGCACTGCGCGGAGAAACCAACGCGTGAGCGATCGTACAGCCCTTGATGGAATGCTGGCATTGACACGCAAGACAGCAAAACATGCCAGAAGAGAAATTCATGCAAAACATCGTTCATCGCAAATTCAGAGAAGAGAAAAAAAATAGAGAAGAAGAGAGTAATACCATAAGTATTTGAAATTAAATCTTGATGAGTAAAGAGACGAGGTGCACATGAGTGAGGTTGATGAAAATCATTCGATGTTGAGAATCGAAGCCTTAAAGATAAAATAACTTGTACATCAATTTGTCGAGCAATAAGTAGATGACTGCTGAGTAAACGAACCTGTAAATAGCTGTACGATAGCCATTTTTGCCCACAATAAGCGCGGTAAACTAAGAATAAAAACCGAAAGCCTTATAGATGACATTTTAGATGATTGCTGATGAGTTTATGCTCAGCTCTATCATTAAAAGCCGCCCATTCTAGAAACAGATCCAGAGCTCGGATGAAGAGCGCAATTTGTAGGCCAAGGATTTCATCTTCGAATGCCGTGCGTGATGCTTGCCAAGTTTAAATCCTTCCTGTTTATAACTACTAAATGGAGGGGAAAGGCTAGAAAGTTTTCAGAAGTCTGTCACGGAAAGCTGTAGAATTTCCTCCCTCATATCCCGCTCAGCCTCCGGACGTGCAAATGCGGATGAGTGCTAATGGCCCCCATCCTTGCGATCCGCACGAGGATCAACTCAGTCGCAGGCTTTCCATCTCGAGCTCACAACGAGTTAATACAGACATAAATACACGACCAGAATAGTCATGGATTGCGCTTTACCTTTTAAACGAATAGGCAAAATTCAGCTAATGCAGTACTTCCTAAAATAAGCACATCATCAGCGAAAGGAAATTATATCTACAAATATAAATTTAGGAGAGTTCCTCTCTAGTGGGATATTATCTACCAAATCAACAGGAAAGAATATAGTAATGGATCCGTACCCAACAAAATCTCAGATCGAATTATTCTTAATTGTCATTCCCCATAAAGAATTGAAGAACAGCACCAGCTAAAAATTCATGTAAGCTCTCGAAAACTATTATCGAATTATTAGTTTTTATTACCTTCCGCGCAAAGAACACATCAACGAGAAAGAAATTGCAATTTTATTTCCTGACGTCGCCAGCAAATTACTAAGAATGTTAAGGAAAATCCCCAATCGATCAAAATAATAGCTTCATCTTAAACGAATCAATCACGGGCATGTGTGGACCTAAAATCTGTTAAGCATGTGTGGAGCATAAACCTAAATCCTCATGAGTATCATGGGCAACATTCAAATCTACATCACCGTCGATGCTTAAAATTAGAAATAAACTTTCATGGTTAAAATAGAGAAGGCAATCAGACAATATCGATCAATAAGTATTTGCAGCAAGCATATTTTCGGTCACAAATTTACGATCTTAATGAAATCTTGAAATTTATGATCTTAATGAAATCGAAGAGACTCAAATCTTCAAGAGTAGCATTCGATTATGTATCAAATATAACAAATTACTAAAGCTTCCCTCGAAGAGACTCAGTAACATCAAAGCCCAAATAGATGAAGAATTGCAGCACAGCTACAAATGTGAACGCTCAAGTGGCAGAAGGTGAGAAATAAGTTACATTTTTACGACCTCCGTTAGGAATTTTCCAGCTCTTTAAATGAAATACCTTAAATGCGAGGCAAATTATCGTGAGAACGCGACTTTGCCTTCAATGCCACCACACACCTGGTTGTAGAAATTGACTTGCTTCCTATAAAACTAAAGGACTTAAGTTTGAGCTAAACCGCAGTACGGTAAACTAATCCTGACTCAATAGACAGTATATAACTGAACTTCATCACGACTACAAACAGGGATGCTTCGACGTAAAGACAAAAATATTTCGATATTCTCGGCGGTAATCTCGGTATTGATGACTTGATGATTTATAATATAATTCAAGGCTGAATGAATAAATAGTGGACCAGGAAACTAATCCATATAAATCGACTAAATTCAGAATTAGGCGTTTAATTTCGCAGATCTTGTGCTCATCCAACGTCTTGGCGTCACTGAGTCACCGTGGCCTTACTGAAACACCGTGGCCTTACTGAAACACCGTGCCTCACTGAAACACCGTAGCCTTACTGAAACATCTTGGCTTTACTGAGACACCGTGGCCTTACTGAAACATCTTGGCCTTACTGAGACACCGTGGCCTTACTGAGACACCGTGTCCTCACTGAAACACCGTGGCCTCACTGAAGCACCGTGGCCTCACTGAAACACCGTGGCCTCACTGAAACACCGTGGCCTCACTGAAAGAAGAGCGGGAGGCACCGCGTGGCTTTACTGAAACACAGTGGCCTTACTGAAACACCGTGGCCTTACTGAAACACCGTGGCCTTACTGAAACACCGTGGCCTTACTGAAACACCGTGGCCTTGCTGAAACACCGTGGCCTTACTGAAACACCGCGGCCTTACTGAAACACCGTGGCCTTACTGAAACACAGTGGCCTTACTGAAACACGGTGGCCTTACTGAAACACAGTGGCCTTACTGAAACACAGTGGCCTTACTGAAACACAGTGGCCTTACTGAAACACAGTGGCCTTACTGAAACACAGTGACCTTACTGAAACACAGTGGCCTTACTGAAACACAGTGGTCTTACTGAAACACCGTGCCTCACTGCGCCGCGTGGCAACACTGGACCCTCCGTGGTATCACTTAAAGGCCCGTTTCCACTATGAGACTGCGAGACTGACGCCTGAAAAACTGGCTTTTTCAGTCCGGACTGAGGCAGTCCCAACCAAAGGCTTATCGATTTATATATGAAAGGCTTATCGATTTATATATAGAGGCACCTTGCCTCTGGCAAGTAAAAAACTCTTTTTACAGAGACAGAATTAGGAAAAATAAGTAAAGAAATGGAGCAATTATATCCATCCACGAACATCGCAAAATGGAAATAATACTTTCTAACTTCTTATTAACCGATTTTAGCTGTTTATTGACATGGATTCACTCGTCCGTCGATTAAAAAATCTTAATTAATCTTATTGTACTTACAGTGTATGTATACTCAGTAAATAGTAAATAAACACAATAACCAATAATAGTAGTAACATTTGTGCAGCACGCTATGATATCTATCTAAATCTATAGACCAAAAACCAGACATGGTTAAACATTGTGACGTATTTATTACATTCAATTTTCTCGACACATTAGAGGTATAATAAGATAATGCTGTTTCTTAATCCCGTGGTGAATGCATGTTATTACACAGATAAACTATGTTAATGAGAAGTTTGAAGCCATTCTTGCGTTTCATAACTGCTATTAGGTGAATAGATCTTTGTTTGCTCCTGCGCATAGTGACAACAGCTAGTAAAGCAAGAGCGGCAGCATAATCTATCCTCAAAGGCCAGCGAGTGCGGTAGCCTAGGCCCTAGAGCCTTGACGGTCAGTCTCAATCCCAGCACACGCGTGTAGTGGAAACGCGCACGCCAGTATTCAGGCCCAGCCATGTGGCTTATTGGTTTCAGGCCAATCTCAATCCTTCAGAATCAATCCCGTAGTGGAAACGGGCCTTTATCCCCGCGGCATCACGGGTCGCAGTGTTCCTTAGAACTGAACCATGACCACCGCTAAAATGCCAGAATAATAACCGAATGATGCCCACCGCTTAGCATGCCCCATTGATGGCATCCTCTCATTATAATCGAACCATGCCCATCGCTAAGCATGCTCCTTGCACCAATGATGGCATTATCTCCTTATAACCGAATGATGCCAATCGCTTAGCAGGCCCTATAATGTTGGCCTTCTCTCCTTATAACCGAATGATTCCCACCGCTAAGCATGCCCCATTGATGGCCTTCGCTCATATAACCGAGCTATGCCCACTGCTAAGCATACTCCTTGCACCAATGATGCCTTCTCTCCTTATAACCGAATGATTCCCACCGCTAAGCATGCCCCAATGATGGCCTTCTCTCCTAATAACCGAATGATTCCCACCGCTAAACATGCCCCAATGATGGCCTTCTCTTATTATAACCGAATGATTGCCACCGCTAAGCATGCCCCAACAATGGCCTTCTCTTATTATAACCGAATGATTCCCACCGCTAAGCATGCCCCAACAATGGCCTTCTCTTATTATAACCGAATGATGCTCACCGCTAAGCATACCCCAATGATGGCCTTCTCTTATTATAACCGAATGATTCCCACCGCTAAGCATGCCCAAATGATGGCCTTCTCTTATTATAACCGAACGCTGCCCTGCCCGCAAGAGGCACCCAAGAAGGTCAACTCTCTCTCCCGTTTCGGCTGAAGCTCTTCCGTCTAAAGCTGTCGCCAAAAGATCCACTTATTCCCTCAGTCACGATCTTCCAGTAAAAATCAAATCCCGAAGCTATGAATGCTAAGAGACCTCAACATGTATGGCGACAAGACACAGGGTGAAAATTGTAAACCTGCTTCATGGTAACGTTACCTTCAGCGTAATTAGAGGCTATATAATAGTAAAATACCCAGTATTGTAGGTGCATGATTTCATTTTATTTTATACGTTTTCTCAAGGAAATGATGAACGTAGGAAGGAGATAAGCCCCAGAAGATAAAGAATTATATAGGACTAACTGCACCTCACATATGTATATCGACCGTATTCTTATTAATATCGTTACCTTGAGACAATTGCGAAAAACTATCTAATATCCATAAGTGTAATCGATTCATCTCAAAAAATCATGAAATTCATACCGAAGCAACACAAAGATCAGAAATATGAAATTCTGTCCCGGAGCAGCTGAGGCTGTTCATCATTCATTTCGTATTCATTTCTGCATTTTTAAATGAAAAAGGCGGCAATGAGCGACTGCCATAACGCTAGTTCAGCGTGTGTATCTGCCTAGTAGTTTTTTTTATTTTGATCCTTTGCTTAATCACAAATAATATCTTCCTTAATACATATATTTCACCTGCACTGAAGTTTTATGGTACGTATATAGCATACCATTGCTCCAGATCAATCACCGAATTTTATCTTTTTGCACTACAGGTAGATATGAAGTCATATAAGAAGAACAAATATATTAATCTAAGAACATTTTTATAACAGCATTGCAGGTAACGGGGTTAAAGGCAATTAGAGATCGAGGCCGCTACGTCTCACCAATTGGATGATAACGCGGCTGCCAGCAATTTGCGGATGCTTGCTGCAAGCATCCGAGTTTCCCTTTCTGGCCACGATTTGACTTCTGATGAAGAACGCGGCGGAAGCAAAACCAAGCTCAATCTCAAACGTAACCTATTTCCTGAACCAGGAATATTTTATAAAATTCTGAGGGGATACGAGCTTTCAAATTAGCTCCCTCGAGCATAGCGATCAAAGTTAGTGGTGTCAATGTTGAAGAATGTATACGCAGCAGGGTCTCATTGTGAGCGAACGAACAAAATGCACGAAAAAAACGTAAATAACCGCAGCTTATGACGCTAATCTTGCTCTACGACAACGCGCCGTCCGTACTTTTCCAAATCGCCGCCAGAAAATTAATGAATTGAACGCCAGAGCTCCGCCTCGCTCACCTTAACCCTCTGCACTCCTCGCCAACCGACTGTCACCTATGCAAGCACTTCGATGACTTCCTCTCCAATAAAACCTTCCACAGTCAAAGCCTTACAGGAAATCTGAACCAAAACAAGGGCGATCGGACTGATAAAAGCACTGCATGGATCAGCTGATATTTAAAAAACTTATGAATTCCGCGCCAATATTTTCGGCGTTTATTTTGCCAGTCATAAGAAGCTGGCAGAATTTGATTAATTATAAGTATTAGTATACCTATAATTATTGATCAGTTTAAAGTTTTGAAAGACGATGGACGCAGTAAATAAATAGTCCAGTTAGCAAAAAATTCCTTAGAGGCTGAGTTCCCCACATGCAGAATTGCCGATACTTTAAAGGATCAGAAATGAGGTTCACTACTTGAAAGGATAATACTATCTACGAAATTAGCCTCAGAAAAATATGAATCAAACGAACACAATATTGCACTAACAAACCCAAGATTCGGATGCGTCTCATTGATAATGCTAATCGTTAGGTGACAAATTTGAAATGCCGGTGGGAACAGTAAAAGGAAGATACTCTAGACGGACAACAAAAAAGGGAATTACAATAAGGATTTACAGAGCGCCAATAAATTAGGGAATAAGTATCATTATTCCCACAAATAAAAAGAAAGAGAAACAGCGAACAAGAAGAAGTAGGTATTTTAACTTGGGGAACTCCTGCTGCTGTGTTGATTGAAATTGAAAAATGACTTGTCTTGAAGCTCGAAAGAATAAATAAGATTGATAAATAGATAAATAATAAGGCTTGATAATGACTGAATGATATTCAACAGACAAGATTGGTCGTGAAATTGGATGAATGCTCGTTGAATAATGAATGAACCTTGGTTTAATCGATTTTTTTTACTGCAAGTACGGAACTGAATTCAACTCCCTGAATAAACATTGACTTGAAGACGAGAATAAACCAATAAAAATTTACATGGAACAAAAAAATACTAGTAATGGTGATAAAAATTTCCTACACTATATGGCGCTCATATCGCTGATTAACATGTATTCAATGATAAATTACAATATAAATAAACTCGTCAACACACACACGTCTAACTCTTGTCAGATAGCATAACTCTACGACGTCATATGCAATCCGACAAAAATTCAACGGCCAAAACTAACAACGCATTATGAATTAAAAATACGTGACTTACTATTTTTCTTCATTTCATTTTCCTTATTCATCCACTGACTCCGTAATGACATTCATCATTAGTGCAGGATTTAGGATTTACTCATATGAGAACAAAATTGCAATTCGCATGTCATACGATGGCGCGTGTCGTAAATTAAATTAGATCTCAAAATATCAGCAGCAAAATGTCGACAGTTTCAGTGCGAGGAAATTATTGATGAGGTAGAAATAGTGAACAGACTTACAATTAAGTGAGCGACAAAAAATCTTCCAGTGGCCAGCTGTTGAATGCACGAGCGTGCTGGTGGCGGGACAGATGTTCAGCAGCAGCTGTTAAGACCTCCGGTGTCTGCAGTACTGGTCTGTTAGCTACCTTCAGTACTGCAGCTGGCTAGACCCTAGAGGCCTAGATGTCTGCAGTACTGGTCTGTTTACTACCGTCCGTACTGCAGCTGGCTAGGCCCCAGATGTCTGCAGGGCGGGTCTGCTTACTACCGTGAGTACCGTCCGTCCTGCAGGTGTCTGCGAGTCTGCAGTGCGATTCTCTTCAATTTATTACCGTCCTTAATGTAAATAAACTATAGATGAAACTTTTGAAAGTGAAATTTTTTAAAGCAACTATTTAAACTGCAAAGAATGAGGTGGATTTATCAATACTTTCAAGAAAAAAAATTTAAATGGAAATGTAATGGAATATAAAAAGAGGGAAAGCATTAAAAAATTCAGAAAGTAATTAAGTAGATCATATGAAGAAATCAGTGCCAACCCTAATAAACTATAACCAAAACGAAAGTAATTCATTGCATAAATAAATAATGAAACAAAGCATACTCATCTAAATTGCCATGTTAACATTTACTGGCAATAAAATACGATCAATGAAAAATTCTTGATCGAAATTTCATGACTATAGTACACAGTGTTCTTGAAACGCGTTACACGTTTCAAGAAGTTATACCATACCTGAAATTAGACTACTTCGATGAACCGAAAAAAAAAATTGAGCACTCTCAATTTAGTTTTATATTGCCAGAAAGGAATAATGCTGCTTTCTCCCCCGAAGGGCCCACATGTTTTAGAGAAAATGTCGTAATATTTCTATAAATTTCGAAGTGCCCCAAAAACTGGTCCGGAACGAAAGCCTGCCTTGAATACGACTTTGCTTTTCCATTAAAAGTATGTCTTACAATTCTTATTCTAGCTTCTTTAATACTCTGATAGACTTTAAAAGTAATGTCAAGCGTGTTAAACAAGCTAGTAATGCACATAGATGACATTGGCAGCATTGTCAGGCTTGTTATAAACACACTAGTAACACGTTTTCAATCGTCAAGAGCATTGTATGGCATGTTGAACACGCTAGTTACACATTTTAGATGTCGTCAGTGGCATCGTTAGGCGTGTTGAACACGCTAATAACGCGTTTATTGCCAATAGAGAAAAATTTTATGAAATAATAAATCGTCGTTGATAATTTTAGCCGTTGTTGAATTAGGAGATTCGGAGCCAACAATGTTTAATGATACATTTTTCATCGTTTCATGTCGAGATGTGAGTTCACAAGAGCACGCAGCTCAATTTATATTATTATTTGTTGACTAATTTTAATTAACATCTCATCTTTCACAAATAAGCCCACATGCAAGTCGGATTGCATGCAAGTTTATATTTATTTTATTAAGTTAATATTCTATAAATATTGATTATTTTACAAGTTTATATTCCGATTATTTAGTTACGAATAAATGCCTGGTATTATGGAAGAAACTGATGATTTCTCATCAAAATTCACGTCAGTTCAAAGTTCAAAAGAAAGAACCATTGTAAGTCCCTTCAACGTCGTTGAAACACTTCTGTACTTTATTTGTCGGGAAATCATTTTATAGCGCTTGCAAAAATAGCGTTATTCAGAAACGGCACATGTCTGACAACCATTTTTTTTATATTTCACATCAAATTAGTTTTTTAAACTTATCGATGTGTCTTCAAAATATAGTGAAGAAATCTATAGGTGACAAAGTCAACAAATTATTATCATTGAATTCTTCGGCATCGTTCCAATAATTACTTAACGGACTTGAGAGGTTTTCGACGATATGGGATATGCGGCTGATGATAACCTGTGTAACGTTTGACATGTGTAACGTTTGACATGTGGAACGATTGGCATGTGTAACGTTTGACATGTGTAACGTTTGACATGTGTAACGTTTAACTGTTTGACATGTGTAACGTTTGACATGTGTAACGATTGACATGTGTAACGATTGGCATGTGTAACGTTTGACATGTGTAACGTTTGACATGTGTAATGTTTGACATGTGTTCGTTAGGAAAACTGGTGCTAGAATATATTTTAACGATGCCTAAAACCCGCATGAATGACAAAAAAAAAAAACAATTACACGCAGATATGAAATTATGCTTACTAGTCCAGTACTTGTAGGAATCGAGTAACGAATGTAACCCCGGCCATCAGTTACATCTTTGTCAAGACTAATATGATTGGAAGAGTATTCAACATAATAATGTTTGCTGTCACCATTATGATGTTTGCTGTAACCATAATGATTTTTGCCGTCACCACAATGATGTTTGCTGTCTGCTCGCCGTCAAATCTTTGTTTGTTCGCACACAGTTTGATTATCAGAGCACGACGATCAGACTCCGCAAGCAAACTTACCACGGACCACAATGCTGATCAATTTTCAGAAAATCGTGATTTAAAAACGAAAATTTGGACCCGGTTAGAAAGATTAATATTTATTCGGACGTTTCGAAACTCATTCTCACATTTGCACATTGCTTTTAATGAAATATTCAAAGAATCTTATAATAGAACGTACGTAGCCCAATAATAACGATAAAAAATTGTTAAAATTTACGTCTACATTTGAATAACTGGAGAATAATAAGTTGAATTAGACTAATTTGATATAAATTAGTAATAAATAAGCATTGAAACCGAAGGAAAAATTAATATTGTACCGAGCAAAATTAGTCAATTTTTAAATAACTCGAGCATCTCAGATAAATTTTAATCTGTTAAGATTAATTTAGAATATTTTCAGCTATGAAATAGTAAATAAGTGCTGCGTATGCAATGTGAATTCATTCAATTTCAAATAACTTGTAAAGTGAAATTTCAGGCACTCAGGCTAGTGTCGTTGCGTGTCTGCCTGCACTCGGCGTTTTATTTTTGCAAGGAATTCACGCTGAGGAATTCAGAAGGTTGTTTTTATGTCACTTAATTCGGTGATCTACCATATCAAATAGTCAATTATTAATAATATTATTATTAATAGTCAAACAATTAATTTAAATAACAATTCACCTTGTTCGTTTACACGCTTCATATGTTGATGTGTCCATGTCGACGATTATCTTCAGTCTTTTATAGAAAAAGATTAAAAGGGTTCAATTTGTACGAGATTTTCAGCCAGAGAAATTCTTTCCATGAGGTGTTCATTAATATTTGTGTTTAATGAGCTGTTTTATGAAGAATTTATTTGTTAGGATTTTCACGCTTTCTTACAAAATAATATACGCAGTTAGAAGTTTATGACAACCTGCCTGCCACAGAACGAAGAAAGGCCCAGCCACAAAAACAGCAACCGAGATCTACGGATAAGAGCCCTGCGCTCTGCTGCACATCAGGGCCGGCTTGCAGGATACATGCACGTGCATTTTACTTCACACTAGCGCTGGCTTTCGAAAATTTTAATGTCCCTGCCTTTCAGGAGGCGCTTCATAAGCCACAACGTTTCTCTGAACCTCGCGCATATTTCAGTCAGCGCTGCACACTTGACAGCTGGCCCATCGAGTGCCAGCGGCTCGGCTAAATATTTTCAACATGCTATTTCAAGTATGGGAAAAGCCATATCTTCGCCTGTTGAATATACGGTCATAAAAAAATTATTTCCCTCTACGCACTTCATGAAGGCCGAAAGGTTTGCTGTCGTATGCCGACGCTCTGTGCCGCCGATTGCGCGCGCTAGCGGCATGATAAACGAAGTAAAAATATTTTACATGTTAGGTTGAGCCTAATTTCCATGATCACGGAGGATGTTAAAAAAATTGCCGAGATATAAAAAAAATATGAACACATCTCATTTTTTGGATGAGCAAAACTTAATTTTTTACAAGTTAGTCTAATTTACGATCATCTTAACAATTACGACCACCTAAGTATTTTTTCAGATTGTACTATGACGTCATTTACTGCCAATGCTTAACCAATTAAGCTAAATTTTTCAGATCATCAGAAGACTGTTTGCTTCGAGGAGCAGTTATTATTCTCGGCCCTACCAGAGGCGGTTTATGCTAGGTTTCAGTGGTTTTACTAAAGCTAATAACTTTTTCTTGGTAGGTTCAGATGCGAGAAAATTAATCGCCATTCGTAATGTTGCCCATTGGAAAAAAATGTCATTAATTTATTAGAGAATCGCTGATGCATTGGGATAAGGTGATGGGGACATGCATGACATTTTGAATAAATTACGTTCATTGCTCAATTACTATGTTCAACCTCTTGCTTGTGACTAATACTTTTAGAAAGCTCATTAGACCATAGATTTTTCTCCGTGAAAATTTGTTTACAATTTAAAACATCATAAACAACAGAGAATTTAATGTTTCATCTGTTGCTCCTCGGGAACGGCGATGCCCAGGACAGGGCCGGGGGGTGTTAGCCCGTGACCCGGTAACCCGAATTTCGGGACCGCAGCCCGCGCGCTGAGATGCCTAATGACGTCTTCCTGTTGGGGGGGGGGAGGGGCCCCAGCCTCACGACTTTCTCCCCACGCCCCATGCGTAGCTAGGAGACGCCGCGCTGCAGTGTCCCCGGCCATAGGTTGGGATGGCCGTATTACCGCCGGCCATAGGTTGGGCGGCCGTATTACCGGCGGCCATATGTTAGGAACTGCGGCCGTATTACCGGCGGCCATAGGTTGGGAACTGCGGACGTATTACCGGCGTCCATAGGTTGGGAACTGCGGCCGTATTACCGGCGTCCATAGGTTGGGAACTGCGGCCGTATTACCGGCGTCCATAGGTTGGGAACTGCGGCCGTATTACCGGCTGCCAAAGGTTGGGAACTGCGGCCGTATTACCGGCGGCCATAGGTTGGGAACTGCGGCCGTATTACCGGCGGCCAAAGGTTGGGAACTGCGGTCGTATTACCGGCGGCCATAGGTTGGGCACTGCGGCCGTATTACCGGCGGCCATAGATTGGGCACTGCGGCCGTATTACCGGCGGCCAAAGGTTGGGAACTGCGGTCGTATTACCGGCAGCCATAGGTTGGGAACTGCGGTCGTATTATCGGCGGCCATCAAGCGACCACAACTGAGATGCTTTGCGGAATTAAAAACAAATATGGAGTCATGAAGGATTTTAATCCAAATATTGGCTCCAGTTTTTAACAACAATGCACGGTGGTACCCATTGATTCATAGAATTAATATACAATTTGAATTACGTCGCCCTGCATTGCAGTCTCGAGGCATGATAATTAAGACAAAATCAGATATATTTTTATAAATATTTATTCATATGCAATTTTCAAATAAAATCGATATCAAACCACATCTGTTAATGGCACCGCATATGAATTGATCATAATTCAAAGAAATTGAGAACAACTCAAAATCCAGTTGATCAGGTTTATAGTACGGCTTTCCAAATTCAAATAAACTTATAACTAATTTTATATTTAGTTATTATTATTAATATTAATAATAAACTTAAATAAATTTTATTCAAATAAACTTATAAAAGCACATGATTTTAAATAATAATAATTTTGAAGTGGTGACCGCATGGCTTCCATTTCTACAAAAATGCCGTCGGCACGAAACTTTGTTATTAAGAAAACGAGGTTAAAAATCACAGTTCACCGAACATTTCGAACAATTTTCCGTGTCCAGTCACGGAAGATTGTTAGTGATGAACGATCAATGATTGAAAAATGAATAAGAATCAAGAGTGTGCGACAACACCATGGAAAGTCGACGTTGTGATCATGATTCTGCATTGGAGTATCTGCTTTCTCATCAGCACTTCGCTATCATCGTAAGTTTCGGCGCGGAAAGATCGTGGCTTCGGATTTGTCGCCATGTTTGAGCAAACATTTATCTCGCCACACGAAGCGCGAACAAATTTCGATACAAAATCAATTATTATAAGGTCTCCAGCACAGTGAGGTGTCTATTGAATTTCATGCTATAGTATACTGAGTAACCTAGCATTAATATGTCTCATCAATAGGTAATCACGCTGAATAGAGACGAGCGCAATAAAATTCAGTTTGAAACATCACATTAAAACATACACATCTAAACGGGAATGATTTACAGAACAAAATATGAATACAAACATACGTTAAATGCATAATTGGTAACAATCGTAATAAACGTAATTTTGTGAAATAATTGTTGTGTGAATAAATGTGAGATGGGATTCTCGATATTTCTCGCTCTGCTTGGCACTGTACGTATAACGTACTGGTAGTCAGTCTAGTTGCTAGGTGCAGAATGCTCATATAATACAATAACGAAATCCATTATTTTCATAGGGAAATCAACCTCATTTATTGCAATGTATGGCAAGAAAAACGTAGTTCATCAAGACTGGCATCTCCAAAAATGTCAGTCTTATGAGAGAAAATTATGAGCGTTTAGCTGGGAGCGGAAATGCAATCAGCTGCAGCCCGCAAAACTTCTCACTTCAGAGTTCCGTACGAAGGATAAATGTGGTTCATTTTCTTCTCACCGACACACATAGATAAGCGAATCCTTTAGCTGGAATCAGGCAAAAAATAATGTAAAAAGTGACCTATATCCGTCGTATTATGCAAGAACGCATCCTCCAATTGTGATGAATCATACATTAGTTCCAAATTAAATAAAATTCGTGAGATTGACGGAGTTGAATAGTTTCAACATGTTAATCGTACGTAAATAAGACAAAATGATCGTTCTGATTCCAAGCAATGAAACTTATATTTTCTGTAACGAAATTTTTTCGAAAAAATGGGCTATCTGTGGAGCTCCGAAGTCATACAACAATTGAAGCTCAATTTACTTATAAGCTGTCATTACTAAAGATATTGTTTTGCTTTTGACAGATGCGGCAGAACTTAAAAACCAATTATTCAATGCACATAACAAAAGAAAAATGAAATCAACACTTTTCCGATGACATTTTTAGTCTCCGTGTCAAATAAATCTAAAAAATTGCTTGTGCTGAACAAATGAATAGTGCAGGGAGTCATAAATTATTTTCATTCTGATGAGCAACTAACAAAAAGGAATTATTTGAAGCGGGTTTCTTCTGTCTATTTGTTCCAGTGCAACGTATTTAAATATTTCAGCTGCAAACAAACAACACACGCAGCCAAATTTGCCCAATCGTTTTTACCTCTCTCAATTATGTTGATTTTAATCTCAATATTTTACCTGTTGGGCTTTCATATAGTATTCACTTTAAGACTTCATCGCCGTTTTAATTGTATTATATCGATCATGCACAAAATAAATTATGAAAGCAACTCATACAGACGCTTCAATGTTTTCAAAAAAGCTACGAAATGTCTTCTTAACATAACATAGTGATCTCGGCGCTGCAGTGTAGGCCTGATGTGGCCTGTCGCCGATTCTTTTCCTTTTCGTGCCTTGTTCACAGAAGATCTAAAATCGTGTCATTTGACCGGATCTTTTAACGACTGACGAAAGATTGAAATAGCTACTCGACTTCCACCGGGTTGCTTTCAAAGACATTATCTTCAAAGACATTATCGTATCCAGAGAGTACTAACTATCAGTTTGTAACGTTACATTCCAAGAAGTCATACTGACGTAGAACTTTACAGATGCATTACTAATGCATCTGTAATTATGCAGCAGAACTTCGTACTAATGCATATTACATGAATTAGTACGTATATAAATGTCTTGTATTAAATTCTCGTCTTTCCGTACATACGAAGAAATAACTAAAAACTGATGCTCATATTTTTGCATAAAATAGCGGACGATACATCCAGGAATTAGCATGGGCGCCGGTCAGGTCCAGGTTCACGGGCAGGCGCGAGCATATCAATTAAAACGGCAACAGCAACGGCCGGCCAACGGAACTGCTCTGCTGACCGAAAACAAAGAAACAGATCTGGCGCTTCAGAAATAACGGCATCAACCTGAATGTTTTTCGTTCATATTTTTATTGACACGTGATTTTCAATTATGAGAAAAAATATAAGAAATCAAAATATAACAACAGATATTATATAAAAACCGGAATAATACAAAAATTTAGGATTGACACCAACCCAAAGTATCGTAAAAATACAATAGCACAAAGACAAAAAGAATTAAAATAAAAATATTTCTAGATATTTCCAACGAAACATGCGATTTAACTCAGGGAATATGCTTCTCGATGCTAATAATGATGACGGAGAAAATCAAGGATTCTAAATAATAATAATAATAATATTCTTCTAATAATAATATTCTATATATAGCAATATTCTCCTTTCTAGGGAAGAAAAATCGTCAAAATAAAGGGGCAAATCTTTCGTTAAACAAAGTGCCTAATAATAATAATATTCTTCTAATAATAATATTCTATAAAAAAAATAATATTCTTCTTTTTAGGGAAGCAGAATCGTCAAGTTAAGGGGTAAATTTTTCGTTCAAGGTGCCGCGGAGTCCTGGATTAGAGCCGCGGCTAAAACAAACACCGCCTGGCAAGCCGGAGCAACCTCGCGCTGCCGGCAGGCTGATGACCAAACTGGTGCCAGTTTACCTGAAATTTTTTCTTATTGAAAATCCTTCGGTGTAGGCAATGAATGACACTCAGTCAGTCGGTGTCATGAGCCTGAAATTACTTGGTGCATCAGGAATGTCGGTGTCGTGTGCCTGGTATTGATAAACTAGTTATCGATACCTAAATTCAACCGGGCATTAGTTCATGAAGATATTTATATGAACAACGCATCAAAATATTAATCAATGTATGTATATACTTGGGAGAAGCCATGCATATTTTTAATGGCATTCATACTTAATTTTGTTCCTGCCATTTAATGTTACCTGTTATTTTAGACTGTGAGTTTAGTTCAAAATATCCGGAAAAGTTTTAAAGCTATTCGTCCGTATTTTGATTACCAGGTTCACGCTAGCGACGAGCCGAATGAGCTACGTTCACTCCAGTTTTTTTTATTGATGAGCGTCACAGTAGTGGCCGAGAATCCGTATCGCGAATTTTATTTGAAAGACCATTCATTTTCTTACCTCAGGTACCCGTTTTTCATGTCTATTGGTTGATTGCCACCATGGTACCTCTCTCGATTTCTTTCTGAGTGTCGAGTAAGCGTATTGTCTGATAGTTCGGAAAGGTTGCCCTATTTAAAGTGCTGCTATAAAGTGCTGCGATAATACTAGGCATGAACTGGCTCAACAGCATTGGCTGGGATATAAATTCTTTCCATTTTTACATTTTTTCCCGTGTTGCTGGGATTAATGCTGCATATTCTACAATTGAGTTTGCTCCGTTGCTTTTGTTAAGTTTATTATTTTTGTGAGAAGGCCAGCTGATGGGCTTAATTTTTACCTATTCAAATAAACCTTGAAATTTGCATCTCAGGCTGTATCAGTTTTAATACAACTTTCACTATCGCGTGCAAATATGGCGGATAGTCAATATATGTGGAAGCTCTCCCGTAACCCTAGTTTCTGAAAAAGTTATCATCGTTTTAAGCAATGAGTGAGAGAATTATAACCATGAACACAAGCTTCATAACCGTGAACACAGCCGATGTACCACATCGTCTTATAGGTTAATGAGCAATGTGTCACATTTTATTAGGGTAATCATAAGTTTACTCGGCATGCATAATTTCACCTCACTGTCACGGACTGCAAATAATTAGCTTCACTCGCCTGCAAAACTACATGACAGATCTGAGTGACGTCAACACAGGTTGCCGGGATGTGTGTCAACAGGGCCAGCGAGCAGTGCAAGCTGCCGTGACAGTCCGTTAACGCTGTTTACTTAAGCCGCCGTCCGGCCATCTTTGTAGCCATCTCTCGGTTCAGCATTCCTGCGGCTCAAGTGGTAGCCTACAAGCAAATCTTAGCGGTCGGCGAGTCTGCGTGCATATGTAGCCATTAAATATAACTTAATTGTCATCCTCGTGGATGTTGAAAAAATTATCCTCATTGTTATGGGTGGTTAAAGTTGTCGGGATATTTAGAGTCAGTTGCGACTGCAAGAAGTGATGCAATAAATAGTATATTGCGGTGACGATCAATTGAAGTATTTTAATCACTTAAGCTTCATAAATTTTCATTAATGGCGCCAAGTTCACTCAAATGTTTGCATTCAACCAACAATCCAACTCAAATGACAGCTTATTCAACAAATTGCATAAATAAATAAACAAATAAATTAATAAGTAAATTAATAAATAATTAATATTAATATAATATAATAATTTATTTATTAATAAAATAAATAAATAAATAAAAAGACCTTCGCTCGCGACGTTAAAGAGATCACTCTTACAGCACCGCCGCCATCGCCGATCTCGTCTCACCTCGACCACCATCAGAGATTTTTTGCCGTGAACTCGTCTCTATATCACAGCTTTCGTAGTGTCGTCTGCACGAGTGGAGCCGTTAAGCCGAAGTCTTGCCTTTTTTGTAACAAGAAAACAATTAGATATTTTAACATCAGAACGGCAGAACTACGAACTGTCAGCACGGTCACGGTGCTTCTTCCGTGCAAGCTGTGCTAGGATTTTTCTAATCAAATTCTGTAATTTATGATGAAATGACCGCGAAGTGTACAAATGAATCACATACATGGTGATGATGCACGTTGAATTATAGTTTCTTCGAAGAACATTTGATCTATCGATAACAATGTCTTTTCTCGATTCACTCATACTTAAAGCAATTTGTGATCAAACATCTATTCCCAATAATGATGCTATGACATCAGATCAAGATATTTTGATCCAAAAGAAGCGTCACTGTTAGCGTCACCGTAAATGTTAACATTAATCACGCGTCTTATCGTCTTATAGAAGCACGCGTCTTATCGCGTCTTTTGTGGAGGACAATGGCCCGGAAGTTCAAACTTTCTTAGCTGACAAGAGAACAAAGGAGAACTGATCCCTTTTATAAAGCTGGCTGCAAGTTTTAAATTAAGAATAGTAAATTAATCATGGCCGAAGAGATTAGAAAGAGAAACCGTCTCCGGAATTGTAAAAAGCATTGTTCATATGACCAAGATATTTGTACGCGTACAGTGTTCGGGAATCGTTGAATGGATTGCAAAATAAGGTGAATGTAGAAATGATATACATCGTCTTGAATTTTACAAGTAAATAGCTGAAAAAAATTCCGCGTTGAATCTGAAAAGAAGAAATACAATTATGTGATCGTATACGTTCATTTCCATGCATTTTTCAGTTGGTTTCAACTGATGTTTGATACAAACGTTCACAGACTGACTCTCACGGTCTTATGCAAAACATACATCATTGCACTACGCAACGAAATAATGCTGGGCTTGCGTATTGCAGATAAGCGAAAATTTTGTATATTTGTGTTCTATTTCATTCTAGAAGACTTTTAGCTTATCCATCAAATTTTACCATCGCAACGGAGTCATCTTCCCTCACATTATCACTGGAATGATATTTAAAGATTTAAATATCAATTGACACAAACAGGCTTTATCTAAAGTGCGCCTTTAGCGCTGCATTACATGCGGCGACATTTTAAACCAATATGGACAGTATCAACATGCAGCTACTGCTTTCAACAGCACGACCTACAAGAAACATCCATCATTATAGCCGTCTGGAGAATAGATTTTTAGTGTCACTTTTCCGAGCATTTCTTTAAACAATGAAATGGATTAATAAACATTATTGTAACTAGAATGGAACTACTTTTAATCATTCTTTTTCCCGCGGAATTACTGCAAAACTCTAAACAAAATAACGAAATAAAAGAACGATTTGTTTATCTTGTAATGAAAGTTTGAATGACTCCAGAAATTTGCTTGTAATTCTGTATAAAAATTTCCGTTATGATTATCCATTGTGGCACCTTGAGATAAGCTAAAGACCGAAGAGAATAATTAAATATTGAAATGTAATTCCAATAATCCAAGGCAAATTCAAACATTAACCATGATCCAGTTTCCGCGATTCTTCCAGCGATAAATTAAATAATGCGAAGTATTTACAAAGCAATTCTCACATACGCTCAGGAGATAAAATTCTGATCGCTCATCAAGCAATTAGTGAACAAAGCGCGTCAATTACTCAATGAGGAACAAGATTCAGAAGATCAATGGAGCAGACGAGAGACTGGGGGAAGCTAAAGGAATGACTTGCACTTCTGGGTGGTGACTTGCAGAGTGATAAAGGTAAGGTGACTAAATCACACCCGACACCAGGTGACTAGATAACACTTGACATCAGGTGACTAGATCACACCTGACACCAGGTGACTAGATCACACCTGACACCAGGTGACTAGATCACCTGACACCAGGTGACTAGATCACCTGATACCAGGTGACTAGATTTCACCTGACACCAGGTGACTAGATCACACCTGACACCAGGTGACTAGATCACACCTGACACCAGGTGCCTTGATTACACCTGACACCAGGTGACTAGATCACACCTGACGTCAGGTGACTAGATCACACCTGACACCAGGTGACTAGATCACCTGACACCAGGTGACTAGATCACACCTCACACCGGGTGAATAGATTACACCTGATGACAATGCCTGGCTTGACCAATAAATAAATCAGCCATTACACCCGGCCTGCTAATTAGCCCTTAATGGCTATAAGTAAACCCAGCAGCCACAACGACCACTAACTTAATTGGATGCAGCCTCATTATAGTGCTCTTGAATTGAGCAATTACGTCTACAACTGAATTATGATTGTCATAAGCTCTACAATGGAGGGAGCTAGATAATAAATTCATATAACAGCTTATTTACCGAATAATAATATTCATTGTGTAATACCTATATGTTATATATAAATTTTAGAGTGGTAACTGGTCGGCCGGTCTATTGCTGGCCATTAGCGCTCATATCACATGGTTCCCGGTCTGCATTTAATTATAGTTTTTTTAATTTTGAATTTTTCTCTCGCATTCTTGACTTGGAGATTTATGCACAAAATGTGTTCATGAATATTCTAAACAAGTTTGTTATGTTAATTATATAATAATGATTCCTCAATGGTGATTCGTCATAAATAAAGATGCTCTTGGCTAACTGCATAGTAATTTAATACAATGGATGATTAAGGAATGAAGAATTGGAAACTAATTTTAATCAAGAATTTGGTTCAGCAAAATTGAAGAATCAATTCCAGCAATTGTCATTTATCAGTTATTTGTAGAAGAAAAGTTTTAATAAAATTATAAGAAATGTAATAATATAATACCAAATACATATAAGGCGGAATATGAGAATATGATGACATAAAATAAAGGGTCGGTTTTTCAGCCCTGCAATCAAAATTCAGTACAACCTCCCCTAACAAAATTTAGAGTCGCCCCAGCTTCTGGTAATCCAAATCAGAGGCTGCCGCGTCTGTAAATTTTATTAGGGTCAGGTTCTGATTACCAGAATCAGAAGCTGATACGCCTCAAAATTTTGTTTGGAATATACGTACTGAGCCTAAACTTTGCCACGCGTAATTTCTTGCCTTAATTTGATTAATTCGACGCGTCCTCTTAAGTAGAAACTTCTTAAGCCACAAAGCGGGCAGACAAAGCTCTCTCCTGTGATACAGATAACCTCGTGACAGCAGAGGTTAATTTCGTTCCTGACAATCGAAAACTTCTAATAACCTGAATAAATCTACGATAAAACATAATAACTGTCGCAACAGCAGCGAGTGAATGAAACGTGGCGCAGTAGCAGTGGTAACGGAAATAATATCAAAATTTATTAAGTTATGTGTAATCAGCCCGCGGGTAAAAGACTTGGAGGAAAATTGGAAAAATTGTATCTTCTAATATATTCGTTGAAGCACGAGTATAGTAATAATTTGACGATGATGGTAGCAAAAAAGCCGAATTTCTCTTTCAGTGGAATAATATCACGAGGAAAATTTTATGAAAAATATACGCGTTTTATTCATGCCAATAAATGGAATCGATCGTCGCCACAACACTCGTCGCCGCGCACGGTACAGTCGCCGCGCACGAGCGATGCGTGTCGCGCAGTGCAAAGTATGCGCGCGTCAGCATCGCGCGCACGATGCGTGGCCAGCGAGCACAGCGGCGTGGCATAACGGGCGATCGGTGGCGTGACAACATCACGGTGTGGTAAACACATCCAGTTTAGTAAACGGTGTGGTAAACACAGCCAGTTTAGTAAACGGTGTGGTAAACACAGCCAGTTTAGTAAACGGTGTGGTAAACACAGCCAGTTTAGTAAACGGTGTGGTAAACACAGCCAGTTTAGTAAACGGTGTGGTAAACACAGCCAGTTTAGTAAACGGTGTGGTAAACACAGCCAGTTTAGTAAACGGTGTGGTAAACACAGCCAGTTTAGTAAACGGTGTGGTAAACATAGCCGGTTTAATAAACGGTGAGGTAAACGCAGCCAGCTTAGTAAACGGTGTGGTAAACACAGCCAGCTTAGTAAGCGGTGTGGTAAAAATTAAGTGCAGATGACATGGTCCCAACGCCAACACTGAGCGTCTCTGATTTTGCATATAGATATTCGTGGTGCAGATTTGCCATTATTTGCTTGATTTATTGACCATTGTTAACAAAAATAGTGTTATAAATATTCGCACAGCCTCCAAAATGTACGATATGTTCGTGGGTAATCCTTCCAAATTCAGATAATAGTTCCACGAACCTGATGTCCAGTCGGTCAAAGGCAAACCTGGCATTGCTTATATTTCTATGAAACGAACAAGTTTAATTTGTGTAATGTAAGCCTGATCTCCTATCGGGTATAATTTGGACAACTTGCGAACCAACCGGATGTAGCGTAAACTGTTTTGTGTGTGAGGTTTTAGTGATATCATGCATATTTCTCTTGCTTTTTCGAAGTCACAATTGAAATTTATAGCCGAAATATTGAAGAACCCGTTACCTAGAATTAGTAGACAGACATCAATTTCACGGTTAGATTTCAGGTCGTTCCAGAAGGTTTTATTTAAGGATTCAAAAGCGCCTCTCGGTCAGGAGCGTGATTTATAGTGCACTTTTTTCACTTCATAACATTTCATATATTTCAATGATAAATACAATTAGTATCAAAGATTATTGAACATTATTGGGAATGCGTTAGAGGTGAAACTTTTGCTCCCGATTCAGAGGACCCTACCGGCAGCTCGTGGAGATTCACTCGTAGAATTAAATTTCCTCAGTAAAAATCTTGCATTTTCATTCAAGCCTAATCCAACTTGTTTAAATTAAATTGAATATGAAGTTCACTTCATAAAGTTAATTTCTTTACGTGAAAAAAATAAATACAAAATTTCTGAGAAGTGAAGTCTCCTTCAAAATTTTTGAATCGATTGATTGAATAAAATCACATCAAATAAATAAGAGAAAATACCAGCAGAAGCATGACATCGAAGCATTTATACAGGAGATGTCGTCGTGGGTTTGGTATAAGGAATAACTTTCACTTTCTGATCGCGTCACATTAATGAGCAGGAAGTGTGTGTGCACCGTTATGCTCGAGGGACCGCTGTGCCCGGAGCTTACTTTCTTTCTTACTTTCCAGTTTACTCGTACTACTCACTTTTCGGAAACTTCTGAAATTAATATTCTTCTATTTCTGACGCTTACTCATTCTCATCATTATGATAGGTATTAAAGAATTGATGTCACTTATTTGCTTAAATCGCAAGTTAACTAAAAACTTAAAAGAAAGGAATAGTCCACAAAAATTCATATCTTTATAGAAAATAATCGAACTTTTTCTATAAATATATGAATTTTTGTAGACTATTCTTTGCTTTAAATTTTTAATTATGATAGGTAACCCATTACGGTCAACAATATTGAACAGAACCCATTTGGATACATGGTAATATATTTTCGAACGCTTTCTCATTACAAACGTCGGCCTCCTGGGGTGAATAATATGAATACTAATATCCTTTTATAACCAGCGCATCTCGTGATTAGAATCGTAAACAAATATAGTAGAAACTTCATCGGTGATGACATGTATGCATGTATGTTTAGAATTCAAATGAAGAGAGAAGACACAACCAGAAAATTTCTGTGGACAGTTAAGGGTATGTCTTGATTTTTTAAAACCATATATATTATTTAATAGTCAAGATATGTGAATTTTTCGAATATACTGCATGGTAAGGGAATCGGGATTTAGAATTGACCAACAATATTATCAAACATGTAAGCCAACTACTCATAAAATAATCATTTAATTTAAGATTTCACAAATACTTTACTACTAAGGCTATTATAAATATAAAGTCAAAATACACAGCAGATCACAAACGACCCATAAAACACACGACGCTTTTAATATATATCATGCCATAAATCCTTGCCACATTCGTGGCTTATTATAATGATTCGATTATGCAAGCGCGTTCATTAGTTCAGTTCAAAGTACATTCACCCCTTACAAATTCACGAAGTAGAATCCGGCCGTAGAGAGTGCCTGGAAGCATAACAAATGCATTGAAGTTAAAGACCAGAGAAGGCACGCTAAAACTTCAACACAAGTCACTCGGTATCGCTTGGGGCGATAAAACGTTCGTTGCCTGAGGGTGCCACCTTGAGAGGTCGTCTACGAGCTTCAGCGAAAGAATATAAAAATATTTTTGTGACCAGCGATCGGGTGGCTTGTCTTGATCAAACATCCCTTCAACTATTGTTTGGAATACCAAATCAGTGTAGATTTATGGAAACCATACATAATTACACGAAAAATTATAAGTAATACAGACAGAATCACGGAGAATAATCAACAATCATTAAAACACTTGTATAAAATATTAGTTTATTCATGGACCAAGGAAATTAAAAAGGGTTAAGTGAATTATACTAATAACTTATTCTATTTAATATTTCACTATCACTGGAATATCAGTTGGCAAATGCACTACGATTAACCAGTGCCCGGAGCGCGACGGGGCATTCTATAGTGAGCTATAATAAAGCTGCCCAGCTATCCGTATCCGAACGTCACCACGACTAGACAACACATGCATGCTGGGCATGTTGGATATCTTCGTTACAGACTAAAGCAATGAAAGGTCGTTCAAATAACCTTTAATTTTAAAATTTATACAGGAAAATGTAAAATTTAAATTTATATTTGATTTGAGCTCATATGAGATCTGTTGTAAGTCAAACTCGAAGCAACTCATTTAGAGCTTTGATCCACAAGAACGCAATATTCTAAAACAAGATAACACTTCTATAGAAAATACAAAGAACGAAATAACTGGACATATTCATACATGAAATGTCACACGTAAAGCGGTAAATTGATGGATACTTACAGAGAATGAGAATAGCTGTGAACATTGCAAGAGTCGAGCCAGTTCTGCTGATAGTCGATACTTTTCGATCAAAGTAACATACTGGCATCCACTACGGTACGGAATAATATGTACATATGAAGAATACATTAGAAACTTCACGACAAGATCAGAGTACAACCAAAGTATACTAATCTTTCCAGACATAATCCATGAATTCTACCTAGACCTCTCGATTGAATGTTATAAATATTTTTTTAAATCATAGAAATTTCGATAAAAAATTCGAATAATTGAAAAAAACGACTCAAGGCCGCGATGGAAGCCGCATAAATGAACGTTCCACAGTCTGGAATAAGCTTCACACTGTGGGACTAAATCCATCAATTGTTCCATTACATTTACAAAGAACTGTCATGACAAAAAAATATTCTTTGAGGTTCTATAGCCGCAATTAAATAAGATGGGATTGCACTATACAGTGTGGTGTCATTGTGTAGGCCAGGGATGAGGAGTTCTGATGCAATAGCGAAACCGTTCGTTAATTCAATTTCACGAGCGTAACGGTAAGGTCGTCAGTAGCGTTGTTCTGTAACGAAAAGATCTAAACAAAGCCTTGAGAGCTACAGACACACAAACGAAACTGTTTCCAAAACATAAAAGATCTAGCAAACCTATCTCTGCGTTAACTTTGCTTAACCGTGTACCGTAAATGCATTTAAAAATGGGTAACAACAAACTTGTGTAAACTGAAATCGGAAATGATTGAAACTCAATAGAAGGAGGCAACTTATGCAACGTATTCACTTGTGTCGGAAACATTTTGTTTCACGAGGATGAAATAAACTGAAAAATCGGTGTGAGATGCACGCAATCTTGAGAACGGTGGACAATACGGTGGTTTTCACTGGTGCAGTTTTGCCGTTGAATGACGTCTTTATACTCTTGAGAGCTTAATTAGGTAATTCTCCCATGCAGGATCCATAGAGGAGGCTACAACCTTATGGCGGAACTTGTCAGAAAGCTTTTCGACAAATTTGTTTTAGCCAAGCGCCTCGCACGGAACCGCTGGCATGAAATTAGCGAATTCCTTTGCGAGTGCGCTTGAGATGGTTCCGTTCATGGAATAGAGCTTCAAAAATGTCACAATTGTAATTTTTTTAGTAATTAAGAAATAACTTCATGAACAGGAAAAAATTAATTAATATAATGATTTAATGATCTCACACTACTATATCTTATAATTAATAAGGTGCTGAGAAAAATTTAAAAACAGTAACATTCAAATCAAATTTCATTAAAAGACATCGACAGGAAAAGCCCCTTCTTGATCGCCTGATTAGTTTAGGATATCAATATCAATACAGATCCATATAGAAATTATTGACGGACACTAAGCGCACTACCAAATTCTTTAGACGAACTGCGATCCTAAACTGACAAGACTGCAACTGACGAGATAAATTCAACTCCATCTATTCTGACGGTAACTCATTACCGGACTTCAAATGCAAGAACAATTCCGGAGTTTAACGACCACGGGTGGGAAACATGGATGGCAGAGAGTTTCCTAAATACCAATACCAGGCGAGTCACTGAACCAAGAAACATTTTAAGTCACTGACTCGTGTCACTTTTGGGTCACTGACTCGTGTCACCTTTTAGTCACAATGGCTTTTGTCACTTTTAAGTAACAGACCCGCGTCACACTTCAAGTCCCTTTTGAGTCACTGACCCGAGTCACTTTTTAGCAACAGGCCAGCGTTACTTCTAGTCACTTTTGAGTCACTGGCCGAATCCCTTTGAGTCACTGACCCGAGCCCCTTTTGGGTCACTGACCCGTGTCACTTTTTAGTAACAGGCCCGCGTTACTTCTAGTCACTTTTGAGTCACTAGCCCGCGTCACTTCAAGTCACTTTTGAGTCACAGGCCCGCGTCACACTTCAAGTCACTTTTGAGTCACTGGCCCGAGTCCCCTTCAGGCCACTGCCGTGTCACTTTTTAGTAACAGGCCCGCGTTACTTCTAGTCACTTTTGAGTCACTAGCCCGCGTCACTTCAAGTCACTTTTGAGTCACTGGCCCGCGTTACTTCTAGTCACTTTCGAGTCATTGGCCCGCGCCACTTCAAGTCACTTTTGAGTCACTGGCCCGCGTTACTTCTAGTCTAGTCACTTTCGAGTCATTGTCCCCGTCGCACGACACATCACCCAGCAACCAAAGACTGTCGTGATGACACCCATTTCCCCGTCGCACGACACATCACCCATCAACCAGAGGCTCTCGCGATGACACCCATTTCCCCGTCGCACGACACATCACCCAGCAACCAAAGACTGTCGTTATGACACCCATTTCCCCGTTGCACGACAATCACCCATCAACCAGAGGCTGTCGTGATGACACCCATTTCCCCGTCGCACGACACATCGCCCATCAATCAAAGACTGTCGTGATGACACCCATTTCCCCGTCACACGACACATCACCCGACAACCAGAGGCTGTCGTGATGACACCCATTTCCCCGTTGCACGACACGTCACCCATCAACCACACGTCATCGTGATGACACCATTTCCTCGTCGTGCAACACATCACCCATCAACCAGAGGCAGTCGTGATGACACCCATTTCCCCGTCGCCCGACACATCACCCGACAACCAGAGGCTGTCGTGATGACACCCATTTCCCGTCGCACGACACATCACCGACAACCAAAGACTGTCGTGATGACACCCATTTCCCCGTCGCACAACACATCACCCATCAACCAGAGGCTGTCGTGATGACACCCATTTCCCCGTCGCACGACACATCACCCAGCAACCAAAGACTGTCGTGATGACACCAATTTCTTCGTCGCACGACACATCACCCATCAACCAGAGGCTGTCGTGATGACACCCATTTCTCCGTCGCACAACACATCACCCATCAACCAGAGGCTGTCGTGATGACACCCATTTCCCCGTCGCGCGACACATCACCCATCAACCAGAGGCTCTCGTGATGACACCCATTTCATCGTCGCACGACACATCACCTGACAACCAGAGGCTGTCGTGATGACACCCATTTCTCACTCCACACACCGCAGGCAGCACAACCCTGCACTCCACACACCGCAGGCAGCACAACCCTACACTCCACACACCGCAGGCAGCACAACAGAACAAACTTCACAGAAGCGTTGTTGATTCTTCTGTTGTGAAGATTGTTCTGTTGTTAACTTTAATTAGCTTAAGCGCGCCACGACTGAGCGACTGAACGCCTGCAAGCGTTGCGGGATCAAATTAATGCATATCAGAAATAAGGCCTTTTTTGCTGTTTAACTCTTTTAGCTTTTCTTTTTGACGCGTTTAACTCAAAATCGAACGGTAGTATCTTACAAGAAATTTTAACTCAAATTACTTTTTACAGTCAGAGGCAGAGTATTCGAGCACATCACAATAACGTCTACAATAAATAGAAAGTATCATTTCTATCTTTAAATCTATACTTCACTGAATAATAACAATTCTGTGATGCGTACAAAATGCTTTCATATACTGTATAGTGCTTCGGATGTACGAACGTCTCGACTAATTACGTACGCGTCCACTTCTCAACACGTGAGCGTAATACCTAAACATGTACGTACACCTGAGAGCGCTGTCAGACTGTGTAATACTCAAAATGTGTGTACTGATAATTAATTTAATACTTTAGATCAAAACTACTTTGGATCAAAACTTCTTTGGATAAACTACTTTTAATCGAAACTACTTTGGATCAAAATTACTTTGGATCAAAACTACTTTGGATCAAAACTACTTTGGATCAAAACTACTTTAGATCAAAACTACTTTGGATTAAAACTACTTTAGATCGAAACTACTTTGGATCAAGACTACTTTGGATCAAGACTACTTTGGATCAAAACTACTTTGGATTAAAACTACTTTGGATCACGACTACTTTGGATCAAAACTACTTTGGATTAAAACTACTTTCGATCGAAACTACTTTGGATCAAAACTACTTTGTATATATGCTCGTCGACCAAGCACTCGCCATGTGCAATGTTGTTCCAGTAACGCGTTGCGCACATCAATCGTCATGATAAATTTTACGATCTGGCACCGAGATTACCGTCAGATGGAAGACAAAAGGGAAAGAGAGCAGTTCACCTTGAACTCAAATTGTTCTACTCTGAAGTGATGAGCGAGGAACACGACGACTGATGTCTGCCGTATCATTTCAAAAGCTTTCTCACGCACCACACTAAAAAAAATATAAGTGCAGGGCTGAGACGGGCCATTTCTTTGAGCGGTTCTATCGAGGAACGTTATCGTGCTATCAGCGTCCAGAGATCCAGAGATTGACTCCCACAAGATTTGACCCCAGGCTGGAACCTTCACAAGTTGGCCAAATCAATTCGACGGATTCGTCAAAGATTTATCAACATTTTTTCAATGAAGCAATCCGGCTTAAAATATTGTGCCGGAAAAAGAACTACCTCATTTAAACGGTGATGCAAGTGCTGATACTTGCCGCAATATTTTAAATAGTAAAAAATATAAGCAAGCATTAAATATTCAAGCAAGAAAGCGCAATAGCCCTTAATCTTCATTAGGAGTATTTAATCCACTCAACAACTTATAGTAATCTGCAATAAAATAACCGAGTAAAAACAAAAAATAAATATATACTCACTGGGTACTTATTATGCACGACAGCGACATGAATGATATCGCACTCTTATAATTGCAGCTATGAACTACGCACTTCAGGCGCAGGAGAGAGAAGAAGTAATGGAAAGCCCGTCGACATCTGACACCATCTCAAATCTTGCAGGAACCCAGCGTCCATAATTGCCATCTTGGACGACGCGCGCCATTTGCGCCAACGTCGCACGCATTCGTACGCTTTACGCAGGAGAAACCGGTAGACAATTGGCCGGAGACCGACGAACAATTGACCGGAGACCGGTAGACAATTGACCGGAGACCGGTAGACAATTGACCGGAGACCGGTAGATAATTGACCGGAGCGGTCACGGCGTCGTAGCTTGCACCGCTACTTGTCAGAGCTCAGCTCATGGGAAGCTACATTCAAAGCACCAAGAAATGATACTCATGAGCATATGATTCGTTTCAAATAACGTGTCAGTGGAGCTGGCTCTTTTATACGCAAAATGCACGCGTAATTTGAGGTACATCTACGATGTTAGGGACCGCCTTACTCAAATAACGCCTGGAACTTATGATTATCATAATGTATGACAATAGATCCCAGGGATCAGAAGTGTTTAACATCCAGCGGCGGAGACGAGGATGTCTTTACCAATGATGATTGGTAAAGACAGACTAGCGCGCCTGATGGGTGCAAAAATAAAGACGCGGGGCTTTGCGCGGCGACTTCAATCGTCGAGGAGACACGTGTATATATACACGAGTTATAATATATATTTATATATAATGACTGTGCCGTGCAGTGGCATGAGTGGTAATCGGTATCGCGCGCGGTCTCGCGATGCCGTATTGGCATCACGAGCAATAAAGGAATATTTAAAGTTAAGTCAATAAACTTAATGTTTTGGGCCTCCATTAAGCCTGTTGCCTTTAGAAAAAAATCTTCAGACATTCAAGAGCTGAAAAATTAAGGATATGAAGAAATTCGGCGCTTTGCAATTTCGGCATCGTCGGGAAAATCAGCATCGTCTCGTGAGAGCAAGCGTCCGCAAATTTATCAACAACATCTGCATATTTTTCAACCAATTTCCTCGACGAGCGCCGTTTTTAAATGACCAACAGTACAAAACATAGCATCCTTAAGCGAAAATCTTTAGTCGCCAACTATTATGTATCGGAAGCTGCATATGAAGTCTTGATGGCCACTTCCGCGGACGCAAATGACCGCTGTCCACAGGTCCGGTAATCCGGCCTTGTCCTTGCTCGCTGTCCGGAGTCGCGATATCAGCGACAAGCGCCATGACGGCCGCCACGAGGACATGTAAAGCAAACGTCCCTAGAAATAGCCAAGCCAAACAAACGTCCCTATAAGTAAATATAGCCAAACAAACGTCCCTATAAGTAAATAGCCAAGCAAGGCAAACGTCCCTCGAAATAGCCAAATAAAGCAAACGTCCCTATAATTAAATAGCCAAGCAAAGCAAACGTCCCTATAATTAAATAGCCAAGCAAGGCAAACGTCCCTATAATTAAATAGCCAAGCAAGGCAAACGTCCCTATAATTAAATAGCCAAGCAAAGCAAACGTCCCTATAATTAAATAGCGCAGCAAGGAAAACGTCCCTAAATAGTTATCGTCCATAAATTTAAGAAAAGCGAATAATTTGGTGTAAGTTAGAGAATATCGCGTGAGATCAATCGATAAATGAGGATGTTACACATAACATATACGAATATTGTATTATAATTGCATTTGCACCAGCTCAAATAAAAGCTTTCAAATTACAAACCAAAATTTATCTAGCACCAACATACCAACAGCCTCCGTCCAAACGAGCAAAAGACAGTCAGTAGTTCCGCACAGTGAAGGTGCAAAAAAATTTCCGAATTTTTATACACCAGTCAAATATCATTCCAAATATTATGCACTTCAACAAACAAATAAAAATTAACCACCCACGTTACGGTACCGTCAACAACTGAACCAAAAATAGGTCATTAAAGCCACTCGCACGTAAGAAAAATTTTACTTTGCTCTCCCATCATTAACGAAATTATTGAAGTGCATCGAAGTTAGTCACATTTTTGCCGTTCGTTACACACAAACTAAAGTCGTCGCATCCTACATAACATCTCCGGGATGGTCGTCTACATAACGTAAACGAGTGACTCGCTCGTTAGCACGGTCAGTTTTCGTCGAGTCTCATTAATGTTAATGAGTGTGAGGTCAAATTAGAGACAACATATGTGGCGTAACATTCCTGCTTGCAGCTGACATACTGACACTTGAAACTGTCACGGTGCTGACACAGTGACACTTGGAAGTCACAGAGCTGACACAGTGACACTTGGAACCGTCACAGAGCTGACACAGTGACATTTGGAACCATCACAGAGCTGACACAGTGACACTTGGTACCGTCACAGAGCTGACACATCAACACTAGAGAACGTCGCAGAGCTGACTATTGGTCCCAATAGATCGCAAAATAACAACTGTTGACAGTCGAGCAAGTGTGCTAATTGCTGCGAAAATTAATAACCAAATTTGCGATGTTTCTAAGAATCTAAGAATATTTTCCCTTTTATTTAGAAACTGCCAACAAATATTGGTAGTTACTATTAACTGATGTTGCTTTAAATCCCCAAGCATGATGGTCGCACAGAACAGGTAAGAGCGCTTGCCGCGATTAGTTTTATCGGTTCAGCATGTAAAACATTTGTTTAAAATTTCAAATAGTCAGTTTAGCAAACAAACATGTTTAGTACATTTTTTTAAAATCGATCTAATCGGTTTTAATCTCTAAAGTTTAATGTTTTCTCATTCATGCAAGTCTTTGCGTGAATGAAGGCAGTGTTTTTAAAGATGTTGCAACATTAACAATAAATCATTTTCTAATCATGAAGCATCTGAAAATTATCGATGATAAAATATGTCATAAAAAGTTTTTAATACATAAACACATCTGGAATCCCAAGTTCAATACCCACGAGGGTTACATTTTCTACTCCCCACCAAACGGGGCATTGTAAGCTGAGGCAGCATTGTCTTCCGGCGTCTTAATCACACAGCAAATATCGCTCAGCGTTGAGCGGAGATTGAGATCAAGTTCAGTCACGATATACTATGCAACAATAGTATTTTTCACGGAATAAAGTATAATGAACAATTAAATTGAAAATACGCATTGAATTATTGAATTATACACATTATTATTATTGAATAATTGAAAATGAAAAAAAATTAAATTTAAATTTTAGCAAATCTGTAAATCGAAATGTTTGCGATATAAAATACGCAAACACCTGAGATGTACCGCACGCGATACGGAGTAGCGTGTACGCATCACACCATTCAGAATGTCAGGAAGATTCTTCCGTGATGAATATCGTGAATGCTGCACATGGTGCTAAATGGCAGCAACATTCTGCTACGTCAAATATTGTGAATGCAGCAGATGCTTTAAAAAAGGTGCCTTTAATAAGCTGAAACTTTAGAGAAAGTTCATTTTCATTTATCCTCGTAGCGCAAGCTTCAAATTCAAGGAAGATGTTCGTTCGAGACCATGACATATTTAGCTAGTTTCCACATGCTATTTAACGGCTTCCACAAGCTCTCTAGTTTCAGCTTGTCTGAAGTGCAACGCTGCCTATAAGCTTGTCTGCGTATAAATACTAGCTACTACTACTACTACTATGTATCTCTTTGACTTTGACCAAGCTGGACGAAAAGAAATTCATTTCTTATCGAAAATTATGTCCATTTCTCCGTTGATGATGGATGGTTTTCGTTGGGCACACATAATTTATAGTCGGGTTGATATCGGGAAGTTAACAATCATTTTAATTATTCACACAGAGAAATACAAGAGAGAAGGTGAGAGAATACAAGTGAAGATTCATTTTTAGGGAACCAATTAAAAACACGGTACATGAATTTCGTATGGAGATTTCAATAATACGTAAAGTAAAATTAATCTTAAGATTCACAATAACAAAAATATGACAATTTTATTTTATGGCAGACGAAAGAAATGCTCCAAACATTACGCATAGAAATCTCTGTAACTAAAAAAAATAGAGTCTCTATATTAACGACCAAGTTTCAAGGAAATTTCTTTCGCGTCAACCGTGAAAACAAAAAAGTCTTACTCACCTCCGTTGCTGTGAGACGACGAGTAACCGCTCGCAGGATGCTTACTCTGGCGGATGGGGTAACCATTGAGGTAACCATTGGGGTAACCATTAGCGTGCCCGTTGAATTTGGAATGGGTTAAGCCCCAGTTGAGCGCACCGTGGGGATGATTCTTCAGCGACGTCCCCGTGTACGGGCTGAGGTACCCGTTATTATACCCGTACCCGTTCACCCCGTAGCCATTTACCCCGTGCCCGTTAACCCCATACACCGGCAATATTTTGTTCTTGTTGTTCTTTTTTAGCTTGCACACTCCCACATAGCAAATGATGACCCAGAGGATGCAAATGAAGACGATGATGCTGATGCATATTGTCCAGATGATTGCATTTGTTATCTGCATCGTGAATGTTTACCTTGCATTACTCAAGGCCAATGTTATCCGTTATTATCATTCTTCACATCACATAGGTTCACACATCACTTGAATTCGCACATCATTTCAACGTTGAATGATCTTATCGGTCATTTAATGTTGCTGGTCACTTTAGGCTAACATCGCCAGTCATTTTGGCTCAAATTTCGTTATAGTTTATACTAAAGTTAAAGGTCAAGTATCTTTTCTATTATATTATTCTTTTCTATTAATATTTCTGTATATTTAGGGTGATACACGGAGACACCGACACCCGGCAATCACTGTGGAGTTCCCCCACGCCCCCCGAGGCGGGGCTGTGGCACATGGCGAGGGGTGGGCTTGTCCTGGGGCCGTACGTGTCTGCAACCTCTGGGGGAAAAACACGCCTCATTAGGGAACGAAGAAAGAAAAATATTAAGATTAAAGTAAATTCAAGAATCATTAATTTTGGATGGCATTTTTTGAACACGCTGAAGGGCAGAAGTCAGCCATAATAAAAAAGAACGGAGATTATTGTTATACAAAAATAGGTAAGATTATTGAAGGTAAACCGTAAATCGGAGACGAATTCGCACCGACGCTTTAACGCTTCAAAGACTTTGATACTTCAAGAGTCAGGTTTACTGAAGACCCAAAATTTGAAGTCCTTAATTCGAACCGTTAGTTTGGGCTAGTCGTGAACTGAGCACTGCCCTAGGTAACTAGTGGTAGTGATATTAATATATGTCCTTGGGGGACACGGGGGGGACGGTTAACCTGCCAGGGGAACACGGGGAATAGTTAACCTGCCGGGGGAACACGGGGTACGGTTAACCTGCCAGGGGAACACGGGGGACGGTTAACCTGCCAGAAAGACACGGAGGACACGGTGAACGAATAACCTGCGAGGTTGGCAGAGAATCAGTCTTGCTGAGGCTGTAGGAAACCTGCTCATTCGTGCACGAAATGAACTCGGGAACAGCGCGTATGACATACAGCGTCGGCATGACGCGACATGACCAAGCATGACGCTATGCAGGTCTATGTTGCAGACCTACATGACCAAGCATGACTGCCATGCAGGTCTATGTTTGTAGACCAGCATGGCCACGCATGACGCCATGCATTAAGTCTCTCCTATAGCTTCCGCGACGCCACATGATTAAGCTCAAGCAATTTATGTCTTAATGGGAACAGAACTTCGTATTTACAGAATGTATTTCTTCTCAAACTATAAAGAACGGAGAATATTTGCTTAAAAAATTTCAGTGGATATCTAAGCTTCGGGGCAGGCGATATTTGTTCCCGCTAAGTGAGTTTCAAAAAGAAAATTCAGAACAAATTATGTCAGGCAGGAAATCCCAACATGAATATATATTTATTTGATAAGTTTTTCTCATATAGACATAAAAAAATACGAAACGAATAGATCATTTACAAAAAAACGGCTTTGTATAACAATTGTAAATATTTCGGGAATAATTGCGCTAATAATAATTGAAAATAATTGATGCACTAACAGTGTTGTATAGATTACAATCAATTTTTGTAAGTCGTATCCCTTTTCAAATCGATATTAGGTTCTCATCTGCGACGCTCACTCTCAGTCCAGATAAAAGCTGCCCTTAGAAAACATTTCGCGCTCTCTTAACAGCAAATAAACTTTAGCGAAACAAAAGCAAGGTTCAAACATACGCTCTCGTAACCACCAATATAAAAACAAGAGCTTCGGGCACTAATAAAAGAATGAAAGGTAAAACCACCCCGCCGGCCATAGCTGTTGAAAGGGGCGGCAGCAGAGGTGACTGTTGCTGTTGATGTAACTGTTGTTACTTCAACAATAGTTGAATTTCATGGTATTCATGTTCATTGGTCTGCAACAATACAGGTTAATTATTGTATCTTATTATAAATTGTATTACGGTATAATATCTTCATTGTCCACTGAGACGACTAGAGATCTTGTGGTTTGTAGTGAAAATTCTGATATTGCTCTCATCAATTATTAGAGATTATTTTATTATTAATATTGTAAATATTATTGCTATTGTTATTATATGGCGTTACGAGGGCTGCTGTAGCTGCGCGGTGCAGCGTGCCTGGTAACCGCTGGAGTGTGTCTGGTGGTGATGGTGGTGATGGTGATGATGATGATGATGCTGGTGTTGGTGGTGATGCTGATGATGATGCTGGTAGTGGTGATGCTGATGATGATGCTGGTAGTGGTGATGCTGATGATGATGCTGGTAGTGGTGATGCTGATGATGATGCTGGTAGTGGTGATGCTGGTGGGTGATGCTGCTACTGGTTGTGGGTGATGCTGCTGGTGGTGATGGTGATGCTGATGCTGATGACGATACTGGTTGTGGTGATGCTGGTGGTAACTAGAGGTAATTCCGGTAAATTTTCGGCGCTTGTTGGTGGCAGTTGTGGTGGGAGTGTTGCTTCGTATGCTCATTGATCATGCTTGTGTTGGTGAGAGTTCATCTGTTTGTGAGGTAGCTGCTGGTGAGGTTAGTGAGGGTAGTGATACTACCACTTAATGGCGTGGTATTGCATGCAACCAAACCCTACACGTGAGCATGGCAGTACCTGTCCCCCAACATCTCATCCTGACTGCCATGGGAATAAGTTCCTCTCATGGTAACGGGATCACCTGAGAGTATGAGCTACCAGGCTCCTTATCACGGATTAAACGTTAACTTCCGGTTTAGAATGACGAATGCAGCATCAGTGTCCAATGGTTTGATTTGTCTATGACTTTAACACGATACGAGCTACGTTAAACAAATTACGAATTCCCCCACCGTGCATGCGGTAACGGGATGCAAATGCATCATCAAGGCTGGTCAGGAGCCGGAACACCCGGTGGTGGTGGTGAGAAGAACAGAATATTCGACCGACACGATGATACGTCCGCTCTTGACCTGGGGCCATAATTTCAAAACTCGCTTAGTGAACGTAAGTACTTACGCTCTATTTTCTTGTCTGTGATTGGTGGATTTTGCTTGCAAGGCCGTCAATGATTGGCTGACGAACTTACGATCTCTTAACTTTTTTTGAAAGGATAGGCCCTGGCCTTATCAGGCGACTTATTTGCGTCGCTCTAATCCGCAATTCATGCAATGTTGCATTCTTCTTGTAACTCCACAGATGGAGACTATGTCCCAGCTAAGCATTACTATTAACATTCTAAATCGTCCCGAGATAGCACTTACGAACAGCAACAGCATTAATCATATCAGGGCGCGCAAAGTGTGGCATTTTCAAATACTAAAGTATTATGTATATCTGGTCAGGGGATGGCAGAGTGCTTATTATAATTTAATTTCGGGTTTAATTGTTTATACAACAGCTTTCGTAAAAATAAATTTTAAATATTTCTATGAAATCATTGGAGATTTTATTCGAACCTGCAGAGTATTTTCTTGGGATTTTTCAGGTATGGCAAGCAAAAAGTCGATTATTCGGATCCGCATTCCAAGTCGATCATCGAAGTGGAAGTGGTGGTGGTCATAAAATGAGAAAGATCCTATGGGACTGAAATGAATTACGAGAGAATTTGCAGCGTAAGCGGCTCAAGATCCGGTCGGTAGGCTCGAACAGTCAGGCCAATGTTCGGATGAGATGTTCCGGTCCGTTAGACGCATCAGCTGCGGACAAGAATAACGCCGCCGGCGCTGCCACGGCCGTAATTGGCCGCCAGGACGACCCTACACCAGCTCGCGTCACACCCGCGTCAGGGCCGGCTGACACTCGGCCATTCGTTGGCCAGACTCAGAAAATTGAGACTTTGTCCTTCTAGCACTTTTGGAATAAACTGAGTCATCCTGACCCAGTTTATTTGTGCACAAGGGTGAATTAGTGCTGCGTCAACTCTCTGATCGTGTTCTAATAAAGGGTGTAATTAAATGGACAGTATAACTCATTTTCACGTGTCTCATGAATGTCTCTCTTACATTAAAGTCTCGCGTTAAGGTCACAACCGTTATATTTCTGGTAGCCGTATAATGTCAAAAGAAATATTCGTCTATCAACATCTACCTATAACATGAATACATTCGAAAGTATTGTTTCTCTCAATTTATTAATCAAGTACTGGCAAAATATATACGTATCAGACGGGACTATGCAATTGAATATACAGTGTTCGTTGAATTCTTTCATGCTGTAATTCCTTTATTTCCGAAGGCCCAGGTTATTCCAGTTCGTTGCAGCCGACCGTGTCATTTACTCTGAGAAAAACCAAGCCCTACGGCAGGAAAGTGCCACGGCTATAGGCGATCCAGTTATTTCACTAACTGCTTATTTCGGTAAACCGACAGTGAACGAGGCTTGCTCCGTTTTTTTTTCGGAGTGCTTTGCCTAATTCTATTGCCAGGGAGTTCACGCCTCTTATTTTTTCTAGGCGATAAGTAAATGGCCGTCGATGTAGCGACCACGTTTTTTTCTTTTGTGACCAGCAAGTCGGTGATTGCCGACTCACGCACCGAAATCTACTCTCTGCCGCAGCTCAAATCACCAACGACTTCCGCGACATTTTTTTCAATGTGGAAGAGTAAGAGAATGAGCTTCCGATCCGATCGGTCACGCGTAGACCATCAGGAGCAAATAGTGTGCCTGCGACACGTACAGTTACATCACAAAGCGGTGAACTACGCATGCTGATCAGCAGCTATTTACGTGACGAGCCAACCGTGATCGCGCGACAAGCAAGCATGCCACATCACACGGAACTTTCTTACACACGTACGACCCTCAAATGTTTACCTCATGTGGCATTTATATACTGTATAAATTAAATTCCTTCTTATGTGCAAGTAATCAAATTCAAATTGCGACAACATCAGAAATAGCGGTTAATTGTCATGACGATTCATAATGATAGCCGAGCTTTCACAATGTAAATGAACTTTAATTATGTGGAAAATTTTCGCTAAATAACACATTATTGTTCTTCTTGGGCAGCATGGAAACTTCTTTCATCATAAAGCGCGCCACATGCCCTCGCGAAGGCGCTCGTTCTTGACGAATTTTTGCATTCGTTCCTCATGAGGAAATTAATTTGACACCACATCTTGTTCCCACGTCACACAACACGTCACCCATCATCCAGAGGCTTTAGTGTTGACATCCATTCCCCCGTCGCACGACACATCACCCATCATACCACTGCTGCCATCACTGCTACTTCGTCCTGATTAATTCAATACAATAGTTTGTTATATAAGCAGGACAATTCAAAGTATATTGAGTCTAAGTCTCATTAAGCATTTTCTTTTATTAGCCTACTTAACTGAAATGCAAAGATGTGTAATTCCTCACAACACTAAGTTACAAATATTATTTATTATATTGCACGTAAATTTTCAACGCAAAAGTAACAAGAAACAAAAGGCGTTAATTAAGAAATCTAAATTTAAATTTAATTTCAGGAAAATTTCTGTTGTTCGGTTTCTAGTTTACATACAAAAGCAACGAAACTGGAAACTCTTATTGTATAATAATCAAAGCATTGATTTCTTCACTTTTTCTTGAAGAAATTATTATATCCAAATATTATGAACCAATTTTAAACGCACAATATACTTGGTTATAAGTAACCCCACAAACAAAACAAGAAAGGCAATTGTTGAACTTTAACTTGGCAAGGTTTTGATGCAGTTCAACTTGACATTGAACAAAGAAAGATTGCACGCTTTGACATTTATAACCGCTCTATAATTATCACATGATTTATTGATGTTCAATATCGAACGTTAGATGGCTCGTGTTGTGCAGCCATGACCTCGCTACAAGAGGTCATTAATCCACAGCTGATTAATGCGCAAGAGGCCATTAATCTCTGGAATTTTACAGCGCAAGTCTAAATTCCTTACAAAACTGCCTCTTTAATATGCATCCCCAAACTAGAGTAGACTTAATCAAAGAAAAAACTTAGCGGCGCACTTAGAAAAATTGATGATTATTATTGTCCGTATAGTGACATTTTCCCACCCAAGCCATGAGCAGAGACGACGTAGCATAGAAGAAGCACCAATAAGTATTTTACCTGGGCAAAACTGGGTCGGGATGACCCACATAAAGGCAACATGAGCATTGTTATTCACGTTGTTTCAAATGGCACCAGTGGACAAAGTTTCAATTAATTCTCTGAGTGAATCAGCCTCGAGCTTTTGTATTGCTTGTAAGCCTCAGTGACGTCTAATCCAGCCTTATCTGCTGTCACTATAGCGCGTACCATTCGATACAAATCTATTTGTTGTCATATCAAAGTATTAATTCGTCATCCAGAGTAAATTAGTGTTAAGCACATCAGAACAACTTTCGTTATTCAATGCTTGCAGATCATTTATATTTTTGATGTAATTACTGCAGAATCCAATAGTTGCTTGCGTACTGGATAGAATTTTGCATACCGATTTTAGATTTGATTTCTCTTGTCAGGTCCAGTGACGCTTATGCTAGAAGCTTATTACGGGTGAGACTTTTGAGCTTAACACGTTGACTACGTATTGGTACATATGCGTACCACGAAATGTATTTCTCCAGGACGAAGTGGTGCATAATTAAGGTTGCCTAAAATCGGCCAAATCCGAGAACAAAAAAGGCCAAAAAAGGCCGATAACCCAATATATACTAGTTTTTTGTAGATTCCGCTATAAACATTCCATTTATTTTCTTTTTCCAGTACTTAAAATTTAATTAGGAAGTACCCCTGTCATAAATTTTGGCCGGCCAAAGCAATTGAGAAAAAACTAAATCACGGAATTTGTCCGGAAAAAATAATCGTCTGGCAACCCTGTTTAAAAACAGTACAAAAAATGAAATAATAGTACAAGATGAAGCAATCGTAGTCAACGTGTTAAAATTGATCTAAAAAAAGTCACTTCACAGCCTACAAAATAGATGCTGCTGCCTAGGAAGCTTGTCGTGAGCCGTTTACGTAAATCATTATTAGCGCTTAGGATTGTGAAGCGGGCCAACGGTGGCAAACGAAAACTCGGCCTAAATAAAGTCCTACAAAGCAATAAAAAATTTCTCATCTGCATGCTCTCGAAAATATCAAGCGGAATAATTTGTTTTCTTATAAACCTTTTTTCCAAACGCTGAAATAACGTAGGTAACAGTTTATAAGGTTCTTTGCACATTGCTTCGAAGTAAAAAATAAAGATCGTATTGATCAAAATCTACATTAAAAATAACTATGAATAATAATATAATGTGATGACATCGTTGAATCTTTGCTAATTCTAAATGACTATTCATTTAAAACTTATTTGCTTCGTCACGACAGTTACTCGCTTCTATAAAGATTTTTTTAGTTTTTGCGAAGTTCGAACGATGCGAGCGCTGAGCTATCGATACAAATAAAGTTTCTTCTACGAGCTGCGGTCGCTCAGTGATTGTATTGCGTAAAATAAAACACGGCGCAACAAACGTCGCTTTCCATAATGCAAAATTGCCTACCACACCAAACTTTTGCACAGTTGTCGGTATCCGTGATCTATCGAAGACTGTTGTCACCATAAACAAAAGAAAAGAGCCACAAGATGTCTGCATGGAGGCCCATCCAAGCGAGACGAGTTAAAACTCTATAGTTTGAAACATCGATGTTTTCACTTTCAAACACAATCTAAAAATCATTCAATTTTTTCAATCGGAGACCATTGATAAACCTGATGGACGACAACATGAAAATTCTCCATTCACTTTCCTCTAAACATAGCGGCGCAATTGAAGTGTTGAATTTCAGTAACAAAAAAACGGACAAAAAGGTTTAAAAAGATAATTTAACTATTAAAATCGATTATTACCAATAGCATAATTGCTATTGGTAATATCAAAAATATCATAATAATATCATAATATCATTAAATCATTAAATCATAATATCTAATAATATCATTAAAAGTTATTCAACTGGAGTCGTAAAGCTTATCGTCTCCTATTATATTAATAGCCCTAACAACTATGTAGCTCAAAGTTTACACAAAAACTTATGCCGCAGCTTCCCAGCACGACACGGAATTTTAAGTATCCAATGATTCAGCGAAGCAATCCTTCATTCAAGCTTTCCAGTCTACTATCTCCAATATTCATCTTTCAATTTAATTTTAAATCCGAGCAGGAATCTTTCGCTTCAGAAGTACCATTAAATGCAAATTGATCGTTGAGCAAAATTTACTGTGCAGATTTTCCTCAAATAGAGTGAAAGAACAGCTGTCACTCCTGCAAGTACTATAAACGCCAGTAGCTAACTTTTTTCCCCCAAAGAAAACAATACCTGAAAGAACTCGTGGTGCGAAAGCATTCCACTCCCGGGAAGTGATTACTAAAAAACTCCTTTAAGACCGACACCGGTCTCGACAAAATTTTTGCAGCATCGTGGCGACACAGATTGGTTGCTCTATATATATAGTATTATCGCATGTGTAAAGAATGAGGGTATCATGTTCATTTATCAACTCGTGAGGTAGATGGTTTCCAGCCATTGGTTTCTAGTCATAGGTTTCTAGTCATAAGGTTTCCATGGATCGTCCACGCAGCGAACATATAAAATTCAATCAAGTCAGAGTCGCTACGTTAATGTCTTCATTCATAGTGAAAATACATTACATTCATTCGCTCATTAGCGATGGTGTGAGAATAATCGTATAAATCAGCTATGTATAAATCTATTGCAGTACAATAAACCCCACTATGAGTTTACTGCGCCCGAAATAAACAAACTAAGCACAAAACGTACAAGGTTCATTTTAAATGAAATTCACAATGCGATTTACATACGCGAGGCGCAATCCTTGAATTTCATCCAGCATAAAAATTAAAAATATATTGTACTACACATGCACAGAGCTAATGAAAAAAACAATATCCGAATAGATATTTCTGCTTGCAAACCGCTGTCGAAGGACTCGGGAAATTAGTTGAAATGACACATTGACTTCGTTCCTCCACGGGAGCACATCCAAGAGAAGTTCGTGCGTCTTGCTTTCACTGAGCTCCAAGGAACCTGATCGTGATCCTTGCGCTTCCTATTATCCTATGATGCAGTCGATGATCTCGTATGATTTCCGTGCAGCAGGGCCAGGCTATATAATTTGGAAGAAATAGAGCCTGATGTTCGCACGCCTCGATCATCGGGAGCATGTCGGGCTAACTATTTGAGCTGCGTTGCAGTCTCCGTCGTGAGTGACTATATATATAAAAAGTAATTTAAACGCACAACGATGGTGTGAGACGGCGGTGATAAACCAATTATATATAATGCAAATAGAGCAAGGTTATTAAATCTGTATACAGTTATTATATTCATATCACACTGATGTGATGTGAGGAAACGAACACTCCATGTAACCGCAAAGCACGTTTGAATTCCTAATAGTTACATAACATTCCGTAATTAGTATGTGAGGATAGAGACGTTACTGTATCATCTGATAAAACGTCTGGAGAAGAAAAATGACAATATTTTTAAGAAATCATAACTCCTCTAAATTTTATATATAAATTGTACGGGTCGGATAATAAAACTTTTCTATTTTCTTTATCTAAATTATAATTGCCATCTCAAGAAAATTGAACCGATTCATCCAAAGTTTTTTTATTCTTAATAATCTAGTGATGATCATAACAAGTCTATTCATTACAAGAAATCGAATGGGTGATCGTGTAGGCAATGGGAACTGCAAATACAGTCAATGGGCAATGCAAAATCAGTTAACGTTGACCAAATCATATAGTTTCAACCCACTTTCGCTCTAGCTACTTGTACATAGAAGGTTAAACCAATCGGCTATTTCAGTCTTCATTGAATTGCAACCTTTGACTTAAAATGCTGCTTCGGCGTGAAAAAAATTCCCCTCGAATTCCCAAGGAAGGAAATTTCGAGGCCGGTAACGTACGTAAAACCTCAAATTATGCCACTACATATCTTACGTGAAGCACTAACGAAGCCACTTTACGGCCAGGAATTTACCCTAATGGCTAACTAAGTGGGGAAATTTTGGTCCATTTCTTCCTCATAATGGTATTTTTACGTGATATGAATACGGAGAGTCTTGAAACTTTACAAAAAGAGGCATTAGAAATGATTATTTTCTATGCTAATCTTTAGTTTTCTTTTATCTAATCGGTAGAGATGGGTACTTAAATAATTTGGTCAAGCATTTCATTGTGTTGGAAAACGTGTCAGTCAGTTTATCTATAAGAAGCACCGTTATATGTAAATTTAAATTGGTCTCGTGAGTGACTTGGCCAAAACCATGCGTGCCGCAAACTATGCAAACAGTTAATGTCAGTACCATAGCCTTGCCAGTACCACAACCTTGGCAAACTGTACACGAGTACTAAAAAAAGCCTATGACCTCAAACGAGGTCTCATGTACACCAACTGTACACAAGCATTTAAGGTACGAAACGCACGTCAAACCGTCAAACATCGTGTCTTGTAGACAAACGTCACACAGAGTTCTAAAGTTGTAGCCTGTGACGTCAGACGTGACGTCACACGGAGACGTTTCACGGTCACAAGCGGCAGCGCTGCTCGTACGCCACAGCAAGCCAACCACGTTGGCGGTTACGCCAGGAATTACGACGAGAAAACAACGCGTCGCACGTACGATGTGGAGCGAAATTTTTGCGGGATGCACTGCCTTACCACATTCCCCTCCCCTAATCTCATAGCTGCAACCAATATATTCTTTTTTTTTCCTACTGACAAAATTAACTTCGGATTGTTAAACAAAAATTTAAAAATAAAGTTTCCATATTTAATTAAATGATGACTACGTAACTAAGTTCTAAAATAAAGAACCTAGTTGCATACCCATCATCGTTAAATTTCATAAATTATTGTTATACCAGGTTCTACATTCGCCATCAACTGACTATTAAAGTTATTATTTGAATTTGAAGATGATGTGTTTTCACAATTTGGCTACCCTCATTCGTGTTGTAACTCAAATATGCATTCTATATAAAAAGAGCGAGGGAAAATTCAACAACTTATGGTGATTTTCTGAAAAAATTCCATATGGTAACCTCCGAATGTTCTTAACATTCGTATTTTCCACAACCGTCAATCACAATTCGTCCCTAAACGTCCTTTCACTCTTCAGTTAATTGATATTCTCAGTGAATTGACCAATTTAACTAAAGCCATCCAGAAAACGCGCATCAACAGTAACATTCCTTACGATCTGCGCAAACTGAAGGTAAAACGTCATACAGAAAAGGGAACATTTTTCTGACGCTCCCAGAACATGCATGAGTTCAGTATACTGATTATTGAACTGAATTGACGAGCCAAACATTCATGGTAGCCATGTAACTCAAAGCCGTGTAATGAGATATGGTTAAGAAACTATGACCATTACTTAAAAACGCACCCAATAACCCGTTTAATGACAGCAATTTACAGTCATTATGAATTCATTAATTTACAGAAGTTTTACTTATTCGGGTCCATACGCAACAAAATTATTAATGACCTTAACGTTGAATTAAACAACCTAATAGCAATAAATGTTTTTTAAGCCTTATTGGAATAAATAATTTTATAATCGTAAAATAAATTTGTTTCTATGCAGTCCGGAAAGGGTTAAACGAACGCACGGTCGGGCAGGAAACGGGACCAGGGCACAGGATACCGAGGCGCCCAGCGCGGCGTGCATGAGGCGTGCGTCAGCAGGTGGCAGCGACCACCTGCCATATGGGGGACGAGGGATGAAATGCCGGCGCCAAACGGGCAGAAGTGGGCGCCAAACGGGTAAAAGTTAGCGTCAAACGAGTATAAGTGAGCGCCAAACGGGCAGAAACGAGCGCCAAACGGGCAGAAACGAGCGCCAAACGGGCAGAAGTGAGCGCCAAACGGACAGAAGTGAGCGCCAAATGGACAGAAGTGAGCGCCAAACGGACAGAAGTGAGCGCCAAACGGACAGAAGTGAGCGCCAAACGGGCAGAAGTGAGCGCCAAACAGGCAAAAGTGAGCGCGAACGGGCGAAAGTGAGCGCCAAACAAGCAAACGTGAGCGCCAAACGGGCAGAAGTGAGCGCCAAACGGGCAGAAGTGAGCGCCAAACAGGCAAAAGTGAGCGCGAACGGGCAAAAGTGAGCGCCAAACAAGCAAAAGTGAGCACGACCGGGCAAAAGTTAGCGCCAAACGAGCACAAGCGAGCACCAAACGGGCATAAACGAGACGATCAGGCCGAACGATTGCAATTCTCTACGCACACATCGTGAAATGTGATGCAAAACAGCACCTGAATTATGGTCCGAGTCATCACAAGTGATGCATTACACGTACCACACTTTCTCCTCAAGCGGTCACAGCCCTTCATTTGAGAGAAGCGCGAACAACGTTCAAAGAAAGTCCGAATGACACAAATTTTACTGCGGTAATTAAAGTGTCACACCGCAGCAGTTTCCCTGCTTCAAGTAATTATTTGCGCATAACTGTGGAGCGCTACAGGAGCTACACCAGTTTCCCCTCTAAGTCACAAGCAACAGTAGAGACTTGAAGGCCGAAGATTCTCATGTGAAATGCTAACAGAAACGAGAATCGGAGCGGCTCGTCAGAATTTATTCGTAATACGAAAAAAATATAATTCAGTACTCATTGAAGTGAGTGACAGAGAGCACATTTTCTCGTCGACGAAAACTTGAGGTCACGGACGGACGGACATACGGACGGACGGACGGACGGACGGACGGACAGACAGACAGACAGACGGACAGGGCGAGCACAATAGTGCATTTTTTTCATAAATGAGAAAATGCGCTAAAAACCCAACATTAAATTTCAGAATCGCATTTGGGAAACCGACGATAAAAACTGAAGTGGTCCGGCGTGGTAGTAAGGAAGGGTATTTAAATAAATGCCATCCGGATAAATTCAAGATCTTAGACGTCACTCATTTCTGTTCATACTTATGTGGCTGATGATGAGAAAAACCTCGATTTTTTGAGGTACGATGGTTTACTTCAAATTCATCGAAAACATTTTTATTATAATATTATTCAATGAAATCTTCATAGGGCGCTTGGAAGAGTAAGACGTCATTAATCAAGTAATATACAGAATTTTTTTCATTGAACCTGACAATACTTTAAAGTGATTACATAAACTTCAACCTGGTAATAAAATAATAATAGGTTCCATTCGAGACAAGGGAATTGAACAGAATAAATTACCATATCGTTCATTAATTTAACAGCATGACAAAAATGATTATAAGGTCTCACAGAAGCATTAGGACTAAGCCGTACAAAAAATAGGGCGATACAGGCGTACAAGTATGTAAATGCACGCTTATTAATAAAAAAATAGCTATTCAAATGCGATTTTCAATGCACAATAGCGATTTTTTAGGAATTTATCTCAATTATCGGCATGTACATTTGTACATGCATAGAAAAGTCTCAGTTACTTAACTTATTGTTGATCATTTCGGGCAATGCTTGCATACTGTCAACTGCAATGCTTCAAACTGTCAAACGATGCGTTAATTTTTTTACACCAGTTTACGTACATGCCTTAAATACTCGTTGAGAAGCTCGAGAAGGAACGCAAAGATGCATGGTTTCCTCGATCAATGGGAAAAATCTGGTAGAATCCTTACCATCATAGTTCTAATTAAATCGCATTAATTTCATTAATTAAACATTAATTGCATTCCAAGTGAACGTAGTGGTAACCGACCGATGGAAATTTGAAAACGGTAACTAATTTTGTCCTTATATTCACATCCGCCCATGGGACAGTCATCAAAACCTTTTTCCTACTCACGTACAAGTTATCTTAACTGAGGGGAGGGTCAACTCGACAGGTAAGATTTGTTGTAGGTAAAATATTGTCTGCAGGCAAGATAGTCTACAGGTATGAGGTAATATAGTCAGCAGGTATGAGGTAATATAGTCAGCAGGGAAGATAGTCTGTAGGCAAGATATTCTACAGGTATGAACAGTAATAAGATCATATAACTGTAAATATAAGTTAATCTGCAGGTAAAATACTGGAACCACAAATTATGATTTACATCAGAACGCCGGAAATTTTTAGCCATTAGAATCTTTGCGGCGAATTTGAAATCAGTCAACTACAGAAATTTTCAATACAGTCGGCTTTTAAGTTCCAACTTTTAGGACGATTAAAGAAATAAATCATGTAATTGCTGCAGTGTAACCGTTAAGTATGGACACATAATTGCACTGCAATTCATTTCTTTACACTGAAAACTCACCAGAGCTACGTTATTCCCGGTCAGCCTCAAGCCGAAACTAAACACGCACAGTCTACAGCCAACTTCAAGGCAGCGCGCACACACACAACCACTCACAACGAGGTGCAGCCTCGTACTGAGGACGGCAGCGCGCAGCTTGTGGTTCTTGTCTGTCCGCGCAACTAACAGCTGGTGCAATTACGCTCACAGGCACAGATTTTTATCTTCTCGAAGATACACATACTCAAATTGCTCGTATGATCATAATAATGTATATGCGTTAGCACAACTACCAGAGATAATGTAAAATTACATCTACAGCATTTATAACTTAATTCTTCTTAATAAAGTAACGATCGTGTGGAACTTGATTTCGTAACGAAAACTCTATTTTGTTGTCCTTAACACATCCCCCATGAAGACGCGCACTATAAGACGGATGTGAAATAGTGCTAGCCTCCCCATTTCCATTTCGTCCTTGAAGAAGCCCCTCATCAAAAGGCTGTCCTTGAAGACGAGTTATTGCTGGGACCCGACCGCTTGCATGCAAACCTCCTGGCGAGACCTCGCCGTGACCTTTTCTTAATAACGCGAACCCTCGGAAAAATACTTAGGTGAATATTTCTGTTATAATTATTTGTCATATAAGCTGGTTAGCTCGGCGCTGCTCGCACTTCTAGAATCGCGTAATCCTGAGTCTCGCCATTCCTGTAATAGACGATCCTGTTAATAATAAAAAAGCTTATGTTTGCAAATGTGAAAAACACATTCAAAACTCACATTTTACACTCGCTTCAAAATATGAAAAACTTTTTGGAGCTACATAAATTTTATTAAAAATACCAATTTAAAATTGAATTATAATTTTAGTACAATCTTTTCCTCCCAGGTTAGCCACGCCTCACTCTTCTCCCCAGAGAATGAATAAGCGAATAAGCACGCCTTTGTAATATACCTATTACATTTATCGTGGATATGCAATATGTATCGAATCGACACGTACACAAACACTCATATAATTTATAAGATCTGGGTAGTAGTCAATTACGGTGGTTCTCATGTTGGATCTAATTAAGCACGGAAATTATAGGAACCCCTTCTTCCAGGCTTCTAATTCCCATTTCGAAGGTTATTTTGTCTGTTTATTAATTATTAGTTAGATATTTTTGGACAGTGTGTGCAGGGAGATAGATGTGTTTACGTGATCGAAACCTGGCACCGTAATATTCCGAAATTGTTCCAGCGAGTATCCAGGGTACTAAAAGTCTTGGGATGTTGTCAAGATATAAAAACTCATTTTTAGTAGAGGAATCGCGAAGCATTGAGAAATGGAGGAGTTTAAGATTGAAAACTTGCTTTAGACTTTCAATTTAGTAAATACAAACTACTTTCAATTAATAAGAGTATAATGTATCAATTTCCTTCCAATTCCGAGACGAGAGTAATAACTAGAGTTTAATGTTTAATTTTCATGGTAGCTTGCCTTTGTCGGTTGCTTTCATCAACATTATTTCAGTTTATACATGCACGTTCAAGGCTATTGAAGAGTTACTCAACATTTAGTGTCACTTGCTTACGAATTTCTGGAATCCATTCCAAACAACGCCGGGTTAAGCTGCAAAATACTTAATGAATTGATAAGTAAAAAATAGATTAAGTCTAGAAGTGCATCACGATCCCAGAGAAAAAAAATTATTTTCCGATCCCGGAAACTTTGCAACAGGGAGGGTTACAGTTTAATGCCTCTTAATTTATACCTGCATCTTCACGCTTCAAGCGGTCTTTTGATCTATTATAAATTCTAGAGTTTAGGCGCGTTTATTGATATTTTGCAGGCATTCCATTCAGTTTCGCTTGAAAAATTATAATATTTCATAGGTCGAAGTAAATTTTAATAAATCTTTTTATTACCATGTAGAATTATACTTTTCAATCCAATTCAGTCACAACATATGTGAGCAGTAAACCTCGTTCTCAGGAGTAATGTTATCTCTCAAAATCGATCTAAATCAGAAGGCTGTAACGCTACGTCGCGGAATGAAAATGAAAATATGAATGAACGTTTGATCCCGCTAAAAATACTGTCCACCTTAAGTCCAACTTGGATGATAATAATTGATTTTGATATGTACTCTAATTTACAACTTTATCGCACCCAGAAATTCATACACATTAAAATTAATCATTTATTACTGTACGACGTGGATACTTTCTCAACGATGGTCTTTTCTGACCTTCGTGCAATAAAGTTTATTTAACAAGGGCCTGATAAACTTTATCTAATTTTGGAAGACGAGCTGGGTCTTACTTAATTGAGATTTTCTCGATTGATTTAATAAATAAATTAATTAATTAATAATATAATAACCATTTCTTAAGTCTGTGTTATATTTTTCCTGCGAGTTTGCTTAGATCCTTCTTTAAGTCCCTCAATTCAGAATGCGAAATAATGATTTTTCTTTCACCGTGTGCAGACCAAATCAGCTATGAAGTTGTCTGCCGATTCAATAGCTAAAAATTTTTGTAAAATAAATTGGTAATTAGAAGTAATACTTAAAAGAAGCTTGGACATCACCATGACCAGACATTGTTTTTTACGTAAAAAAGAACGTGATCCTAAAATGTAATCCCAGCTATATGCTAACTGATACACATTTCTACTGCCTTTTATTCACCCAAATTTATACATTAAATACTTCGAAGATGTTTAATGCGTATGTTAATTAAAATGGGCTGTCTCGATCTGTTGACTTGGAAGAGATATTGGAAAGATTTTCGGGCAGTCGAAAAAGAAGCAAACAATGTTGACCGAAATTGAGAATATTTTCGTGCTGCCGAATTCAACGCAACAATTGCTGATGGTAATATGAAAGATTTTCTCGTGACTGACATTTTCACATCTAAAAATTTTGGCTAATACAACTGTCAATCAAAAAACTGTGGATGAAGATTTGCCTGAAGAAATCACGGAGAAAAAACATAAAAATACATCGGTAAACAGTTACGCCATAAGTAGCCAACTGCATCAACGGTAAGAGTAACCAACGGCAGCGCCATAAGGTGCTTGGCTACGGTGTCAGCAGTGGCCTCATGTGTAGTTGCCACTAGCCACCGACTGACCCAGTAATCCTATACACAAGGCCAGCTACATGATAATGATCGAGTCCCAGTTAGCAATTATGAGTATTACTGGCGGCACTACTGCCCCCTGTTTAAAACTAAAAACGCCCGCAAAAAAATAAAAATGCTTGAGAGAAGAGAGTAAAAATTTAATTCGCCCAAATGATAAGATTCAACGCCGACTGAATCATCTGAATGAAGCCTCGAATAAACTATTTATATGAGTTCAAAGGTTCAAAAGCAAAAGGAGGAGTGGAGAATTAAAAAAAAATACGGCAATGCAAACACAACTAGAACAGAAAAGATTAACTGCAATGAATCGGGATAAACTAAATTGAAGAAAAATTTGATATTATGAAAAAATCTACAAATGGTTAGCAGCATTTATGTCATGCAATTCTCTTCAAATTATTTATCATTGTGCTGACACTAAGATTAGATCGTTTCCAAGTGTACATTTTAAAGCCCCATTCTTTTAAGCATCAATATATTATAGTTATCAGTGGATGGCATCCCAGTAGTGTAGAGCAACATGGGGCAGCGCGCCCCCCACTTTTTTGAACTAAATTTTTGATGAAGTTTTGATTGATACGATGTGGTTCTTTGTTTTGTTTAAAGGTACAACTAATGAGGAATGTATGATGTGAATTAGACGCCAATAGAGTTATTCACTTTTTAATGAAACACTATTTTGTAAAAAGTGTCAAAATGGGCCCATTGCCCCACCCCTGGGGCAATGGGCCCATGGGCTTGGGGCAAGGCGCCCACCCTTGGTCCCTTTACCACAATTGCATATTTTTCGTTTAAAAATGATAAAACAATATTTTATAGTTAAAAATGAGAAAAATGTAATAAAAAATATGACATTCATTCATTTATTAACAACTCAAAAAATCATATCCTTAACTTCAAAAAATTTACGCTTGGCTTACAAAATTTATCACTGACGTGAAGAAAAATATTTCATTGACATAAAAATATATATCTTTGACTTGAAAAATATATCCTTGTGATAAATAATTCGCCCATGACATAAAAAAATGTATCCTTGACTAGAAAAAATATATTTAGTTAATCAGAAAAAACTTCGTTCCAGTTTCGTCCATAATCCATATATTATGTGTAGAGTATTCGTACCTAATCGTGATTTCAGCCAACACCATAAAAACTCGTCAACTTTTGGCTCATTGGTGTTGACTGGAATCAACTTTTGGCAAGACAAGAGTCAATAACTCGATATGGGGTCATAAATACGCATGACTAGAAACTAAACCTGCTGCCTTGAGGCAGCAAATCAAAAAATCATGCAATATGAAGTGTAATTTGTAATTCAAAAAGCTAGTCATAGTATGTAAAGATCATTGAGACAAATCTAATGATGTATAACACAAGAATTCACCATGGGCGCTCTGCCCCGTGACATGCGTGGGCCCGTTGTCCCACTATAGGTATCATTTCAATTTATATCTTGTCAACATTTAATTTTAATAGCTAATAGTCTAATACTTGATCTCAAAATTATCCCTATAAATATTACTTTCAAAATATAATTCACAGTTATTTCAAAAGCTTCATCTACAGTAATCGAAAACAGTTTTATTTAGTAGCAAAAAAAATTTATCTGGGCTAAAGCAGTTATTCAAAAATAACTTAATAACGCAAACTCTTAGCAAAACGTAGATCCGTACACTTCATTCCAGTGAAACTGTCGACCGGCGGTAGAGAACACGGACCAATATCTGCCATACTTAGCGAGAAACCCCCTATGAGCCCATGACCCGCAGTGGGCTCGCTGCCCCATGTTACCCTACTTATTGCTGTTGCTATTTTAAACCAACCCAAGCCCATTTTACTCGGTTACAATAATGGTATATTTTGAAAATGGTCCAGGTTTTCCAGGTGAATTAGACTTTTTATGTTCTGAGTCCGTAGTTTCTTCTTCTTTATGATCTGACCTTGATTCAAAGTCAGTTTTTTTGCAGAAATTTAAAGAAAAATCTATTTTTCGTTAAAACAAATTTTTGCGGATTATCAGGTGAGAAACCTCGTGCTATTTTTTTAATTTATCGGATATAATTAAATTGATGATATATTTGGACCCAAAACGCCAAAATTTGTCCAGATCAGCTTATAAACACTGACGAGTCCGTCAGTGTCGTCTCTTACCCAGAATTATGACCACTCACATTGCGGGACAATGTAGATTAAAAAGTTCTCGATTAAACTCATGGGCGCATTGACGGATACATGACTAAATAACTGGAGAAGGCTTATTGTCTTTCAGTAGAAATAGAGGCTACAAAGGCTCACCGCCACGCGCTAATCTTTATCACATTATTTTACTTTGCTTTTAGTCAATGGTACACTTGCTATGTTAAACTTACTGTATATGCGTTACGCGCCCTTAGTATATTTGAACCAGACGCCACGATAACTACATCGTAGAATAATAATATTAATAATAATAATAACAATAATAACATTAATAATAATAATAATACTTTCAGATCTATGCCAAACTGAGGAAGTTTTATGTGCTCTATAGATGCCAACTAGACCGTTTTACTTCTCTCCTGTCGCACCACGTCATTTGAAATGTCGATTCAGTCGGTAAGAACAATATCTTTTAATAATTATTAAAAAGTAATACAATTCAGCACATCTTTATTAAATATAAACAGTTCAGTCTTGACAGTCCATATCAATTAAAAAAATTTAAGTAGGCTTAACGCGGAAAACACAATGTCAGAAACCTCAATACTTATAAAAGTGAGACGTGATTAAAATTATTTCAAATGGCAGCAAAATTTGGTTCCATGAGTAACAAGCAGGGTAGCCCGACGTTGCTGGACACAATAATTCCTGAATTTTTTAAATCTTTATCCGTTCATTCCCGTAATACTTAACGTGTTGGACAAATTTACGGCTGGACTGGTAGCCGGTCTCGCGGCCGGTCTCACGGCAAATCTCCGAATTCAATGATCAAGGAATATCTCCCAAACTAATGAATGTAGCTCATTGAAACTTGGTACACATATTTATTAAGACCTAACGGTGATGTTTAGCTCGTGAAATTTTTTTCCATTTCATATTCATTCGTGAGTTATATAGCAATTCGGGTCAAAGTTTGCAGTGACCAAGAAATTCCTTCTAAACTACTGAACAGATTTGAATGAAACTTAGAATGTACAAACTTAACCTCTCAACGGTGATATTTAGTTCGTGACAATTTTTTCGATTTTACTTTTGTTTTCGAGTATTTTTCCATTTTACCTTTATTCGCGAAGTATACAGCAATACGGGCCGAAATTCGCAGTGACCAAAAAATTTTTTTCAAACTACTGACCAAATTTGAACGAAACTTTGAATATACAACCTAACCCCCCAACGTAGATGTTTAGCTCGTGATTTTTTAATTTTGCCTTCGTTTGCAAGCTATACGGCTGTACATATACGGCTGACGGCTCTTTGTCAATACAAATTCAAAAATCGGCCTCAGAAATGACGGTCGTTTCTCCGTATTTATCTATATAACTCGTGAACGAAGGCAAAATCAAAAAAATTGTCACGAGCCGAACACCACCGTTGGGAGGTTGGGAGGTTAGGTTTGTATATTCAAAGTTTCATTCAAATTTGTTCATTAGTTTAGAAAAATTTCTTAGTCGCTGCAAATTTTGGCCCGAATTGCCGTATACCTTACGAATGTAGGTGAAATGAAAAAAACTCACAAACAAAAGTAAAACCGAAAAAATATAGGAGTAACGCCCAATTTCTACTCTACCTGCTGGGCAGGTAGAGCATGCAGCGGGCAGGTAGAGCATGCAGCGGGCAGGTAGAGCATGCAGCGTGCAGGTAGAGCATGCAGCGCGCAGGTAGAGCTGCAGGTAGAGCATGCAGCGTGCAGGTAGAGCATGCAGCCTGCAGGTAGAGCATGCAGCGCGCAGGTAGAGCATGCAGCGTGCAGGTAGAGCATGCAGCCTGCAGGTAGAGCATGCAGCGTGCAGGATGAGCAAGGAGTGAGTCATTATAAACTTCACAGTCATTATAATCATACACACATTTGTTGAAGTTTTTCGTTTTCTAAGAGCCATATGGACACTTGTGGAAAAATCACATTCGGCTTGTTATAGATATCACGAACATAATAAATAATAATCATTTAATTCTAGTCATGCCTGTTAGAACTTATTGTCCACCAGTAGCTAAAAAATGTCGCTCAATTGCAAGCATCGTCGCTAACACGATGGATGAAAAGATTTTCTATGCATCGCTCATTTTGGGAGGGATCGCAAATGGAGCGAAATATATAAAAATTCTGAGACAAAAAGCCATTTGTGCGCAGGAGATATGGTTTCTGCCAGCTTGTACGTAATATGTCGGGATGCTGCTTTGTATATTCTGTTGGTTTTTACTGAACAACACCTCAGAGCGATTCACTGCTCACGTGTGCAGCGGGATCAGAAATTAAAATTTGCCTTTTAAAGCAGGCTGGGCTGTCATGCTGCCTTAATAAATTGACATTAATTTATTTATTGAAACTCTCTACTTTTATATTGATGATATCGAAATCTCTCTTTAATCGCATACAGATAATTTATAAAATTTTGTTGTAATTTCATAAAGGAAGTCGCTTGCAATTCACAATTCAAATACTTCACCCATTACTTCACCTGAATGAACACTTCACCTGAATGTATCACAACAAATTTCTAGTGCCGGGAAGAGTTTGTTGGAGCAACTTTAGATTAAATCGACAGGATTGCAGTAGTTTCTCGCATCAGCTAAAGCCGTCACACTGCGCAAGACGTGAATTCAACTTACACGTGGTCCAAGAAGGCTTGCCGACTGCAGCTCTTAAGCATTAGAAACGAATAAACGCAATTTAAGGAATATACTCACCTCGATAATCACGCGAACGAAACAAATGTCACACTTCATTGTTTCGCGGATGCCAGCCTCCGATATTGGAAACTCTAAGTCTCGTGGACTGTCCAGATCGGTGGTAAAATCTGTTTAACAAACGGTGCGGGTCATGTGCGGTGAAAATCTACTTCAAAAATCATTTTCGACTGAGAGTAGATGCTTCTGGGGAATATTTTAATATGTTTTGCTCGTTGCTGTCTTTCTGTTTTCTCTTCATTGTGCTCATTCATAGCATTCCAAGAACGGAATACTTTGCTTTGAGATTTGCTCTGTGCATATAATTCCGCAAAATTATCAGTTGTGCGCCACGACTTCAATTTCAAAGGACATTCAGCATCTCAATAAGAAACTAACTTCCGCTGTTGCTCATGTCGTATTATTTTACTGCTCGTAAACAATGAATGTTTACGTCAATGAATGTTTCGAGATGCTCATAACACAAAAGGTTGTATTTATACTCGATCAAGTACAAATAAATCCGATTTGGATAATTTATTCACCATAATTTCTTGAACTTGTTCACATTGGTCATATAATTGAATTTGACGATTTTTTCACTCACAGTTTGCTAGTAATTTTGTTGCTATTCTAATAAATGACTGTTTCCAGTGTAAATTTTACTCAATCAAATTATAAACGTCAAACATTATAGATTATCTATGAAGTCAAGCTGTAATTTGTGTGATAAAATCCAAGAATTATGAAAAATTCGATAAGCTATGTACCTACAGCATGTAATTAAAACAATAATTCCAAAACATCCAGTATCGATTGTAAAAGTCGATTCTCAAGCTTATTAAGATGGCGATTGGGGGTTTGTGGGTGCAATTAATTTAGTTCTATCGACCGTAGATTTTATGTGGAAGGATGCCAAAGTCCATAAAATTCAAATTATCGCCAGGCAAGACTCTACAAATTTTCTTACAACCGTTTATGTTGTAAGTAAGATTCTAATAGAAAATGTATTCAATGTACGAATGAACGAATTTTTTAATAGTTATAGCAAGTTTTTTTGAAACAATACGTTTTCATGTCATGCAACTCAATATTGAAGGAAATTGTAGTATGCGTGACCGTGACAGCTTCTTATCATCTGACAGAATTTTTACTTCGGGAAGAGACATGTTATTCTAGATTTTTAGGATTTGTTTACGACATCTCTATTAAATTAAGTGACTGCAGGAAAAAGTGACCAAGATTACGGAGGTCATTTGCTACCTGAACCTCACTTTCACCCCCTAACCCCCATCCTTTCTCCACTGTCTTGGGGTCCAGTCAGGGTGCTAAAAAGTTACCTAATATTTAGGTTCTACATATGAATTTTATGTAAATAAGTTGTCAGTGTAACATAAATCATGCAAAATATTTAGCATTGCAAAATATTTAGAATTATGTAGACAGCGATCGGTTCAAATACAAGTGTTCAAAACTTTGCGTCTGTACCTCTCAAATGTGTATTGAAAAGAAAAACCCAACACCTACCAAGATTTAAATGCAGGTATAGGCCCATACGACGAAGTTACAAATATTTTGCAACTGTACAATAATTACCAATAACGTCGCTCATGCCATGTGAATGCGTTTGTCCACGTTTCCTTGGTCATATATCTCGACAGTTGGCAAGCAGCCTGTCTTCTTTGTCCTTTCCATTTGACGCGGCAAACATAGGCCTATACCTCCAACATCTATGGTCATTTTGACGGCTGCGACATCCAGTGAACTACTCTAGAATTTTCTACAATAATCCAGTGATAGAGCAATTTCGTGTTTACTGCAATTTGTTTAAATGTTATTAGGAGACGAGAGAAATTTATACCTAAGCATTTCTAGTGAGTGACGTGTTATTTATTCAACACTTATTCTTGAAATCATTTTTATTGATCACATAAAGCAATTTGGTGACTTATACTATATTCGTTTGTTAGCAATTTCGTTGCTATTCTGAGCAATTTTTTCACGTACATTTCTGAGAATCTAATTTGAAACGTTGAAATTATACTGTAATTTTGCTATCGAACCTATGAATTTGGAAATTCCTATAAACGATAATTCATTGAAATAAAATCGAAACTATAATTCAAAAGCATCCGAGATTGGTTGTAGAAGTAAATTCTCACTCCTTTTGTGCTGCGTGATTAATATCAAGGTTTATGGGTGCGACCAGTTCAGTTACTCCGAGCGAAAATCTCGTCTAGAAAGAAGCCGAGTCATATAAAATTCAAGTTAACAGCAGGACATGAAAATTTCCCATGAACTTTTCCCACGAACTAATTGACAACATAAATTGCGTACGAACAAACTGTTTAGCTGAAAAGTAATGGCGTATCTTTTTTACACAATGCAATTGAATGTCAGAAAAACTCAATTTTATCTGAAAAATGCTGCTATATACGACTGTGACACCTTCTAGTTAAATGATAGAATTTCTTCTTCATGAAGAAAAATATTATTCGAGATTTCTCGAAATAGCACGAACCATGTCATTGAAATTAAATGACTTTCGAGCAAAAAAATATTTCTTTCCCATAAGAGACTACTAAGGTCATTTGCTACCTGAGCCTACCCATTCCCCACACCACCCCTTCTCGCCTCGGCCCCTCTGAGTTGTATATATTGAAACATTTTGTTAATGCCTGCAAAGATTGAAATAAAGTTCTAAGCCGAAGAAGCTTCGAAGAACACAGTTCGAAGCAGTTTAGAGCAGAATATTAAAATAATACAAATATTTTAAAACTATAACGATTTATAATAACGCAGATCATGATACGTGGGCACGTTTGTAGGCTTTTTCTTGGCCAAACATCTCGGAAGTTCTCACGCAGCCGGTCTTCTTTGTCTTAAGCGTCAGACGCTGTCTATATAGGCCTATGCGTTTTACAGCCATCCTCATTTTGTCGGCTGCGACGTTCTGTGAAGCACTGTTTAGAATTTTCTCCCGATTATATTCAGTGATGGATCAATTTGCTGCTAACTCGGATGTGTTTAAGTGTTACTCGGAGAAAAGAAACATGTATTCATCGGCATCACTAGCAAATGGTGAGTTCATGTGATGTATTTGGTTATCCTGGCTTCTTTAATTACTCATGTACACCATTATGTCGATTCCTTAACAGACGTTCCTCCATTATTATTCATCAGGATTGATATATAATTTAGTGGAATGATGTAATTTTCAATGAAGTTTCTCAATATTTTCGAAAAATTTAAGGGATTAATTTGCTGTAATCGTGTGTTGTTGGGGTCTCCGGGAAGCACTAACTCGGCTGCCAGGACTGACCTGGGTTACGTATAATGGGTTACTGATATATATGAAATAAAAACTTTGTTGCATCAACGTCTGCTAAGGAAAACAGAATAAAAAGCGGACTTATTTAAAAAGTTTCATGTCTGACTAATTTATAAATGTACACGGTTCAAGTGTTTTGCTTCATTTTTTACGTGAGATTTGAGGATTGAAACTCGAGTCTCTAGGCTTTCCACCTGTCAGGCTTCGCAGATTACAGCAAACTGGCAACTTTCGCTTACCGTATTTTCCTACCTGGATATTCTCCACTAATATGATTCTAATAATTAATAATTTTTAAAATATTAATACGAGTACTTCGGTTGGCTGTACTTCCTCTGCATTACGTTCACTATTTCCAACATGAGTCAAAATTTTTAAGCCCCTAGAGAACAAATTTCAGCGAATTGCTTCAAACTGTTAAGGGTGTGAGGAAAAATGGCAAAAGTGACCAAGTTTGATGAAAATACTTTGTTTTTAGCGCATTTTCTCATATATGGAAAAAAGCGCTATTGTGCTCGTCTTGCCCGTCCGTCTGTCCTTCTGTCCGTCCGTGACTTCAAGTTTTCGTCGACGAGAAAATAAGCTCTCTGTCACTCACTGCAGTGAGTACTGAGTTATTTTTTTTCTTTATATGCTGCAATATATAATGACCCATTAAATGGACACATTGCACATGGAGTAATTTCGTATATAAAGAGGCAGTGCATTCAAACAACATTCACGCAGCATGGTCTGGAGCAATGCTGCTTATATGAGCCTACTTCACAATACTGTCAAGAAGTGAACATTGTAACGTCAAACCATATTTTTGAACATTGTCAAACCATATTTTGGTTCACTTGGTAGCAGTTCGCACTGCAGTCGCTTGGTAGCAGTCCGAGTTGCATTCGATAGGTAGCAGTTCGAGTTGCAGTCGCTTGGTAGCAGTTTTATTTGTAGTCGCTTGGTGGCAGTTCGCGTTGCAGGCGCCTTAATAGCAGTTAGAGTTGCCAAAGCTTGATAGCAGTCCGAGTTGCAGACGCTTGGTAGCAGTTCGCGTTACAGTCGCTTGGTAGCAGTACGCGTTACAGTCGCTTGGTAACAGTACGCGTTGCAGTCGCTTGGTAACAGTACGCGTTGCAGTCGCTTGGTAGCGGTTCGCGGTTCGCGATACAGTCGCTTGGTAGCAGTTCGCGTAACAGTCGCTTGGAAGCAGTTCGGGTTACAGTCGCTTGGTAGCAGTACGCGTTGCAGTCGCTTGGTAGCAGTTCGCGTTACAGTCGCTTGGTAGCAGTTCGCTTTGCAGTCGCTTGGTAGCAGTTTGCGTTGCAGGTGCTTGGTAGCAGTTTGCGTTGCAGTCGCTTGGTAGCAGTTTGCGTTGCAGTCGCTTGGTAGCAGTTCGCGTTGCAGTTGCTTGGTAGCAGTTCGCGTTGCAGTTGCTTGGTAGCAGTTCGCGTTGCAGACGCTCGGTAGCAGTTCGTGTTGAAGTTGCTTGGTAGCAGTTCGCGTTGCAGTTGCTTGGTAGCAGTTCGCGTTGCAGTTGCTTGGTAGCAGTTCGCGGTGCAGTCGCTTCTCATACGGACGATCTCTTTCAAATTGTGATGCTCCCACACGAATGCTCTCCTTCATTATTTCACATTGAATTTTATTATTAAATAAAATGGTTGTCTTGTCAGAGCACATAATGTTGTAATATCTCATGTTTGCAAAAACTATTTAAACTATTCATCATCAATCTTCAATATATCAATATCTTCAATCATCATATCATCATATCATATCATATCAATATCATCATATCTTCATCATCATTCATATTCATCAACAATCATTAATTACATTGAAATTTAATTTTTGATGAACTTCCATCTTCTCTTACAGATGGAGTAACTACGGAAGAAAGCTGGTCTACAGCCAGCTATTCAGCTCAGGCTAGAACGAGCAGCAACAAACGCTATCACGTGGGGCACGAATGGCGAGCAAGCGTAAGTCGTGGCCGTGCAGGCGAACGGTACGAGGTCACTCATAATCGCTACTCAGAGTGGCGACCGGCAGGAAGCCCGAATGGCTTTCAACAGAATAATCGCACTCGCTACTTAGAGGAGCCCACTTGGAATAGGGCGCAAGATTCCTATGGACCTCATTACCATGAAGAAGGACCTACAAAAATTTTGAATGAAGCCAAGGACTGTTATTATCCCCGCTACTCCGAAAAGCGACCCAGAAGAAGTTTGAATGGACCGCAAGATGTATATAGCAACCATAACTCTGAGGAGCGACCCGCTAAGAGATTGAAGGGTGTGCAGGATTGTAGTCAACTCAATTACTCCGAAAAGTGCCTCTCAGTAAGTTCCAATGGGCAACACGACTACAATTCATATTACACGGAAGAGCGACCCTCCATAAGATTCAATGGGGCACACGATGTTCATCAGTCCCGTCACCCCGAAGAGCAGCCCGCAACTTGGTGGCAGAGGCCACAGAATATCAATAACGCCCGCTCCCCCGGTGGCCAACCAAAACGAAGCCCTCCCAGTGTGCCGACTTGGGCATTGGAGAAATATGATAATTATTTAAAACAAATGCAGGAGCTTATTACAAATCAGACGAGTTGGCAAGTCGTAGACCCGACAGGAGCAATGATATCGCTGCATGTAGGACTTAAAAAAATATCAGAATACCTGGACGCGGAACCAAAACTGGACTTGAAGCTGGTACGGGCTCAGCTATCTCAAAACGGAAGAATTTAATGATTTTACATCCAAGGACGAATGACAGACGAAAAAATTTCACATTCTTCATAAAAAAATAACTCCGCAAAGCGGAAACCATTTTAACATTCACCTCGAATCAAAACATTCACTACATTTCTTTCTCCAAAGATTCTCATGCACATGTAAAGAAATTTCAATAAATAAGCGAAATATTTCGATCGTTTTTTTTTTCAATTTCCTGATATAGTATGTTTAACAAGGTATTTTTTCTGTAGAAACATAAGATGTCTTAATTTGAATACATGCATCCCTTTTCGTATATATCGTAATTGACGATAACTAAATACATCCAGAAAAAGTATTTTTAAAAATTTAGTTGAAGAATCAGATTTGAACTCCCGGTAAAAGTATATCTAAAACTCGACCTGTTCCGATAAGTCAGCGTTGAATAGAGAAAATTTGTCCCGTCACTGAGTCAAGATATCGTTGAATTTTTGCAGCTTGCTGGAGTTTCGAATTCGCAATTTACTGCTGCGAATCGCTCTTCTCTTTTACCCGGCCACCTCACCAATTTTGACCAGGACTGTCACAGAAAGCAGATATCGAACCCGCAACTCCATGCTCCAATCGTGTTACTTAGGAACTGTAACTAGTAGGATACTCTATCCATGATATAAATATTTCATCGCGAGAACCCTCTTATCATTTCAATATTTTTGCAACTTTAAATGGCGACATGACGAAAATTAGGCTACTGAATCAATGAACAATGAACACTTGATGAACCAATCAAAATTATGCAAAATTGTGCTACGCGGATAGGCAAAATTGAGCGTGCTTCAGCTGATGGATAAGGATTTGGAACGTGGTGACATTGAGAGGATATTAAGAGTTAAACATATGAAACGGCAGTCTACCAAGCGTCACATATTTATTTCTATAATGTTAGTTGAGGAGAGAACGAGGAAAGCAAGGTTTGAGAGGAGACATATTAGAGCAGAGAGGAAAAGCCAAGTAGTTTCAGAAAAGACAAATTCTACCATTTTAACTAATACAAGGATAAGCTAAAACTACAACAGAAAAATCTCCGCAGTGTAATTGGCGTCTAAATTCGTACAATACAGTTTATTGTATCAAAATTAAGTAAGATGTCTCATTTTTTTACTTCCATGCAAAATTTAAACTTCTTATTTTATGTTAACCCATTCCCTCAGGAAAAAAGTTTTTATATTTGAAATTCAGTTTTTACGATGTGTGGATGGATTACGAATGGAAAAATTTACTTCACTTCTGTTCTAATAGATACGAGCAGGTACCGTATGGTATGGTATCACTAGAACGATGCGCGTAAAAAATCTGACATATTCGGTTTCATATCAACTTCTGAGTTAGTAAAATAACGCTGTCGGAAATTTGTTAACAATGAGGCTTAATTTCATTATCGTCATATAAAATACAATAACCCCGAAGGAAATCTCATTTTGAATACAGAAGACAGCTATGCACGCATAAGTGAACATTATTGATACAGCATCTTATTCGCATATGCGTGCCACAGATCTCTACCAAAAGACTTCCTCTTGGGAGTGTTCGGGCGCCACACTAAGTACCCAAATCGTTAATGCTTAAATTTTGTAGTCTTTCACAAGCACGTTCTCAAAATTTGACCATGGCTTTGACCTGAGAAAATTTTTTGGTTTGGATAAAGTAGGTGTAACATAAGTTTGCTATTCAAATGTTGCGTAAGAAACCACAAGGCATCAGATTTTAATATTTGTTCGATTTATCTAAATGAACAGCATTAAAATGCAACCATTTCATTATGTTGTCAAATTTGCCATGACTCCTCGCAGTGGAAACTGCTTCGTTGAAAACATCTGCAGACATTGACTAATACTGTAATACATTTGCTTACTAGGTAGAGTATACACACTCACTATCAATATTAAAATATGATAATTCTCAGTTCGTATATTTCCTCTTTTACATCAGGCTATTTTCTCTGTATTGCACCCTCTGTCGTTTCATCCTTTATGTTTAGCAATATAATTGCCTCGTACATAAACAGTTCAACAAGCTCAATTACAAAATACTCCAAATATACAGTATAATTTACTTCATGATGATTCCACTATCTTCACGCGACTCTATTCTCCGTCAAACGTATTCTTTTACCCTCTTCCAGTGTTGTTATTCTCATCTCGTCAATGAAGGACTGTTGACTTATGACCGATCATACGTTGAAACAGTTGTTAAGTTCCTTATGAAAACAAAGTTCTGAGGGAGCATAGAGCTGTCCGTGCACAAGTTGATCTATGTCGTTGCTTCAAATCAACTTTGAATTATCTTAGTCGTCTTCTAGGAGGTTATGAACATGGTGGTTCACTGAATATGTCGTCTTCATTGTTGGACTCTGTTAGATGGCCTAACCTTTCATTCACAGAGAAGACAGCAATGCACTCGCAAAATAGTTTCTGAATGTGTACTCAAATTCTCAGACCCACCTTAGCCCACGTGCTTTAATTCAGATAAGCTTAGGCAGCGTGGCACTCCAGACAAGCTTAGGCAGCGTGGCACTTCAGACAAGCTTAGGCAGCGTGGCACTTCAGACAAGCTTAGGCAGCGTGACACTTCAGACAAGCTTAGGCAGCGCAGTAATTCGCCCGTAATGCCACGCTGCGGTGCTCGCTGGCCACTCACCGTGCATGCATTGTATTGGCATGAATAATACGCATATGCTTCTTCTAGAATTTCGCGATATAATTCTACTGGGAACAAGACTATGACTTCTATGCTACTGCCCATATTTTATCATTCTGACACTTATGCTTAAATCGAAAATACTGGAAGTTACAGTTTTTCCCTATTTTCCTGAACAGTAGTGGACTCGTGGATAGTTGCCACTACCCACGGACTGACCTAGTAATCCCATACACGAGGCTAGTAACATGATTAAGAGGTAAGGCAAGTAACATGTTAATGAATCCCCAGAGTATAACGGAATTTAAGAACTCAAGAACTCAAGGAACAGCAAAGTAAATATATATTCGATAACGTCATCAAGGCGGCCCAGTGGTTAATTTAAGTTCAGAGTACCAGGAGTGGAGCAGAGAGGTGCGGGTTCGCTCCCTGCTCTGTGCGACAGTTTCTGGTCAGAATCGTCAAGGAGGCTGAGCGGCTAAGCAAAGCAACGATTGAAGCAGAAGGTTGCGAGTTCGAGCCCGAAGCAAACTGTGGGTGTTCTGCGATGTTAAGAATCGGCGATAGGCCTTCGGCCCAATAAACGCTGAAACCGCTACATTATTATTATTATTATTACGAACTCGGACGGCTCAACTGAAACATTTGAGAATCAGGATGAAATAACTTGAAGATAATTTTTAATTTATATAGAAAATGGGAACAATCTGAAAAATTAGGGCTAGCAAAATTAAGTGTCTAATTTTTTAGTTTCACTAGCATTTTCATCTAGAGAAACATTCTGCTTTTCGCGATAGTTCGATACGCGTCACTTTCATTTGGTTAGTCATGAAGCATCTGGCGCTTCACCGGTGATATATTTTTGTGATAGTGTTATTGTAAATTTATGGTCCGTGATTTACAAATTTTTTTGTGATTTATGAATGGTTCTTGATTACTTTTGACAGGAATAACTCAGGTCAACTTATTCCTTGTCGCATTTTAAGTTTCTTTTTCTCGTTTCCAGAAGCTAACTCGGTTATCTACCACGATCAGTTAGGCTCAGTACGAGCCATCCGCTGGGTTTATTTTGGGTTCATTATTTTGTTCTTGCTTCTGTATTTAGTCTACACCCGTAAGTGTCCACCAGTACCTTCACATCAAAAAATGCCAAATTTACAAGTTCACGGTCTAAGTTTCCTTCGTTTGGTCGGAGCTGAAATAAGATCGGCTGGGATAGCAGTCGCGCGTACAATGACTGAGAATCCATACTAAAATTCCACTTTTCTTGGCCTTTCCGTAACACGATCATCAGTGCAAATAGTGCCTGATTTATACCTAATTTAATTCTATGTGGCGAAAAACGACACTGCTTTTGCTCAACCACGTCAAGTTTTTATGAGAATTTTCCTGAAAATTGATTTTTCGGTAAAAACGAATTTCTGCGGGTCAGCAGCTGAAAACTTCCTGAGGATTTTTTAATTTTTTCTCAAGATATTCAAGTCGAGGTATCCAAATTCATTCACTCTTTATTTAGTCCATTAAATTTGATAAGCATAATTATCATGCTATCAATATATGAATGAGTGTTACGCGCCAAGTTTCTCTTATTATCTTGTATGAACAGCTGCTGGGTCGTCTCTCTTCAACGACCATCAGTAGTCGGCCATCTTGACTGCGTCCACCTACCCTGGTACGTCTCCTTCATTGGGCGCACGCCCTGATGCAACCTGATATTAGCATATGTATTGCTCGTCATGTATGCCTGTATTGCTCGTCATGTATGCCTGTTGCTGTAACTTTATATGATCTGTTGAAAAAATCAATGTGATGTTCGGACGAGGAACACCAAGAATAGTTTAAATAAGCTAACAATTCCCTGACGAATTTTTGGCTGTTGCATAGTGTTATGAGCTCGCACTTTGCGGGACAATGTGGATAAGGTTTTAGATAAAATCCAGATGTGAATTGACGGAGTTATGATTAGATAACTAGTGATGACTAACTGTCCTTATAGAAATAAGCTCCTAAGCAAGCCAGCGTACAGCGCTCAGATGGAGCAAGCAGCGCGCAGGTAGTGCATGCAGCGTGCAGCGCGCAGGTTGTGCATGCAGCGTGCAGGTAGTGCGTGCAGCGTGCAGCGCGCAGGTTGTGCATGCAGCGTGCAGGAATTGCGTGCAGCGTGCAGCGCGCAGGTAGTGCATGCAGCGCGCAGGTGGAGAATGCAACGCTCAGGTACAGCATCCAGCGCGCAGGAAGAGCATGAAGCCGGCAGGTAAAGCAAGCAGCCCTCGGGTGGAGCATGTAGCGCGAAGGTAGAGCATGAAGCCTGAAGATAGAGCATGTAACGAGCCGGTAGAGCATGCAGCGCACTTGCGTATTCCCTATGTCCAGAGTCATCATAATCATGTAGGCATTTGAAACTTTTCGTTTTCTTCAAACCATTTGAACTATTGCGGAAAAACCACACTCGCAGTGTTGTATGAGGGGCCTAATAAATTCTCGTTTAATCCGACTCATTCCTGCTTAATCTTGTTGTCCACCATAAGCTAGAAAATTTCGCTCAATTGCATGCGACTTTGTTATCACGATGTCTGAAACGATTTTCTGTACATCGCTCATTTGGGCGGGGCTCGTAATTGAAGGGAAAGATGTAAAAGTTTAGAGACAAAAACTTATTTGTATGTTTTGCCATCAGCTTGCAATAGGTGCCGGTGTGGTTCTGTGGTTTCTGAATGATTTTACTGAGCACCTGAGTGTGATTCGCTGCTCTCGTGTACAGTGGGATCAGAAACTAAAATTCGACTCTGAACTAGGCTGCGCGGTCATGCTGCCTTAATAACTTAATATTAATTTATTTCTTGAAACTCTCTACTTCTGTATTGCTGATATTGAAATCCATCAGTTATCGCATGTAATATAGGTTATAAAAATTTTCTCTTACTTTCATTACAGAAGTCGCTTGCAATTCACTCGCGTTAAACATCTAATCCTTCACCAGTTTAATGTTAATGAATTCAACTAAACCAGAATGTATCACAAAATATTTAGTGTTGAAAAAAGCGGGTTAGAGCCATCACAATGAGCAAGGCATGCAAATGAATTTACAGGCGGTCAAGAAAGGCTTGCCGACTGCAGCTCACAAACGTTAGAAAAGGGCAAAACTCGGGTCATGTACTCACCTTGGTAATCGCGTGAACTACATAAAATTTCACGCTTTATTGTCTCGCGGGTGTCAGTCTCCGAGATTGGGAACTGTAGGTCTCGTTGACTGTCCAGGTCGGTGGCAAAATCTGTTCTGCAAACGGCGCGGGCCGTGTGCGGTGAAAATCAACTTCAAAAATCATTTTCGAATGAGAGCAGATGCTTCTTGGGAATATTTTAATGTTTTGCTCTCTGTCGTCCTTCCGTTTTCTCTTCGTTGTGATGATGCATTCCAAGAACGGAATACTTTACTTCGAGATTTGCTCTGTGCATTTGATTCCGCAAAATTATCAATTGTGTGCCACGACTTAAATTTCAAAGGATATCTTTCATCTCGATAATAAACTCGCTTCCGCTGTTGATGAGACCCAGTCATGTGTGGCCGGCTCATGTCGCATTCTTTTTATTGCTCATGAATAATTTTATTTTATGGTGTCAATGAATGATTCGAGATGCTTATAACGCAGAAGGGTGTACTTATACTGGAACAAGTAACAAGAAATGAAATTTTGATAATATATTCACCATTGATTCTTGAACTTGTTCCAATTGGCCATATTAATAAATTTTATGCTTTTTTTCTCGTACTTTGCTCGTAATTTTCTTGATATTCTGTGAAATGACCGTTTTCAGTGTAAATTTTACAGCATCCAATTAGAAGCGTCAAACATGATAAATTATCGTTAAAATTAAGCTTTGTGTGATAGAAACCATGAATTTAGAAAATATCGATAAGATATGTGTCAACGACATAAAATTTAACAATAATGTTAAAACAGACAGTATCGATTGTAAAAGTCGGTTCTCACTCTTTTTGAGATAAAGATTTAGGGTTGTGGGTGCGATGAATTTAGTTTTCTTGACCGAAGATTTTATCTAGAAGGAAGGCAAGGCCCATATAATTCAAATATTGTCGGCAGGCAGGACTCGACAAATTTGCCAATAAACAAATAATGTTGTAAGTAAGAATGTAATAGACAGTATAAATAATGTACGAATGAAGGAATTTTTTAATAGTCATTGCGAGGTTTTTCGAAACAATATAATTGAATGTCATGTAAATTCAATATTGGGGAAATGGTAGTATGCGTGACCGCGGCAGCTTCTCATCATCTTACAGAATTTTTTCTGCTGCAAGAAAAATGTTATTTCATATTTTTAGGCTTAGTTTACGACATGGCATTAAAATTAAGTGACTTTGAAGCAGAAATAATCTTTCATTAACGCAGGAGATTACGAAGGTCATTTGCTACCTGAATCCCACAACCTGCCACCTCTTACCACTGCCTTGCGACCCAGTCAGGATGCTAAGAAGTGACCTGATATTGAGGATATACAATATGGATTTTAAATAAGTTGTCAGTGTAACATAAATCATTCAAAGTATTTAGCATTCAAAAGTTAGAGTTGTTTAGACAGGTATCTTTTGAAATACAACATATGTTCACAACCTCGCGTCTTTACTTCTCAGTTGTGTATTGAAATCAAATCCCAATACCTACCAAGTTTGAAATGCAGTTAAGAGGCCCATGCGACGAAGTTTAAAATATTTTGCATCTGTACAATAACTACCAACAACGTCGTTTATGCTATGTGAATATATTTGTCTACCTTTCCTTGAACATATATCTCGACAGCTCACAGGCAGCCGGTCTTTGTCCTCTCCAATTGATGCGGCAAAAATATGCC